>NC_090437.1:402539291-402842791 GCF_031143425.1 Pleurodeles waltl
AGTTAAAATACCAACTAGAGCCTGAATGTTTTTTCCTTCCAAAGGAGACCACTTTGGTTTTAAGCAGATTAACTTCCTGTTGATTCACGGAAGTATAAGATGCCAGATGGTTAAGCAGCCGTTGAAGGCCAACCGTAGTGTAACTGAATAATGCAAGATTATCGGCGTGAAGCAGATGGCTGAGCCTAAGGCCACCAATCTTAAGGGGATGAGAATTAACAGCATCAAGAGACATTGACATGTCTGCGATGAACAGATTAAAAAGAAGGGGAGCAAGCACACAGCCCTGTTTCTCACCACGAGTGGTAGGAATTTTTCTAGAAAGAGAGAACCCATCATTGAGCATGTATTCGTGTGGCGTTCTATAATGGCTCCCAGGAGCACTGGAGGGATTCCCCAGTTTTGGAGTTAAGCCCACAGGGCACTCCGGGGGATCCGGTCGAATGCCGCCTTGAAATCAACAAAACAACAATTCAACGTCAAGCCTGACAGAACTGCCCAGTCGATCAGAATAGTAAGTGCTAATAAATTTGTAGAAGAGCCAGAGCCAGTAGAAAACCCTGTTTGGAGCATAGGAATTAAAGCCTTTGAATCTGCCCAGGCACGAAGATCTTGCAACACAAGACTAGCATAGAAATTGGCCTCGTTGTCAAGCAGGGCTATCAACCTAAAATTGGCTGACCTTGAACCACTTTTATGTAGAGGATGAAGGATGACACCATGCCAGGACTCAGGAATTATTGAAGTCAGGAGGCAGTGCTCAAACAGATGGGCAAGATGATTGGGCCAGAAGAGGGGATCCTGTTTGAACAGTGCCTGTGGAAGACCGTTGGAACAGGGGGCTCCAGATTGCTTAGCCCTCAAGATGATATGAGGGAGACATAGTTGAAAGGACTTCTTCACTCCCTATGAGGGAGTTGAAGACCCAATAAACAAGGGACACGTCTTAGACAAAGCAGGAGTACGGCTATAAGCCCCCTCATCCAACAGTTTCCCATCCTGTTCGCTTGCGGAAAAGTGGGTAGTCAGGTAAGACGTCCAAACTCCTTCTGAAATATTGACAATGCCAGTGCCCCTTCGATTGCTATTTAGATTATTGATAAGGGACCAAAATGTCTTAGAATTTGGATCGTTACTTGCACTTAAAAGTTTAGCCCAAAACTGATTAAGATAGGTCTGATGGTCATCGTAAACAGCCTTCCTGTAATCTTTCTTCAGTTGTTTGTATTTAATAAATAGACACTCAGAATCAGAGCTTTTCCTAATTACCCTTGCTAGTCTGTTGCGCACTTTCTTTAGGTTCCTGGTTTTCCTAGAGATGACAAAAGACCGGGTGAGGCACAATTGCACGCAGCTTGATGAAACCTTGACCATAGAAGGCAACAAAGTTTAACCCATAGCTTAATTGGGGACACGCAACCCGATCCCTCAGAGTCAAAGAAGTTAATAACTTCAGTCAATACTATGCCACCAATAGGATTCAATTTTTTGCGCTTTAGTGACTTGGAGCAGACACCACCACCCACTGCCCACATAACATCATACAAAGGAAATCTAGATTTGATGGATACAATTTGTGGACAATGGTCACTCTTGCTCCTGGAAGAAATCAAAAACCTTTCGATGAAGGGAAACAGTTCAATATTGCAAATGGTATAGTCTAGATAGGAGTGGGATCCACCATCTGATCTTGTCCACCCGGGGGGAGCATCATTGCATAAACGGCTGTTCAGAACTTTAAAGCCCATGCTGTTGAGGTGCATTACTGTGTACTCTCCCAACGGGCAAGCAGACAACCCTAAGGCCTCAATTGTTCGGGAATTAACTGTCGATTACAGAGATCAGGACCGTCAATAGCCTCCATTGTGTCCTGAAACAAGTTCATGTTAAAGTCACCAGTTATGAGATAATTGGCACATGGATATTCCCCAACTAAGTCGCCCACAATCTGCATCAATCAACACAACCTGCCCATTTTTGCCTTTGTTGCAGGAGCAATGTAATTGTTAATTACTATGAGAGTTTGCTGCGCAGTCCCATTCCTGATAACAATTCCCTGGATCCAGTTATCATCCCAGACCAGTGGCAAAATGCTTCCATTTAGTTTGACAGTTACATAGGTGGCCAATCCTCCGTTGTCACGGCCATTCTTGCTCATTCTATGTTCCATATTTCTGAATACCCAGACAGCTGTTCTCAGCCCATGTTTCCTGAAGGGTGATTGCATCGTACCTGTTCAGAAATGCTAGGAGATCAGCCAAAGCGAACTTGTGCACAACCCCGTGGATGTTCCATGAGCACAGGGACAGACATCCGGGTGTTGACACAGGACCAACCACCTGTAGGGGTCAATAGGGATGCCCACGCAAAAGGATTTAGGGTAGCCCCCTGGGAACCAGAACCGGTATGAGAGGTGCCATTGAAAGCAGAAGTGCCACCTCGAGCACTTTTCAAAATTGAAAAGGGCTTCAGTACTGTGGGAGCCATTTAACACTGGGATTCTAATAGTAATGCGGGATAACCAGACTCCTTATAGGGAATAATTGTAATACTCCACGAGTGAAATAGGTCTCTCTTAGATGAAATAGACTGAGCTATTGAGGCAGAAAATAGCGAAACCAGAGTGGATTCCCTTGAGCAAGACCCCCTTGAGTCCAAAAATTCATTAGACGCAATGTCCTTAGAACCGATGTTATTAAGATCCGAGATGGAATTAAAAAGTCTTAAAATGTTCCCTCTATTCAGTATATCATGAGGGCCCCTGGAGCAATATTCTGGGATGAACACAAGTTTGAAGGTTATGCACTCCGGTGGGGCCGTTGAGGGACGTGGGGGGAATGAAGGCAGTAACTGTTCTGCTGCATTGAATGAGCTCACAAGGCTCCCCAAGGCAGGAATATCAGCAAGAACGGACCGGAAGCTTGATGGCAAAATTACAGGAAGACTTCTTTTGTCATCAGAAGGCAGCTTGAGGGAATTGGGAGAACCAGGAACCAGAACATCACCATGGATATTTCCATAAACAGTTTTAGATTGAAACAATGTGGTTGTGGAGCGGGCAGGCACTCCACCACCCCGTGTGGAGCTAATGAGTCCGATACACTGCCTGAGTTACCTTCCTCAGCCAAGATCAGAGGGTCCTTGGAGAGGAATTCAATTTCCTGCACAGTAATACCAGCCGAAGGGTCCTTAGCAAGCTCAGTCGGGGGATGGAGAGGACAGCCAGTGAGGTCATCAAGGGATTGGGCGGTGATGTCGCCCTGGGGACCACCTGCAACTGCAAGAGCTGCTGCGCCTCAGGACGAACTGACAGTTGAGCATTAGTGAGATCCTTGAGAGGGTTGGCTCTGCCTTTTGTTCCTTTGTTTGCGGAGTCTTTTTTTATCCCTCTTGCTCAGCGGATGTTGGACTACAGAATCAGCTACTAAAGGCGTTCGATGTGTTAAATCAGGTTGTGCAAGGATGCAGGGGGAATGGGAGGAGGCAGGCACCATGGACTCAAGTTCAAGCAGAGGAGAGGTCTTGGGAACACAACTGGCCAAAATGACATGCTCTGAGACTCCATTGGCAGCCAGCTGAGAGGGGTTGATAGAGGTTGCACTCTTGACTGGAAAGAAGTAATCGTCTAATTTTTTTGGTTTAATAAGTTCCCGAGCCAAATCAGAGTGGGAGCTTGAATTCGGCAAGGGCACCGGGAGTGCAGGAGCTGAAGCTAGCCTCTTGATTTCACATAGAACCGACCTTAAAAAAGTAGGCAGGGATGAAAGGCTTTAAATAATTGGCGAGCAGCAGCATGTTGGTTGCACAAAGTTAAAACTTGTCTAGGCTCTAGTCATTAGCTGGTTAAGGTTTTCTATTTTTTGGTCAATACCAGCTATATAAGAGACGACTTGAACGTCCAGCTTATCAGAGTGATAGTTCACAGCCAGCACAGTGGACTGGAGATTTTGCAAAAGCTGTGGCCAGACAGAGCCAGTTATCGTGATTATAGAGGAGGGCACAGGGTTGGATTCCCTGTCAGCACCTTCCAACGAATCAGATTGAAGACAGGAAAGGTCAAGGAGCGATTGGTCGTTGAGCTCACCCTTGATGAACTCAGTTTGAGAGCTGGAATCACCAGCCCCACTGGAAGACCTTGTTGGTAACATTGGATGAATACTGCCGGTTGGACTACGGGTCCATTGTGCTGCTGAGGGACTGGATAGCGGGGAATGCTGTGATCCTGTGGGGAATTCTGGCAGCTCACAGCCAGCCCGTCCTGCCGGTGGAGACCAGCTGGAAAGGCAGCTAGATAAGTTACCCACTCTCCAACATCGAAGGAATGATTGTTGGAAATAGTGATTGGTGAAAGTTCGTGTTTTGACAAGGGTGCGACCAGCTGGCCCTGAATGGCTTACTTCATCCTGAGATGCTAGCTGGGGAAGAGCGGATAAATCTGTACAATGAACTAGTGCCGCTGTTGTCGAATAACCACAAGCCATGGGTAGAGCATCGCTGACTGCAGACTCCGTGGGGACACCCCAGCAAGGGCGCCGGCTCAATCTCTCCACTGTTTGCCAAAAGTACCAGCTTTGTTTTTTTCTTAAAGTATGCCAGAAGAGAAGACTCACGGAGTTTCGAGGAGCATGGATATGGCGTATGAACAACGGAGAGTTGAGGCTTCAAAGTTGCTGAATTGGGCAGATCAGCAGCCAATGGGGAAGGGGCCGCTGTAATTACAGTAGGCAAAAGAGGATCGATCCACTTTTCGGGGGCTGATGGTGAATGCGGGGTGACAGTGCCCACGTCGTCACCGCGGAGGCATTTCTCATGCCTTTGAGGATTGAGGTGCTCCTTCCTTACTTCACCAGACCTCATGGTGAGACAAGTACCAAAAGTCCTTCCTTTAAATCTGGGGAAGCTCAGGGCAGGAAGTAATGTAACTCAGCGTAAGTATGTTCTTAAGTGGAGGTTTTGCGGCTCTTATGGGATATCTGTGCTCCACTTGAAAGCTTGCAAGCTTGAAATGAAGGAGTAGTGGAGACCTGTTGAGTTGAATCGAGAGGGAAGGGCAAGAGAAGGCAGGAAGAAGCAAGGCAACACGGTGCAGACAACCCACACTGGCCTAACACCATCCGTCTCTGTCAGAAACTGGTTGCTTGCAGTCTAAGCTTCAGTTTGTTCGCTCCCCAACACCTTCGCTTAGCCCTGCTTGCAGGATGCTGGACACTTGCCTTAGGCCGCTGTCTCCTGTGTAACTCCAGTCCTGGGCGGTACTAGGAGGATCTGTATGGGCACAGGTCCGGAAATTCTCTCATGCCGCCCCACCAGGGGCCGTCTGTCGTGGAATGGCTGACCCGACAAAAAAGGTCCTCACACGGCCCCACCAGGGCCTACCGAGGGCCACCTAGGGCCGGGGCCAACAACAGCTATGACCATCTAGGGGGCCTTGGGGGACAAATAGGAGCCGGGCTCCAGGGACCAGGGAGAACCTGAGGCAAGCCGGCCACCGGATGGCCGAGGGGCCGGAGGTCCATGGGAAAGGCGGGGGAGCAGGCAGGAGGTTCGGCCACCCCAGCCCTGCCAATCGCCACCAGAGCACCACAGCAGCTCGGCTCAGTTGCACGGCTGTAGCGTCCGCCCCTGACGCGGCTGCTCCAACAAGGGCCGGGGCAAAGGAGAAGACCAGAGAGTCTCCCGGGGGCTGGGAGGCCAAGACGCCCCTGCAGATATGGAAGTGGATGGCCCCCTCACGCGGGGGTCCGCACTCCGCAATTTGCGTGTCCACCATAATTCAGTGGCCCGGCGAGCTCTGAAAATCTGTGACTCCGCCTCCCGCAGGGCACTGGCATACAGGCGTGCTAGCGTGCTGGCATTGAAATGTGTAATGGTAACTCCTGGGCGGGATTATGTATCAGGTATCTTGTCCCAGAATCAGCGGTGGTGCATCATTAGGGGGTGCACCAGGTGCAGAACCAGACATTGTACCCTTTTGTGTAAAAAAATGTGCTGCCTCAAGTGAAGATGCAAACTCACCTATGCTGGAGACTAAGCTGCAGTGAAAGACTGAACAATGCCTTTTCTGTCACTTCAGAGGGTGAAAAGGATGAATTTAAAGAGGGAGGTCAGACTTTCCTGCAGGCAGGTGCAGTAATTAGTTACCTCACCTGCAGGGGGTCCTGGAACCTCGTATTCATTCACAAAAGATATTTTTGGAAGCACACTAACTGCACCACGTCTTAGGTGCACTGTTAGAAATGGGGTTTCTGGTTGGCTTAGGTCTGCACCATATTCACCGTTCTAGTCAGGGCAAGTAAGTTACACACCAAAGATAACATGTGCTCACCCTCTGGTAGCTTGGCACATAGCAGTTAGGCTTATCCCCAAAGGCAATGTGTAAAGTGCTTGCGCAACACACTTACACCAGACACACAATGACTACACCACAAAAGAGACTCGACACAGGATTATATAAAAATAGACTTCTCATATAGTAAATAGGCATATCAGAGGTCATACATGACATAAATCACAAACTATGTGCTTATCATGCAAGTACTAAAATAGCATTTGTTGTCCTTACTATGCATGAATCAGAACTGCATATATTAGGGCATCAGTACATGAAATGCAGCAGTAGATTGGGAGCAGACACATAAATCACCAAATATCACTAGCAGTACATAAATCACAACAAATCACTATAAGAGCATAGGGGACAGTATATCTGCCCTCCTACCACACGTTGTATAGTAATTAGGGATTCCCTGTATGGTAAAGGAGGACTGGGCTCCTTATAGATATATTAGGGTAATTAGGCTTTGTGAAATCCTACAAGTTTATTAGTAACTCCCTGGGGCCTCTGTCGAGGTCTCACCCTGGAGCTGCTACCGCAAGTCCTAGTGTCCCCACCAGGTACGGCCCAATGGGGGGCAACGAGGGACTACACACACACTGTAGTCTCAGAGGGCAACCTCACTGGGTCCCTCACATGCTTGACTGGCGACAGCAGTGTGAGAAAGTAGCCTCTTTCTAGCATGGTTACCCCATTTTTGACCTGTTTGTCAGTGTGTTTTGACTCTGTTATCGGGATCCTGCTAGTCAGGACCCCAGTGCTTATCATTTGTGGCATACTTGTCAGTCTGTTTCACTGTTTTTGTTAGTGTGCTCAACTGTGTCACTGAAGTCCTGCAAACCAGAACTCCAGTGCTTATGCTCTCTCTTGTTCCAAATTTGTCCTTACATACTGGTAACCCAGTATTTCATCCCAAACTGGTATACTGGACCCCCGTTATAAGTCTCTAGTATATGGTACATAGGTACTCAGGGCATTGGGGTTCCAAGGATCCTTATGGGCTACAGCATTTCTTTTGCCAACCATAAGGAGCCCATAAAAAGGCTTCTACAGGACTGCCATTGCAGCCTGTGTGAAATAGTGCATGCACTATTTCACAGCCATTTTCACTGCACCAGGTCACTTATAAGTCACCTATATGTCAGACCTTCAGACCCTGAAGGCTGGGTGCAAAGTACCTGTGTGTGAGGGCACCCCTGCACTAGCAGAGGTGCCCCCACGTCATCCAGGTCCATTTTCCCAGACTTTGTGAGTGCGGGATGCCATTTTAAGTGTGCACAGCACATAGGTCAATACCTATGTACAGCTTCACAATGGTAACTCCGAATATGGCCATGTAAGTTGTCTATCAACTGGGAATTGTACCCCAATACTTATTCCAGTATTTGTTTTACAATTCCATGCACCATGGGGGCTCCACTATGGACCCCCAGTACTGCCATACCAGCCTTCTGAGGTTTTCACTGCATCCTCAGCTGCTGCCACCTCACAGACAGGCTTCTGCCCTCCTGGGGCTTGAGCAGCTCAATACCAGAAAGGCAGAACAATGCATTTCCTTTAGGAGAGTGGTGTTACACCCGCTCCCTTTGGAAATAGGTGTTACAGGCATGGGAGGGGTATCCTCCCAGAGCCTCTGGAAATGCTTTGAAGGGCACAAAGGGTGCCCTCCTTGCATAATCCAGTCTACACCGGTTCAGGGAGCCCCAGTCCCTGCTCTGGCACAAAACTGGACAATGGAAAGGGGAGTGACCACTCCCTTGTCCATCACCACCCCAAGGGTGGTGCTCAGAGCTCCTCCAGAGTGTCCCTGGTTTCTGCCATCTTGATTTCAGGATGGTCAGGGAACTCTGGGAGCATCTGAGTGGCCAGTGCCAACAGGTGACATCAGAGACCCCTCCTGATAGGTGCTTACCTGGTTAGGTGACGAATCCCCCTCTCAGGGCTATTTTGTGTCTCTCCTCTGGGTGTTTCTACAGATTCAGATGATTGCAAGACTCCAGTCTTGTAACTTCAGCTCCTGCCAGCAACTGCAACGGTTTCCAGGTTGTGCATGCTCCGAGGACTGCCTGTCTTCACCCTGCACCAGAAGAACCAAAGGAATCTCTCGTGGAGTGATGAGTCCCTCCCTGCTTCAGCAGGCACCTCTCTGCAGCGACGACCAGTGGCTTGGGTCCAGCAACACGGGTGGTGGACTAAAGTGACTCTGACAGTTCCAACGTCCATCTGTCCAATTTTGGTAGAGGTAAGAACTTACCTCCCCACGCAAGACAGCACTCCCATGCACTGCGTGACTTGCAGTTGCCAAGGCTTGTGTGGGACCTTCCAAGAAGTTATTTCTGCACAGCGCACAGCTTAGGCCCCCAGCAGTCCATCCTGCGACGAACAGCTCCTAGAGTGGTCTTCCGGCGGCGGGAGTAATCCTTTGTGTTGTGCTGCATTGGCCTCTATGTGCACCTTCTTTGTCCCCATGCTGCATGACTCCTGTGTGCACTGCCTGGTCTTCTGAGGACTTTCTGCGTTGCTGAGAGCCCCCTCTGTCTCCCACTTCTGAGCAGAGTCGACCTGTTCCTTCCTGGGCCCGGGCAGCGCTATTTTCCACGAACCGCAAGCTTTGCATTTACGAAGGCTTGTTTGCTGAATCCACTGACGAAAACCAGACTGCATTCATCCATCGGGCATGGGATATCTTCTGCACCAACCGGGACCATGCATCTATCTTCTTTGGTGCAATACTGACTTTGTCTTCTCACCAGTAGTTCTTCTTTGCACCTTCATCCGGGTTAGCAGGGGCTCCTGTTCTCCCTGGACTCTTCAGTGCTTCTTGGACTTGGTCCCCTTCTTCAGGTCCAGGAATCAATTGTTGGTGTCTTGCAGTCTCTTCTGGTTCTTGCACTGTCTTCTATCATGACTTCTAGTGTGCTTTAGGAAACTTGCTGTGTTTTACTCCTGCTTTCCTGGGCTCTGGGGTCAGGTATTTAACTTACCTTTGGTGTTTTCTTACACTCCCAGTGCACCTCTACACACTACACTTGCCTAGGTGGGAAACCGAATTTCGCATTCCACTATTTTAGAATGTGGTTTGTGGTTTGTGTTTCCCCTAGGCCAGTGGTTCCCAATCTGTGCGCCGTGGCTCCCCTGTGCGCCGTCAAAACCAGCCAGGGGCGCCGCACACAGTTTGGGAACCAATGCATACATATATTGCCCTCCACATTGAGTTAAATGACAATAATAAAAAAAATACATATCAGTGGAAGATCAGTATCAGCAGCCTGCAAGGGGCATAGCCACTTAGGAAGGCTCGCTCGATTTCGAGCACTAAAACAGAATTGTTTAATCTGCATTCCGTTGATTTTCCATTTTATGATTCGGACCTAAATAATGAAAACTAGTTTGTGGTGGATATACGCACTGTCTCCTATTTAGTAAATCCTGCAGCGCCCTCTAGTGGCCATGAACTGTCACGCATAGTCCTGGTGTGCTGCACTTTTCTGGGGTGCTAATTCAGAACACTGGCTCAATCAATGTAAATTTAAATAAAAGCAGTGGCCTAGCAAAGGTGTAATTAGCCCTAATGCGAACAAGACAATGGGAATCCCTTTTCCTCCCCGTTGGTTACTAAAAATAACCATGCTTGGGGTACAGTCCCCCTAGTATCCCTGTGCACCAGCTGCACTTACTGCACTAATGCATCATCTTACAGGGCTCTGAGGTCCTTTTGATTTGAATAATTTAATCATTCTGTGGGCAAATAACGAGGTGCCTTTTAAATATTTTTTTTTAGAATCTGCTCTGTTTTTCAGGTGATAATTTTCCACTTTTAAATTATTGAGACATTTGCAAACCACTGAACCAAAGATAACAAATATAATATTTGTTGCAAACATGCCAACCTGATTTTGACGAGATACTCCCAAATTTAAAAGCAAAATTAACTTTTTTTATCTGTCTCCTGTCTGAAATTGCTCTCACCTTAAATATGTCAATGAGGAAAATACATTTGCCCGATTTTGTTCTTAAAATTTCCCACTTTCAGTTCTACAATGTTGGCATGTATGGTATGGCAATCATTATTGTGTAATATATGAAATTACCTCACGATGAAGAAAACCGGACAAATGTCTATCAGATATTTGTCAAGTTGCTGTAGGAGGGGAGGAAGGAGAGGAGACAGCTCACTCTACTCGTGAGAATGGGGGTGCTCTTCTCATCAAATGATCCCCGCCTCTTTCACTTATCTCCTCGGCACCATGAATTTCAAGGTCTTACGTTTTATTTTGTAGAAGTGAGTTAGCAAATCGACACCTATATGATGCCTCAGTAGGAGGGAGCCTAAATCTTGGTGAGCTGCCTACGTAACGTATACTAGTGGGGAGCATAAAGAGAGCACAGATTTTACAGACCTGTATAGTAATCCCTCAGCATTAGTAGGCCGTGCTCAGATCTTAGTGAACAGAAAAAGAACAGGTGTCAGAGCACTCATGATATTCCTAATTAGGAGTTATTGATGTATCCAGTCTTCTTAGTCAATCAATCACCGACTCATGTTCATCTCAGAGTCCAGATTTTATTCTCAATGTATGGAACTCTCCATAAGTATAGTACAGTACAGCCAACACGTGTTTCATCCCATGAGAAGTTAATCTCTTAAGGACTTCATCAGGGTTGTGACTTGGAGCTGCGATTTCATTGTCAATCCATTAACACCTCCAGGTCTTGACCAACTGCCCTCCATATCACGGGCTGGGTCACAACCCTGCCCGCGGCCCCTGCAATCCTTTCCGAAGATGGCGGCAGCCCGTCTAAGCACTTCCCGGGGCGGAGCAGAGCGAGAGACAGCCGCCGACGACCGGAACACCGCGCACGCGCATCGGAGAAGCTTAAGGTGCGATCCCAGAGACTACCAACACTCCCAGGATTCCGACGCCAACCTGGTTGGCGCCGAGTTGGCGTCGGAATCCTGGGAGTGTTGGTAGTCTCTGGGATCGCACCTTAAGCTTCTCCGATGCGCGTGCGCGGTGTTCCGGTCGTCGGCGGCTGTCTCTCGCTCTGCTCCGCCCCGGGAAGTGCTTAGACGGGCTGCCGCCATCTTCGGAAAGGATTGCAGGGGCCGCGGGCAGGGTTGTGACCCAGCCCGTGATATGGAGGGCAGTTGGTCAAGACCTGGAGGTGTTAATGGATTGACAATGAAATCGCAGCTCCAAGTCACAACCCTGATGAAGTCCTTAAGAGATTAACTTCTCATGGGATGAAACACGTGTTGGCTGTACTGTACTATACTTATGGAGAGTTCCATACATTGAGAATAAAATCTGGACTCTGAGATGAACATGAGTCGGTGATTGATTGACTAAGAAGACTGGATACATCAATAACTCCTAATTAGGAATATCATGAGTGCTCTGACACCTGTTCTTTTTCTGTGTGTTTGCCTTGAAACATGGGAGGACTAAGGGAGATCCTCTTGTCATGAGCACCATACCATAAACTTATTGGACTATTACTTGATTGGACTTACTGTGAGCGCCCAAATCCTATGAATATCTTCCCTGTTGGCATTGTTTTGTTTTGTCAGATCTTAGTGAAGCCTGATTAAGGCCTTTCTAGTAAAGAGCCCAAATATCATTTATTGCTCTGCACAAGGAGTCAAGTGCTTAGTATTATTTCCAGTGGAAAAAATGGTAGTACTCCCGAGGCCGTGCATACATCCCCCCCACCCATGAAAAATAAAGTAACATAATGGGGAGCCGCAGCCCACAGCCAATAGGTCAAGGGAGCCACAGGTCAAAAAAGTTTGGGAAACACTGCCCTAGGCCCATTGCAACCTATTGTGATTTTCACTGTTTGCACTATTTTCTGACTATTTACTTACCTGTTTTTGGTTACGAGTGTATATATTGTGTAATTTACTTACCTCCTAAGTGAGTATAGTCTCCAAAGTATTTTTGGCCTAGTGGCGCTAAAATAAAGTACCTTTATTTTTGGTAACTCTGAGTATTGTCTTTCATGTGTGTGAGTACTATGTGACTACAGTGGTATTGCAAGAGCTTTGCATGTCTCCTGGTTCAGCCTTGGCTGCTCTGCCTACAGCTACCTCTAGACAGCCTGGCTTCTAGACACTGACTACATTTCACTAATAAGGGATAACTGGACATGGTATAAGGTGTAAGTAGCTTAGTTACCTACTACATACCAGGACAGCCTCCTACAGGCAGCTACCCACGAGCTCATGGGTAGCTGCTTGGCTTTACCATGATGGCGGTCAAGGTCAGGTGACCGGGGGACCCGCATCTGTCTCTCCCAGCTGCCCACGTCGTTTTAGTTGCAGCTCTGTGCACTGGAGAGCAGGGGGGGCTGGGGCACAAACGCCCTCCTAGTTTCTGCGGTGAGAAGCTGGTGTGACAGACATGAGAACACCATCTCCAAGGTCGTACTCACCGACCAGGAGTGCCTCTCTAGGAAGCTGTGCCTCAAGATTGCGGGGGAAAAACAAAATAGCTCATCAGCTTGCGCTTTCTCTTCCACTTCCAGCATCCATCACGCATAAGCCAGCACTTTTGGGACAGTAAAAAGTGCAGAAGCATTTCCCCAGTGTTAAGAGAAAAAAAAGGCTCCTCATGTGCTAAGTGACAATAGCACTCTCACCACTTGGACTCCCAAACAACACTCACCACAAGCTGTTTTTGCAAAGGGCAGGCCACCAAGCTCTGGGAGAATACTTAGATGGGGGCAAAAAAGATGCAGTAGGCAGGCCAGCACAACAGACCTAATTGAGGGTGGCAGTCTCTACAGCAGCTTTGCAGGCAGGTAGGCCAGCACACACAACAAAGCAAGTACCTCAAATGGAGGTTCAGTATGCAGACTATCAGTATGTAGATTGATGCAGATGCCTCTTCTGTCACACCCAGCCCCTCCTGTGTTGTGGCTGTCTGGAAAGTAAGCACAAAGTGTAACTGTCACTCAGCACTAGACGTGGATTGGAGTCAGGTGGCAAAGCAGATAGAGAACACAAAGAAATGCCCACTTTCTAAAAGTGCCATTTCTAAAATAGCAATGTAAAATCCAAATTTACCAGTAAGCAGGACATTTCACTACCATTCCATATAAACCAAACATGGCAACGCTACTCCTTTCAGATCACGAATTACCACGTAAAATATATGAGAGTTCCCAATATTAACTTATGAGATGAGCAGCCTCACAGTAGTGAAAAACTAAATAGGCTTTGTCACTAATAGGACATGCAAAATATTATGGTACATGCCCTACCTTTTACCTACACAGCATCCTGCCCATAGGGCTACCTAGGGTCTACCTTATGGATGATTTAGGTGTAATGAAAGGGGAGTTTAGGCCTTGGCAAGTAGTTTGAAATACCAAGTCAAGATGGCAGTAAACTCTACACATGGACACTGTAGTGGCAGGCCTGAGACAGGTTTGAAGACTACTTCTGTGGGTGTTGCAATCAGCAGTGCAGTCCCACTAGTAACATTTAATTTAAAGGCCCTGGGTATATGATATACCACATTACAAGGGATGTATAGTAAATCAAATATGCCAAACGGGGTAAGCCAATCATACAATGATTTAGGGGAGAAAGCACCAGGGGCGGCTTCTCCGTAAGGGCAGAAGAGTGTCGCCCGCCCCAACTGCTCCCCCAACCCCCTCCCGCCCACCCGCCAGCAGCGGCAGCTGCAAAACCTTTCATGTTTATTATCCTTTTCTTTGAAAGGGACAGGGCCACGGAGGTGACATGCACTGAGGGCCCCTCACTGTGCAAATATGTTTGGCCGGCCGTCTCTGGCCAGCCAAACACCCATGTGCACAGGGCTCCCAGTCTGCCTGGGTGCGCTCAGCCAGGGCGCTCCCAGCCAATCCTGATGCTGCTTTGAGCAGAGTCAGGATTGGCTGCAGGGCAGGCTGGGAGCCTGTGCATGTATGCAGTGATGATGTGGGAGAGAGGAAATTTAAATGTATTAATCCCCCCTCCCTCTCCGTATGCCTCCGCACCCCTTGAATCCCCGCAAGCCGCGAATGGAGAGCACCTGCACTTTAGTACTAGATAGCAGTGCTAAAGTGCCCAGAGTCCTAAAGCCAACAAAAACGTCAGAGAAACAGGAGGAGTAAGGCAAAAGGTGTGGGGGTAAATCTCTAGAAAGGGCCGTTTTCAACATGCACACCATTAGTCCATTAGCTCTGGGCTCACACCTGCATCAGTAAAATGCAAGGCACTCTCTCATTTGCATGAAGGAGAGCAAATCATTTTTTAACCCTTGGGTACTTCTGCAATATGGCCTTTGTTATTCACATCGCTTAGATTTAGAAAAAATGTGTCTGCAAGCCCTCAGCCACTTCATAATTGCCTGGTTCTGTTATTATGCAAGTACTATGTTTGCATTGTTTTAGTTACACCCCATTTCTTGTTCACACGTCATGTATACAAATCACAAAAATAGATTTAAATTGCATCATGCATAAAATACACCTATGCATGCCCAAACGTTGCATGTGTTTCCATAATTCACAACACTGTTGCTTAGGTATGAATAATAACGGAAGGTCGGATAAACAAGTGTAGCTGAAAGGTATTCCAAGTTGTTTTCATCATGCATGTGCGTATAGTCTACCATTACCACGGAGCGCGAAGATCTAGGGTTATTAAAAGTAAAACGTAATGTGATGTAACGTCTGGCTTGTTTCTTTCCACCCTATAAGTGCATTACTACAAGTTACTATTTTATTGTTTTTAACATTTATATAAAATTTAAACCTTAACATTTCTTGTCCTCATTCTTTGAGCAAAGTGATGCTGCAATTCAGTATATGCTGACGCACTAAAGGTGCTGTCAAAGTAACTGGAAGGAAATGTGACATCAAGTAGAGGGCAGGAAGTAAAGGGCGGACACCTTTAAAAGGCTTTTATTTGTCTGTCGCGGACTCGTAATGGCCAATGTATCAATCCCACGCCGATCTGAAAGACCCTGCAAAGCTGTGTTCTGCAAATAATGCACAATGATAAGGTACAATTAGCCCATGAAGCGTTTGCACTACTAATGTGTGCTTCTTCTGTGCTGGTACAAGTACATCTGCTTAAGGAGCATTATAAGCATTCTATCCTGGAAAAGGTCCACATTTCACCTGCAATAACATCGCAACAACGTGGCCGTGATTATGATCCTAAACGTATTCCGGCTCAGGGAGTTGAAAGAGATTGACCATGCATGGTTTGTCAAGGTCTTTTAGGTTCCCAAATTATATTTAAGGCCTTGTTTTGGGACTGTGAAACCCAGTACTCTCAGATGTTTTTTATATTGCACCCACATCTTCCCGATGGGTTCTCTGGGTTAGAGACTCTGGCCCTCCACAAACACTAGAATTTTGAGACACCCTACACACTTCCTATGGTGTGCAGAAGGAATCTTCGTGGTGGTAAAACAGTAAAAGTTTCAACGTAGGAGGACATTTTCTGAGCTTGTACTTGGACGGTGCCGGCTGGAGAAGCTGACTAGCTTGTAGCTGTAAATACTTTCTCCACTCTAGAGGATTACATATCTAATGATATCCAATTGAACCTTACCAGAGTTCCCCTGTCTTCATTATAACAATCGCCATAGGAAACTGTTAGGTATCTTAGTGTCGCCTAGCCTGAAACAGTTTCATAGAGGTGAATTGTGAAGAGCCTCAATAGTGCTGGTACACATGTTGACTTGTCCTATCACCATATAGCGCTACCACAATATCAAGTTTTTAATATCGTCCTGCAAGAATAATGACTTCAGAATATTGACTACCTCTATATCATCAAGGTAAGTATATAGAAGGAAGTATGCCCTTAACTCTACATCTGTGTACCATGGTGATATAAATACATCTATAACATATGTAGATGTGGAATTAAGAATAGTAAATTTATACTTACCTTCAGGGACTCATTTTGACAATATAATGGTACTACACTAGATATTTTTCGAGAATATGTTTTACCTCGATATTGGGTTACTATGCAAACGTACAACTCTCATAACCTTGACCGAATAAACATTGCAATAAGGAAACAATACATGCACATTTCTTATTTTTGATTGAAACTCTCCAATGCTTGAAATCTTTACTCTCACTCAACATATGACATTAGTGAAAAAGCTCAAAGTCCTAGTATTGAAGCAGTAACTTTAAGGATTCAAGCTATAATTCTTGTAAATAAGCATTGATGTGAAATGTAGAACCAGAAAGCCATAGTAAGCACACAGAGAGATCTTGATAAATGCTAACTGTATGATATTGAAGTATTGGGGGCATTAGCGAAGGCGGTGATGACCCAGTTTAAAAAATAACCAGAAGCCTTGTCAGGGTGACAAAGTAAAGTATAAATTAACCTGAACTCAGTAGTGGAGTAAAATAAAATGATAGGGCCCTTCCAAAATGTGAAGAGGGTCCACTGAGACTCCCATATCTAACAGATATTTATTGGCCTTGTGATAAACAGGGCCCCCTGCAGAGTAGAGGGGGCCTATGAAAGATTGACGGCCATCCTGCCCCACAGGGCCAGCAGGGCCTGCATTTTGCCCCACAACCTCAGCCTCCTGGTAGCTATCACAGAACTGACAGACTTAACTTAGAGGCAATGTGCAAAGTATTTATGCAGTGCCAAAAAAAAGTAAAAAAGGCAAAACACAACAAAAGAAAAATCCCAAGCTTTAAGAAATTGGGTTGTTGGTTGACTGGGGTGTGAGTCTTGGTCACGCAAGGACCACAATCTATGTCAGGGTGAGGCACAAGCCAACCCCTAAAATAACCTGTGCTCAACCTTTTTGAAGCTTGGTACAGATCAGTCAGTCTTAACTTAGAGGCAATATGTGAAGTATTTATCCAGGACTTCAAACAGTAATAAAGTGAACACCACACAAAAAGGATCCCACACCAGGTTATAGAAATAGAGTGAATTTTCAAAGAAAAAACACAAGACCAAAACAACAATCAACCAACCAGTAGAACCAAAGAAATGCAACTTTAAAAATGTTAGTGAAAAAACTGTAGCTATCTGGTCATGCCGGACCAGGACAAAGTCACAAGTTCAGGCCGAACACATTGGAGCATAAATCAGCTACAATGACCCAGTTAGGCCTTCCGAACAAAGTACCTTAGCTTGTGGTTTGTGGAGCATTGTGAGGATTCACGTCAAAGATGCGTCATGCAGCATAAGCAATGCGTTGGTTCTAAGGTGCGGTAAGGCTGCGATGCAAGGTCCTGCGTTGTCGTTGAGGATCCCGTTGATGAGGCCTTGCGATGTGATGTCCGGCACGAGGATGCGTAGTACAGTCGGGGAGATGTGTCAGTTCCGATTGGCTATGAGGCCAGGATGCAGAGTCCGGCCCGCCATTGAGGCTGCCATCAACTATGAATGTGAAGGCCTGCAGTGAGGATGCATCACGCAGCAGTAGTTCCAAAGAGGCTGCGGAGGTGATAGGGGTCTTTGCAACAGGTCCAATCCACACAGCAGCTGCAAAGGGTCAGTTCGGCTCGAGTTGTGCCGACTAGCAGAGGAGATGAATCAGTTCGGCTGGGTCCACAGTGGTTGGCAAAACACCTTAGGCCCACTTCCAAGGGAATGGTCTGGAACCACTTGGCTGGGTAGAGTCACAGATGGCAGAGTCAAGGTTGTGGGAGCCTTCAGTTCCTAAGACTGAAGTTAGGAGGCCAGCCAACTAGTCCTTGAAGTCACCCTAGGATCCTGGGTTCAACGGATGAAGGGCCAGCCCTTCTCACCCAGGCAAGAGGGCAGCAGGTAAGCACTGCAGGGGAGCAGTCCTCCAGAGCTGCAGTCCAGCAGAGTGGCAGTACTTTCAGCAGCACAGTAGTCCTTGTTCCTGGCAGAGTATCTGTAAGTCCAGAATTGTATTGAAGAGTTGGGGTCTGAGATCCAATATTTATACCCACTGCCTAGTTTGAATTTGGAGAAGCTTCTAGAGGCTTCTCTTCCCTCCCTGTCTTGGCTCCAGCTTGCCTGAGGTCACAACAGCCTAATGACAAGCCCTTTGGGAGAGTGCTCCGGCATAGCCCTTGTGATGTGCAAGTGTGGTAGGTGACAGCTCCTCTCCCTCGTTAACTCAAAGTGGCCCATCCTGCTAACACCTATCTTCCCTTTGTCTCACTGTCTTAGTTATTTTGGTGCTACTCCTGCAGAGTACATCAATAGCGTAGTAAAAAATGACGCTATTGCCCCCTACCCTGCACCATGATGCGTCATATTTTAAATTTGGCACACACATGGTGGCAGTAGGAGTGGGGGTGCTAAGGGGTGAAGGAAAAGTGGAGCCTTACCCAGTGCAGCACCCCTTTCCATAAATCTGCCCTTAAATGTTTAGAACAAGAAAATGCAACTTTCCAAAGTGAAGTTAGCAGAATTGTAATTGAAATACAATGTTACTGTTGTAGACAGGTTTTAATTACAATTCTTTAGTCATCAACCTCGACCTGCCCACTAGGTCCCAATTGGACATTTTTGCTTATTAAATGTAATATGGTAACTCATGTTTTCCTATAGGCAAGGTAGGACTTGCAGTAGTGAAAAAATAAGTTAAGAGTTTCTTACTACTAGGACATTTAAAACTTAAAAGTGCATGCCTAACTTTATAAATATACTTCACCCTGCCCTGTGGGTTGCTTAGTACCTACCCTAAGGGTTACATGTGTATTAAAAAGGAAGGTTTGGGCATGGTAAAAGGTTTATTTTCCCAGGTTGGAAAGGCAGTGTAAAAAAGCACATCACAGGCTGCAATGGCAGGCCTGAGACAAGTTTAAAGTGCTACTTCAGTGGGTGGCACAACCAGTGCTGCAGGTCCACTAGTAGCATTTAATTTACAGGTACTGGGCACATGTAATACCACCTTACTAGAGTTTTATAAGTACATTAAATATGCCAAATAGGTGTAAGCCAATTCTACCATGTTTTAAGGAAGGAGCACAAGCATTTTAGCACTGGTTAGCAGTGCTAAATTGCCCATTGTCATAAAAGCCAACAAGAATGGTTCAGTAAACAGAGGGTGAAGGCAAAAAGATTGGGAATGACCTTGCAGAAAGTGTCAAGTCCAACACAAATCAATTAGAAAAATAGAGAATATTTTAATAAATAAAAGTACACCAAATTGGTGAAAATTCAATAAGGAAAACAGAAGATATGGATTTTTTAAGTTTAAGGTTCAAAATAGTGTCATGGTGAAATGGAGCGCGGGTCAGACACAGAAACTAGGTTTGACCTGATCCGACATTTTATCATCAGATTTAGGCCCAGATTTTCAAAACTATTGTGTAGCGCCAATTTTTTGCTGCATCCATGATGCAAAATGCCAGCCAAGATTTGCATAGCCACATAAGGGCCGATCTGTGTCACGTTTTGTGGCTTTGTAAAAAAAAAAAAAAACACAATGTGCTGCCTTGCAGTACACTCATCAGGTAGGTGTTACATGAGTTTTGCATTGGCATTCCCATTCATCCACCAATGTTTTTTTACACAAACACAGATTTAGTAAAGGCGGTACACCTGGTTTTGCATCAAAATGGTACACCTACCCAAGAGAGGTGAAGCAATTAGAAAAATCTTCATTTCTCCTCGTTATTTCCCCTATCCATGGAAAAATAATATGCCACTAAGCATTGATTTTCTGCAGGAAGGTATGCATTCCTGCACAAAAAGAATCCTGCTCATAACACAGGCACCCTTGCGTCCTACTGCACGAGTGCGTGCGTTGGCAATAGGCAGCTACAAGTGCACCAGCAAAGGAGAGAGCCCAGCTCTCTTCTGTTCATGCAATGCAGTACAGCATGCTGCATTGCGTTGCATGAACTTTTAGTCAGTCTGCCCATTCGTCTCTGAAATGGAAGCAAAAAATCCTCAGCAGCAAGCTGTGACCAAGGAGGGTGGCACATCATCAGACAGCCACTGGATGAGTTCTTGCTGAAGCTAGTGACTTTTGGCAAGAAAGCTCAGAACAGAAGAAATTGAAAGTTTGACTATTGACGACGGTCCCTCGCCCACCACATACTTCTGGTGCCTTTGCCCAGTGAAGATTGCTGTTTGTACTTGCAGCAGGGCAAGGCCGTAGGCTGTAGCTGTACTGTGCTTCACAAGGACAGATACCTTCTCTGAAATGTCTTGCTGAATCAGATTTGCTGCTCCAGAAAAGCTCGGAGTGGGAGCAACCTGAATCTTCAGCCCAGTAGTAATGTACCTTCGTCAGTTCTACTTGGCTGGTTGACACTCATCATCCAGAGGTCTTTGGAGCCAAAAGGTTTCTCAGTCCCAGGTTTGAGGAAATGTTAGGAGGATTACACTTTGACAGAGCCAAGGGTCCCACAAGCTTGTGCACAGGACCTGGGAGTCAAGACTCACACCAGCAGAGGCCAGCAGGAGGATACAGAGCAGGGCAAGTTGGAACTGGGCCACTGGGCAGTTGCAAGAAAGGCCTCTTGTATCTTGTGTCCCTGTAGCTTGAACAGGAGGTCAGCGTACAGCCCTTGGAGTCCACTTCTTTGTACTCGGCACAAGAGGGGGAACAGGGTCAGTCTTATTGGCTCTTTTCAGGTCTCAGACAGTAGGTTCAGTCTTCTTCTCATTTTCTACAGATCCAGTAATGCTCTTAAAATGGTCTTGTGGGTTCCTCATTTATGTCTAGCTTCAGTCTGTGGGTGTGGTGACTCCTAGCTCCACCTTAACTAATGGGGTAACAGTTCCCAGGAGTTATGCTCCCCACCTTAGTAGTGGTTCCTAAGTGAACTACTTCAATCAATCCCACAGTGCCATGCTCTGACTAAACCAAAGATGTTGAAAACCTTCTCCCCTTGTGCACAGCCTGTGTGCCCACCCCAGAGGTGTGGCCATGGAAATTAGCAACCACTCCTCTGTAGACACTATAAACCAGCTCTAGGGGAAGCTCCTCTCCCACTTTGATTGGAGTTTACCTGGCTGTGGGAGCCTGCTCCGGGTGTGAGCTAACATTTGCTCGTAACAGAGTAGGCCTCTTTGAAGTTAATCATGTTTCTGTGCACAGCCCAGATGGCCATCCTGACAAAGGAACAGAAACACTTCCCCACAACGAACCCATTGTCCTGCTGCGGGAGCGTGTTTCACTTCTTGTCAAGGGGGTATTCAGCTGCCATATGATGGCTAGGGCTTCTGCAAATGGGCCTCCAGAAGGAAAGGTAACTTTGTAAAAGAACCTTTCCCGCAATAGTTATGACAAAATATATTTAAAGATGAAATTCAATTTTGCATACCTAATAAAAAGCCTTTGAACTATATTTTTAGCTGTTTCCTAACTTAAATTAAGATTGATAAACATAATAATATATTCCAGTGCTTTCCAATGGAAGTGTCAGTCTTGCTAGAGTAAAAATAGCTTTTTGAGCTTTTTCACTGTAAGGACATGTTCAACACTAAGATTTGACATGTCCTACTTTTAAATACTATGCACCCTGCCTTAGGGGTAACATAAATATTTAAAAGGAAGGTTTTGACCTGTGAAAATGGTTTATTTTGCTAGATCGAATTTGCAGTTTAACACTAGAACAGTCAAGCTACATATAGTAAGCCTGCAGTCATGTTTGAACTGTCACTGTTGTAGATGGTGCAATGAAGTCTACAGTCCACTGCTGACATTAATCCTACAGGCCCAGGGTACACTTTGTACTATGGCCTTATATGTAAGTTAAATATGTCAATTATAAGTATGCAAATTTCTTCGTATTGAAGAACAAGTTACTTACCTTCGGTAACGCCTTATGTGCATGGGGCCTATATAGGAACTACCCCAACATGCTGATGTCAGTTTGTTTTCACAACTTTCCACTCCAGGAATGCGAAGTCACAAAGAACACTGACCACTGGTGTGGGAAACTAGTACCCTGAATATGGAACAGCCTTGACCCGGGTCAGGGGTTAAGGAATCTGTAGCTAGATTGAGTCTCTACCAGATAAGGGCCTACCGAAGGTGAGTAACTTGTTCATCTGATAGAGACTTCTAGCCGCAGATTCCTTCCCTCAAAATAGATACCCAAGCAATATTCCTTGGAGATGGGGCTGCAAAACTATTTCACACTAAAAAGTCCTGCAGTAATGTACAGACCTGATTGTCCAGATAGTAGTACTTGGAAAATGTGTGCAGAGATGCCCATGCTGTTGCCTCGCAGATGTTCAGGACCAGACCTCTGTGTGCTAACACAGTGGTTACAGCATTGACTCTTGTGGAATCAGCATGCAAGTACTCAAGGAGTTGCTTTTTGGCCAGTGCAGAGCAGATTTCGATGTAGACCAAAATCCATCGGAAGAAGGTCTGCTTTTGCACATCCTTTTCCCTTCCTGGTTCTGATATATCCCACAAGGAGTTGGTCGTCCACCCAGAAGTCTTTTGTGCAGTCAAGTAAAACCACAACGCTCATTTTGGGTCCAGCCAGTGGAGTCAGAGGGATGTGGTAGAGTATAAAAGGTAGGCAAGGTAATGGAGTGGTCTATGTGAAAGGAAGTAACAACTTTCGGCAGAAAGGAAGCTCAAGTGCGAAGAACGAGCTTGTTTGGGAAGATGCCTAGATATGGAGGCTTAGTTACAATGCCTGGAGCTCACTGACCCTCCGGGCAGATGTTACTGCCATTAGGAAGGCCATCTTGATGCTAAGGAGCCTAAGAGTATAGTTATGCAGCGGCTCAAAGGGAGCCCACATCAGAAATGTAAGTAATGTAAGATTGAGATCCACTGAGACATGATAAAGGCTGAAGGTAGAAACATATGTTTTACAACAGGGGAGTTGAAGAGGGATGGCTGATCTGGCAACCGCAGGAAGGGTGAGATGGCAAAAAGATAGCCCTTTAAGGTGCCCAAAGAAGAGCCCTGCTGGGCAGGATAAAGAACTGACAGAAGCATTTGAGAAACAAGGAGCAGAAAGAGGGTCAACTTGTTTTTCTGTGCACTATGCCACAAGCTTGCCCCAGCAGAAGGCGTATACCATCTTGGTGGAGGAATGCCTGGCTGCCAATATAAATTGCAGACTTTGGGCAGAAGGTCAACTGTTGCAGCTCAATTTCCACGATAAAGGCAGAGTGTTGACAGGTGAGGAGGAGAATCCCCCCCTCCTGCTGCTACAAAATATCCTCCCAAAGGGGCTGCCTGACCAGAGGACTGATGGCCAAGCTCAACAGTTCAGGATACCAAACTCTCCAAGGCCAGACCTTGTTGTTCCTGCACTCCTTGAGAACTCTGGGCAGGAGTGGCATGGGTGGAAAGGTGTACAGGAGGCCTGAAGTCCCCTTGAGACAAAAAACATCTCCAAGCAAGAGCTGCCTTGGAAACTCCAGTGTGCAGAACTACTGACACTGTGCATTCTTGGCAGTGGCAAACAGATCTAACTAAGGCTCTCACCCCTACTGAAAGAGACCCTGCACTACAGCTGGGTGGAACTCGCAGATTTTCACTCCACAGAATTCTGCGGAGTTACCTGAAAACTCTGCAAGATTCTGTGGAGTTCTGCAGACGCACGTCTTGCTGCTCATGCTGAATCTTAACGCTGGGAGCTCATTCCATACTGAAAAATCAATGCAGACGGAACCAAGCGGCGCACCCGAGGGCACTGATTCTTGAGTTGATTTTGCTGCCACTTGAGTAGATCTTCTACTTGAGCTGCAAGCTTCTGACCACGAACGGTTGCAGAAATCTTGCCGGCTGCCTTCCTAGGCAACTCCACCGGTGAAGCAGAGTTTATCGCCCAAACCTACCTTTCACCATTTCCATATGCAGTCACCATTTGTGATCAAGTAGGCATCTTCAGTTCAGTTTGTCCTCTCCGATGTTCAGAGAGCCCACCAGGTTTTGCACCACCATGGATATGCCCTGATGTTTTAGCCACATCCAAAGACATAAAGCCTCTTGACAAAGAGTCCACGACCCCATCCGACCCTGTTTGTTGCAGTACCACATGGCAGTGGTTTTGTCCTTGAACATCCGCACTAGCTTTCTCTTGATGAAAGGTAGAAAGACTTTCAATGCTAGCTGGATGGCTTGGAGCTCTTTTAGGTTGATGTGGAGTCTAAATTCTGCTCTAGACCAGAGGACTCTGATCTCCACCTCTCCCAGATGGCTGTCCATCCCAGGAGTGATGCATCTGTCACCACTATCAGATCTAGTTGGGAAAGAGAGAGAGGTATGCTGCTGACCCAATCATGGTTCATTAACCATCACTGCAGATCTTTTGCAGTTTTCGCCAAGATCTGGACCATATTGGAGAGATTCAGTTGATGCTGTGCTTACTGGATCTTCAGGTCCTACTGCAGAGCCCGCATATGCCAGCGGGCACGTGTCACAAGCAGGATGCAGGAGGCAATGGGGCCCAGCCCCCTCAAAGTCAGTCTCACCAAAACCCAGGATAGATTCTGAAACATCTGTGTCATAACCTGAATATCCTGGACTTGCCGTACAGGAGGATACGCCCAAAACTTTACCATGCCCAGAACAGTTCCAAGAAAGGGTGCTTCAAGAGGGAGTCAGGAGTGACTTTGGCAGGTTGATAGTAAACCCCAATGAGTGCAGGAGTTCCACAGTAGTCTGAAGTTGGGAGACAACTGCCTGGTGCGAGCCCACCTTCAATAGCCAGTTATTGAGATAGGGAAAACCTGGTACCCCTGATCTCTGCAGATGATCTACAACCACTTCCATCACCCTGGTGAACATCTGAGTTGTGCTGGTAAGGCCAAAGGGGAGCACAGCGGACTGAAAGTGCTCGTGGCCTACTACGAACTGCAGGTAATGTCTGTGGGCAGGCAAAACGGGAATGTGGAAATACGCATACTGCAAATCCAACGTCACCATCAAGTCTCCTGGGCACACAAGATCTGAGTGAGAGTGAGCATTTTGAATTTCTTCTTTGTGAGGAAGCAATCAAGAAGGTGCTGGTCTAGGATAGGATGTCAACCTCCATCCTTTTTGGGCACCAGAAAGTAGCAGTAATAACAACCACAACCTACTTCTGGTGTTGGCACCCTCTCTATAGCTCTCTTGGCCAAGATAGCCACCACTTCCTGGAGGAGTAAGGATATATGATTCTCCATCAGCCTGTTGCAAGTGGGTGGCATGGGTGGAGGGTTAGTCACAAATGGGAGGTAGTAGCTCCTTCATCAACCTGGAGAACCCAGTGGTCTGATGTTATCGAACTATAATGGTGCAAGTGATGGCATGTCCTGCCTCTCACTGGTTGTCCATGATGGCTGGAGTGGGAACTAAAGAGGCTTGGAGGCAGCGTCTCCTGGAGGGGTGGTAGACTGGCCTGACCTTTGGCTACCCGACCTACATGGCCTAGGGGGAACCACATCCTCAGCCTTGCAGAGGCTGGGGAGTTTTTGAGCTGTGGTGGCTGGGCCGGTAAGGAGGTGGTGCCCAAAGTCCATTCTGTAGCCATGAAGGGAGTGAAAAGTGGACTGGAGTTGGCTGTGGCACCATGGAAGGCCCAAGGACCTAGCCGTAGCTCGGTTAATCTTAAAGAGTTCCAGTACTGAATCCACTTTGTCTCTGAAGAGAGGGGAGCCATCAAAGGGCATATCTATAAGCGAAGCTTGGACAGCCCCCGAAAAGTCAGTAGTTCCCAGTCAGGCATGTCACCGTAAGGCCACCAACAAAGAAACTGCTCAGCCTAGCGATGGTGGTGGGCAATTGTCCTGTCCACAGGAGCCCCTCTGTTGGGCTTGAACCAGGTCCCAAACAAAGCATCTGTAAGGGCTTCATTAAAAGGGAGAAACAGTTCAGAGGGGGTGATTCCCAGCATAAGCACCTCTGTCAAGTCATTCGTTTTGACAGCCACTGAGGGCAGGCTAAGGTCCAGGACCCTGGTCACTCTTCTCACCACCATAGCAAAAGAAGTTCCCTTCTCCGTAGCCACGGTAGGAGGAGAGACCATGTCAGTATCTGGATAGGTGTCCAGTCCACTGGCGTCCACCAGTTCCTTGCACCAGTCCATGTTGGGGTCTAGAGGCTGGTATTCCACAGGGTCCATTGTCCCCTAGCATTACTCCCTGCATCCTATCCTATAAGAATAGACCAGCATCAAGCAAAGTTGAGGTGGTTCGATCTGTGCCGGTCTAGATCCATCTGTGTATCCAAGGGTCCTGATTGGTGTAAGGGGGGGCCTACTAGCGGGGAACCAGTGTGGAGCCCTCTCGAATCCGGGGGCCCAGTGACATGCTGGCAGGGACTAGCAACCCAAATATCAGATGCATGGCCTCATTAAATATGCAGAGCTGGGTGGGGAAAATTGGGGTGGTTCGGAGCAGGATCAGCTACAGGCTCAACCACGGAGCCAGGCCTGGAATGACGATGCTCCCTCGTCTGATGACTGTGGCAAACAAAGACCCATTCAACTTCTTACTTTTCTTCTTTTTATGGGACTTACCTGAATGCCCGGACAACTTAATCTGCAATGAAGATGATGGCTCCGCAACCAGACCTTCCTCTCTACTGGGATCAAGACTGTTGCATCGCATGTCGAGTGGCAAAGAGTTTGAGGGTCCGCCCCCTCAAGACCTTGGGGTGCATGGCGCAACAGTCGACACAGGTCTTTGCGTCGTGCTCCAGGCACCGGAGACAAACAAGATGCAGGTCCATCATCGACATCTGTCAGTGACAGGCGCCACAGGTCTTCAAGCCAGCTTTCCTAGAGGACATCCCGACCACACCAGGAGAAAGATCTAAAAAAAACTCTAACAGAGAGTCGAAAATAGGCCAATCAAAAAATTACGGGGGGTGCTCTGTCTGGATCTGCACTGGCTGGCATGGAAAGAAAAGAACTGATAGTGTGCTCAGGGATCATCTTTACAGGCTCTTTGCACGTCAATTCCAGCACAAACAATGCCACAAGGGTATTCTCATGAAAACTTTCCAGATCCAGTCTGACGCCTGAGGATAACTGCAAGGTAAGGAATCTGCAGCTACATGTCTCTATCTGACAGGAGTAACTTTATCGCTGATAAGCAGGGGTAAGATACAGCCACCAAAATCAGATAAGGCAAACAACTGGGGGTATTCCACATAGATGGTGGTCATTTCCTACAGCTACAAAAGTACACTTCATAAAATACAAAGAATATGCTTGCAGGTGACCATATTGCTGTGATGATGCAGGCATTGCATATGCTGTTTCAGCACCACCTGGCACACATCTGCAGTTTGACGCTGATTTTGCATTTTCTTCCTTTGAACTATATTCCACCTCCATAGCAGTAGCTTCTGAAAAAAGGGACAGACCTTCAGTCTTGCAATGGTGAAATGACAGACTTCTTGTGTTTCTATTTTAATTTTCCAAAGACAGGATCCGCATCGGGGCTCTATATTTGGAAATTATAAATAAAACAAATATCCCTTGTGCACTGACTGTATTCTACCAGTATATGCGGGACATTTTTTCAATTGTCCTACATCATGTTGTGCGTATTCTTCATGAACAGGACAAACCCAGTGAACATGGTGCCAGAAGAACGGCCTTATGTGGGTTTATCCTTTCAATGACATGTACAGAAGCATGCCAATCATTGGCAGGAGGCAGAAACATGGCCTTGATAGGCACAGAGAGAACACCCTGAAACAAACTCCTTCTTTAGAAATATATTTGAGAAAAACAAAAAAGAATTCCAAGTGGGGAAGAAAAAATATGGCATGTGCCCAGCATTCTGCTCCTACCTTCAATACATCCAGGACACAAGCATATGTACTGAAGCCATAGAGATCCCCACTAGATAGACACAGATCTCTAAGTATCGCCATCTTGCAATGAAAACATTTACGCTAATAAAGCAAGATAAAAAATAAGTTCATAATGGTGAAAGGAAAGGCAAAGACAGATTTCACTATGAACAAAAGCACAATAGTGAGACAGAGCGACACACAAACATTGCCAATCCAACAGAGTATATGGAACTTAGAAACAGTGAAGAGAAATAAGTAGCTGGTGGGGGAAAACTTCCTTATAAAACTACACAGATATTAAGTGAACCCAAAAGGAAAATCAGGATTCTAATAGCACCATAATTTTAGGAAGCAGATCGTAAAGTCTTCAATGAGCGGAGAAATCATGCTGGTCAACTTGATAAAAAATTCAGGAAAACAACCTCAGAAATCTGTACCAAAAGTTAAAATAACTAAATAAGTGCACACAATAACAACACTATGACGAAGGAGGCATTAAAAAGGCATTGTCTGCCATAAAAAATCATTACAAGGAGTTTGAAGAACAGGTTAAAAAGAAAAAAAGAAACATATATTCTGGGACATAAAAGACATTATGCACTAGGACATATATATCCAATTTCAGAGAGTTCTGAATTCATGAAAAATGATTAATGAATTTCAGTATTTGTGGGAGAAAGGAGATAAAGAAGAAACAACATGACATAAGAGCACTTTCATAGATGAAGAACCTCAAATAAGAACTATTTTTAGAAGAAATGTAACTACTACATGAAGAACAACAAAGAGATGAGAGAAAAAAGAACATTTCCCGCAAGAGGAAGATGGAAGTTCAACATCCAGAATCGAGCCAAAACAGCACAATAAGGAACCAGATATCAACCAGTGAGCTTAAGGAGGGCATGAATTCAAAATATGAAAAACAACATGCAGTGTTTTAGATCTCATACAGAATTGATATCAAGAAGCAAAGGGGGTCCAAGAAAGAGATAGAACCTTGGACTGTGTAATGACACATATAAATCACCACATGTTTATAAGGAATATCAGATTCTATAAACACTATAAGAAGAATCCAAAGAATATCAAATTAATGGAGAAAAGATAAAAGGTAAAAGGAGTAGTTTGACGATAAGAGACTAGAAATATATTAAAGCCCTAATATAAATGGAGCAAGAAACTTAAGGTATTACTCACCCAGAACCGAGACCTAATGTCATTGCAGACATTAGAACAGATTTATCAGAACATAGCAGAGTAAGTAAAAAATCAAGGTTTGGTTTTGGTCTCATCTTAGGGAATCCAAATGATGCATTCTATGAATTGGTAATAGAAGAACAAGGTTTAGAAAGTTTAGAAATAGACACAATGATAACAGGATAAGAGAACAGTTGAAAAGCAAATGAGACTATCTCTTGACTACAATCCAGTACTCAATCTTTCCAATAACGGTTGAAATGTAGTATGAAAAAAAAACAAGCACAATGTGTGATATGGGGTGGTATGGGTATTTTTTATAGCTCTTAGTATCTGTGAAGATGCAATGAAGAACTTTGTGGAACATGTACCAAGCTACTCGGCGGGGGCTCACTGTTAGTGATTTAGTCATGCAAGGAGTTACATATCGACATGCTGTACCATTCTGCTGAATGTAATATTCAGGAAGCCAGGAGGAAACCTAGAGTAAACAATGTTATATGGCAGTTCAGGAAAGCACCATGAACGAGATCCAGTGTACAATTAAAAACATGTTGTGCAAACAGAAAGTAGATATTTGAACTTATAGATAGGTTAATTGTGGATTATAGGGATGTTTTTACAAAGGGGACCCAGAGTGACATTGAATAGACATCAAAAGATACTGATATATAACTTTATGCTATGTATGATTCCCAAAATCATCTGCTCCTGCTTATAACTGACAGGTTGAGGCAAAGGAATAATGGGAAGCCATACATAATAAGGCCCCACTCCATGTCCCAAATCTGCGAAACATAATGTTCCTGCCATCCTTAACCAACCTCCACCACATTACCTGCCTTTCTTTCCGCCTTCTGCAGCTGTACTTTCTGCTTTCATTCAAAGCAGACAAGCAGAGCTACGCTGGCAGGATCTCAAAGAGCCCTGTCAGCCTAGCTTGGAAGGCTTTTAAGAAATAGCACCATCAGGTAACACATTTTGCTATCAACTGTTACTATGTCAAACCAGTGATTTACGAGATTATGAATTTGTTGTAACCTACACATGCTTTCTATGGAAGCCATGCATAAAAAAGAAATATATCTTAAAGAAACATCTAGTGGCACCAACTATGTGTTTCACCCTGAAAGTACTATAAAGTGCTACCCAACCAACAAGGAGCCGGAAGAAGACACCATTGGATGAATTATATTTACTAATCTTCATTTAGAGAAACATTGAATCCATTCTATATGAGAGAGCAATTGAATGAAAAGATAGCTCAACAGTTTAGTTATCTGAACATACTCATATAGGAATATGTCTAACAATGTTACTATTTCTTTGGTCCCTAACATCAAGCTAAAGTACTTTGGAGTATATTTACAAAGACTTCCTGCAACAAAATGCAACAAGTGAAGTTGCTACACTGTGTTGTGTGAATGAGAGAAAACAGAACTGCACCATATCTACTTGAAACTGGTGAAGTTCTGCTGGTGCACTTATGGCTGCTTTGCACCAATGCAGGCACCTTTTCACCATAAAGAAATCATGCAAAGGTGTCTACATCGTAGTCAACATAGATTTTGAGCAGGAAGGTGCACCCAAAAACTATGCATTAAAGCATTTCTTCCTTGCATGTGTGCTACAAATGTAGAACACAGGTAAAGACATTTCTACTCATTATGCCTGTCTCATGAAGGTGCATGATTTTGCTTCAAATCCCTGTCTACAATTCATGTAGATCAGAATTTGTGGCAAAACACATGGGTGGTTGCATGGGTAAGCCCATTCACCACACGCGGAACAACCCCTTGACATAATGTAACATGAGGTAGCACACTGCACTGCGTTGTGTTACTTTGGCTTCCAAATCAATGCAAATTGTAATTTGCATTGGTTTGGTTCATAAATCCCAAAAGAAGACTTTGTGCATTAAAAAACTAACTTTTAAAAAGAATTGAGTGTTTGTTTCTGACAACTTGAAAATACTCAATGGCACACGACTATGCTCAAATGTAGGAAACACTAATGTTGAAACATCAAGAATACAGAATTTAATTTGATTTATTTGTAGCATAATAACACAAAGGTATCCTTTTACAGCAAACAATGTGTGGACATGTATATTTGTTACATTGTGTTGTAACAACTTCACAGTGAAAAAGAGACATTATTGTGAGTTACATTTAGAACAGAGATGGAGCTTCTAGTCAACATTCTTTTTTTGCAGTATACATGTTTTGGTGTGGACTGGATGGCAGAAACAGGCAGCACACTTCAAGAGTTCCAAGTTCAGCATTTTACTTTAAAAAGAATCATTTTCAAATCACTGCTGGAGTTCTGTTTGAAAACCAGAGCAATTTAGAATTTAGGGAGTTAAGTTTTAACCTGCTTGTACTCAAATTGTGCACGACAGACAGTGCTCACAAATGCACTGGGGATATGCAAGAGGGATTGGAGGTCAACAGAGGCTAACACACTTATCACTTGCTACACATTACTTCAACAGATCACAAAGTACAGAGTTTTATTATGTATCGTAATGGAGACAATCTAGGGGGTCTTTCAGTAATAACTTTTGCACGTACAGGAAGCATGCCCCTGATTCCTGGATGTGGAATTTCTTCAAATACATGGATGGTGCTAAAAGGATAATTAGAGAGAGTGAGCTGCAGCAAATGTGACAGTGTGATGAAATGGTGGAAACTCTGCAGACGTCATAGTAAATAACATAAATATAAATGGAATTAATCAGCAGTAATAAACTCTGTGGGTATTACATCAAGTATTAAACCCTTGCAGCCTCTGACTTATGACAGTCCTTATACCAAACCTACCTTGAAAATTCTCCAGCTATATCTTATAAGGAGACATAGATCTATAAAATATATTTTGTAAGTTTCATAATAAAAGTAAAAGGTGCTGAACATGCCGTATATGCTTCCCGTGTATAATCAAGGCAAATACCATGTAGGATACCCTATGACCAAATTAAAGCTGCCAAACAGGGAGTAGAGAAGATGTTGGAAGCGGAAATCATAGAGAAATCCCCCAGTGAGTTGTTGTTCCCTACAGTTCACCATCCCAAACCAGACAATAAGATCTGTTTTTGTATAGATGCTTAGAAGGGCAACTGTATCTATCCCCTTGACATTTATTCTATGCTTAGAATCAATGATCTGCTTGGGATATTGGGGAAATAAATGTTAGATTTTGTAAAGGAATAATGGCAGATACTAGTTATACCAGAAGATAAGTCAATGACAGTGTTTTCCACTCCTCATTATCTTTTCCAGTTTGCAGTTGCAAATGGAAGCCCAGCTATGTTTCAACAGCTAATGTACTCATTTACAATGCACATTAACATAGCTAGATGATGTTGTCATATTTAGAAGCAATTGGACAGTTCATCTATAAAATGTGCAGAATGAACCTAGCCCTTATCCATGCAGGAAATGGACCACTTATCTCACAATTGTATTTCTCTACAGCACCCCACTATGCTAGCCTTCAGATTATTTTCATTTTGCACCTTTTCAGCCCCTCCATCTAGGATTGATATCCCCATACTGCAAGAGTACATAAATGTATGCCCACCACTATCTAAAATGTTGCATGTCTTTCTTCAACCATGATTTTGGCATGCAAGGCAAACTATCATATTAACAGTAACAACCACTCCCTCAGCTTCTCTATGGATGGCATTTATGATATCAAAATGATTAATTTTCATGCTGGTACATATGTATCCCTAATAATTTCTCAGGCCCTTTAACATGTGTTCTCAAAATGCGCCATATCTTTTATATTGAGGAATCATATACACTTTTGGCCTGATTAACAATCTGCACTTTTGAGTACATTTACTACTTTTCAGTATTCACAAACTGCAGTTTTCTAGTAACTTACACATCTGAAGTAAGTTCATCACTACACATGTCCAACCACTGATTCTACAACACACTTCTTTGTAAAGTAAGGGAGGTAGAGACTTAAAATAAAAGCTCCATAGGAAATAATATTATATTACATTATTTAAAATAGTTAAAAGTATGAATAAATATAGATCAATGTTAAAAGCAAATACAAATCGTACACATTTATTATTTAATTACAAAAAAAATAAGTTATTAAATGTTTTATAATTAAATTATAAATAGGTACTATTTTTATATATTTTAAACCTTGGTGTATATTTATAAATGTAAGCTACCACAAACGTTTAAGCTGCTACAAAAGTTCAGTTTGTAAAAATGTTAAAGTACTAAGCTTACTGAAAAGAGTAAACTTACTAAAAAGTGTAAGTTACCTTTGTGAATCAGGCCTTGAATGTCCATCTCCTGCGTCACAATCAGTACAGGACAAATGTGATGATGATGCATAGTTCCAAAGATAGAATTCCTTATTTTAGCTCCCTCTAAGGTTAAAGTAAGTAGGGGCAGCAAACTGCAAGAAGACACCTAGCAACATTAGCTGTGCTCTAAGGCTTTGCATCAGTGTAGTGTTATGGTTATAGCTGGGTATCTCTGCCTTCTTTGTCACTCTTCTTTGTCAGTCAGCGTTAGCTCCTCTCTTCAATCATGGGATAGCTGCTCTTTATGTATTTTGGGACAGTTTCTATTTGTCCTCTGGTTGGACATTGCCTTTTCCTTGAAGGAGTCGGTAAGTAAACTCGATTTTATTTTAATCTGGGAAATCATTGAGAAGTTATATATTACTCAGGTCCTGTAGTATGTCATTGTTACAGCATCTCTATTACTAAAGGCTGTGCTCAGTCATCTGAACAGTCAACTGAATATTACCGGCGATGCTCTGCCCGCCCCAATTACCAATACTGGAAGAGCCACTTGGGTGCACTAGAGCTCTGGATTTGCAATGAGGGGGGGAGAGATAAACATTCAATATATTAAACATATTTTATAAATTACTCTATTTTCCTAAGTTGGGGTGAGATTGTTCTTGTGTTGTGTTCTTACTTTCTTACTGTTTGTGTGCTGCATAAATACTTTACACCTTGCCTCTCAGATAAGCCTCACTGCTTTTGTGTCAAGCTATCAAAGGGTTAAGCACAAGTTAAGTTTGTGACTTTTGTGGTTCACCCTGATGGAGATTGTGGCTGTTGCTTGAACATGGGTCACCATCTAACAGCCCAATGTCTCACAACAACCTACTTTACAGCACACATCACATAGTCCAGAAGTAGGAATGTCACCTGGCTGGTTTTATACCGGCTTAACTGGTAATTTGTATTTTTCAGCTCATCAGGACATATTTTAAACTGAAATGGTATAAGCAAACACTTTAAAATATGTTCTACAGCAGTGGTTCCCAACCTGTGCTCCGGGGACCCCTGGGGGTCCGCGAAGCCTTCTCAGGGGGTCCACGACTGCTTAGAAAATTAAAAAATATTAACAAATATTGACAAATTAGGTCCCCAGCTTCCAGTCATGACTCAGGCGTGGGTCTCCGGATTCCAATGGTGATATAGTGGGGGTCCCTGGGTTCCAATAATGTTAAAGTGGGGGTCCAAAGAAATCAAAAGGTTGTGAAACATTGTTCTACAGCTTCCCCAATGACCCCTAAACAAAAATAGAAAGGCCATGTTAAAAATGAACACTTACCATGTTATAAAACGTTCAATATAAGTATTGTGTCTGAGCTTTTGAGGAACCTTAAAACGTGAGTAGATGGCCAGTATTTTTCTGTAAGAAAGGTGGCAACGCTATCCAGAAGGAATGACTTATGGTGCACGTCTTGTGAAGCGTTTGCAAGCAAGATGTCAATGCACTCCGACTACCTCAATGGCAGTTGTGCGATGATATATTGCACAGGGTACACTTTCGGTCTTAGTGAAGAGATATTTGAGCAGGATGGCCAATAAATCCTTTCTTGCGCTGTAATAATATGTCATAATGCACTTTACACCAAAACGTTAGAAAAGCAAGCATGCTTCTCTATCACACGATGCACAATTAAGGAACATAGTCATGGCCAATGAGGCTTACTTCTACAGAAAAAAAGGCTATTTAACCAGAATTTACGTAAAAGAATGCAACCTTTGAGAATGCTAAGCCCTGGAAAACTGGACATAATATTGCGAAAAAACAGAAATAACAACGAATAACCGGGAACCGTAGGTTCATCTTGCACGTATTACTTACCACTGAATGAATCTTAAATCTGGGAGTTGCAGGATGAACTCAGTTCCGAGCAGCAGGTTGCTCCTCCGAGCCCTATTATGCTGTCAGCATAGGTTAGTATTTCATTCTTTCAGTACGTTTTGTACCGAAATATGACTCGACACAATAGCAGAGAAAATGGTACCTCCCCTTCTGCGTGTAAAGGCAGGTCCATTGGCATCTCCAAGGTCAAACCTGTGCTACACTAAATACTTCTCACAGGGTCATAAGGAATTCAACACGCATTGCCAATGCCAATAGGCTGGGTATATGAATCAAAGTGCTCTATGTGTCACTGAATGGTTTAGGCACTCAATACGTTTTCATACATGAACTGTCACTCATCTTTGCACTCATGCATCATTCACCTATCCACAGACTCTTTCTGTTTTTTTTTATTTTTTTTTATATTGAGCTCCTACGGATACAGGATACAGGATTCATTAATTTCATAATCAGCAGAAAACAAACTGGATACAGAGAAGTTGTAAAACCATACACTTGCAGCAAACGTCATTAACATGCAAAGTGCCGCTGTCGGACCGAATTCTTATTAAGGTGCTTTTGATAAAGTGGCAAAAAGCATGTGCAAAAAGAGCAACCTATAAGTAGGAAGAATACAGTGCAATTTACATTCAACAAAGAGGAAAGCTAATCGTCTGACAGAGCTGGGACCTAGTTAACAGTTACTGACAGTCTTGTGCACTGTGGATCTCATAACCAGCCGAGAGAGAGAGGGAAAAACGGATACAGTGAGAGCAAACGAACATATAATTGCAATAACCTCAATACAGTACAGATGGTCCCTCAGGTTATCACTGTGGTATCCAGTCCTGATTAAAGTGCTTATAATAAAGTGCCATGTGCCTAGCGCAAAAAAGAGCAACCTATGGTCAAACAGAACAAAGGGCTATATCGAACAATCTTGTACACAACATATCTCATTACCAACATAAAAAGACAGGATACGAGAAGGTAAACAACCATATGATGGTGAAAACCCAAATACAGGGCAGACGGTCCTGTCAGTTAAAGATACCTCGTCATACCCAGACATCGTTAAAATGTTTCTAATAAAGTGTCATGTGCCAAGATCAAACACTATAAAGTGCTATATCGAAACACTTAAAAGGAATACGTAGAGGGGCAGTCTTAACCTGGTCTAATTAAAATGAGTCTATATTATATCGAAAGGGTAAAAAACAACTGCATAGAGATGCTAAGCAACCCCCTCAAGCCTGAGATGGTTTCTGGGGGTTCATAACGAGACAAGATTGCCGCAAACTATTAGTGCAATGGCAATATAGTACGGTCCTGCCTTGTTGATTCTCCGACTTTCGTTGCATTTCCCGAATTGCACCAGACTAGCCTCAGAGACGACAGTAATTTTAACTCCCTTACTTATAACAGATAACAGCCCCTCCCGAAAGTAGCTCTGTTTTGGGCATTTGGAGTGTAATACGCCATCCACCGGGGGAGGAAAGTCATTCTCTTCAAATTTGCCGCTCTCAATGATTTATCCCCGGTTTCGAAAATAGCCTGCCAGTCATCCTCTGTGAATCTACTTCGAGTTTTCTCATAAATTCTTTCAAGAAACCTAGGAATGATGTCCTGCTCGGAAGTATTACGTAATAACCTATACCAGTTGCCAACCCCGTGAGCCTGGTCTTGATCAGCAAGCGCATGACCTGGTGTGGCTGTGGCTTGGGTCATAGCAAACCGAAAAAAAAGTGGATTCGCTGAAGAAAACTCGACCTAAAGTTATCCCGTTGGCACCCACACATCTGCTTAGCCTCCCCAAGGTTATTAATTCACCTCTTATAGCAAAATCCCCTAGCTCCTTAAAGCTGTGAAAAATCCAGGACGTGACCCCTGCCTTCAACAGAGTTAGGCCAAAGTAACTGCATCCTGAATCTGGAGAAAATTAAAGCCTGCTGGTACCTGAATCACCTTGTATACAGCAGTCATACTACTGACCCACTCCTGCAGTCTTATACCTAGTTTTCTACGGCAGGTTTGCGATTTTAATAAAGGCAGGAAGACTAATTGCTGATTTCTGCCTCATTGTTTTTATAAAAAAGAATCCATTACTTCCCTTTCTTCAGTTAATCTTCCTATTAGATCCAAAAATGCTGCTGGGTAATATAATCACATTTGTGGGAGAGCCAATCCTCCTTGATCCCTCTCAAGTTGGGCAATAGCAAGTTTGACCTCGGGGGCCTTTTTATTCCAAAATGAAACTTCTCAAAAGGAAGTCAAGATCCAGAAAATAACTATGCTTAATTTTTATAGCAATGTTGGAGAACAGAAACAAGAATAGGGGCAATATCGTCATCTAAACTAATGCCACCTGTCCAGTAGATCTTATGCCTTTTTCTGCATACCAAGGTCATTTAGCTAAAATAACATAGAACAATCTCTAGTAACATTTATACCCAGATACCTGACTGGACGTTGGGCCCTGGCCTGACATTGTAAAAACACTGGGAAGTCCTCAGCTGAAGCACTAAAAAGCTACATTTCTGCCTTGCTCTGATTCACCTTATAGCCTGCAGTGCCCATGCCCTCCTTCAACAGATCAAAATCCCACTGCATATGTGCTGTATCAGGCTTGAGGTACAAGACCATATCATCAGCAAACAACTTTAGTTTGGACATCCCTACCAGCTGTGCTTTTAACTCAGATGTGCTGCGTAATTTGAGTCTAGATGCTCAATAAAAAAAGTAAATAGTATGGGGGTTAGGGGACATCCCTTGCATGTGCCTCTATTAATGGAAACCTCCCCCACCACACTAGAATTCACAACAACCTTGGCCTGCGCACTGTGGAATAGGTTCTTGAGCATTGTCACAAATTGCAGGGAGAAGACAATTTGAAACAAATACAACATTAAAGCATCCCAGTTGACTAGGTCAAACACCTTCTCTGCATAGACCATGATTGCCACTTTAGGTGTTTGATTACATGAAAAAAAATCTAGAGCATGAATTTAAAAAGTTGTATTTGCAGTCATAAGGTGAATGGAAACAAAGCCACTCTGACCATTATGGATCAATGCCTTGGCCAATGAACCAGAGAGTTGTGGCAGTGTTAAGAAGCAAAAATACTATGCTATGCGTGTGTGAGGCACTTTTATATTTTGCTCATATAATTGTCTATAATGATGAAAAAACCCTGCTAACTTCATTTTTTTCAGATACCATGCTAGGTGTTACTGGATCCTCAATTTTCTTGACAGACTATTTTTCCTGCTTAACCCAGTTAGAACCAGCAAGGAATTTTCCAGTCTGCTGTCCTTCTTCATAAAATTGTTGCTGTTACGTTTTGGAACTATTAATTTTCTCTAGAATATCAAAATCCCTTAAATCGTGTTTGATCTTTTCCAAATCCATTGCAAGAGAGTCCTGGTGTAATGAATTAATAACAGCTCTTGTGCAGCATCAAGTATCCCTCTGGGATCTAAACAAATCTATCATTTTAAAAAAGACTTTGTCGCCGTGCTGCTGCTGTGGAAATATCAGAAATGATATGAAACTGGAAGTGGGATACCTCAATAGTCAAAAAGCTTCTCTTTTCTATGGGCTTGAACAGGAAGCGCTCCTTTATGTGAACGTCAGCTAAATTTAATAATATCGTGCTGGGATACTTGGCACTGGGAGATACCTGAGCTGGTACCCTATGAGCCCTCATAATAGTCAAATCCCCCTCCAGTTCTGGTGGGACTTTTTTTAATTAGAAAGTCCACCCACTGAATCGTCTGCAGCCCTTTACACCCTTCCAAGACCCCTACAATTCAGAGGTTAGATCGCCTATTATAGTTTTCTAAATCATCCACCTTGCTTCCCTACTGTCATCAGCTACCATCTCCATATTACCATTCGCGAGCTCAAGCATGGAGGGTGGGGATCCTGAGCCCCCCACCTGAGGATCAGGCACCCCCCATTCCTCTGTTGCAAGTGCCTTCTCAGCCCCCCCACGTCTACTTCTTGTCTCTTCCAGCCTCTCAATGTCCAGAAGTTCCCTGGTCTCAGTCTCCATTCTTAATGAAGCATAGCTGCTCCCCTTAGTGGCCCATACTTTGGCTGGGACACCCCAACACTTCAACCTGTGAGCTGGGGTGGAGAGCAAGTTTACAGGACCAGAGGCATTCCCTGATTTAGAATGGTGCTTTCACAAGCTGCACAACAATTCTGAAGTAAGCAATATTGGAGGGCTTCTTTTCACCATGCGTTTGCTTGCACCAGCTAACCTTTACCAACTGTCCAAATATCCTTCTGTGTTAACGACTGTGCCTCTATAAAAGCTGTTTAACTGTTTTACTAGGCACCCTGATTGTAAATAGTCCAAGTCAAAAATCTGCTAAGCAATTCCTTGCCCCTTAATCTTCCAGGCTTCTTAGTCTATTTGGGACACAGCCCGACCATCAGAATAGCCTGGTGCCGCCTGGAACTGTTGATTCTCCCAACAGTCCCTGCAGCGGTAAACCCTGGCCTGCCCTGACTCCTGATGGCCAGTTGCACTCACGTTTGCCAGTGGGTGACTGTAGGAGCCATTATCCTCTTTGCCGCCTTCACAAAAGTCCAGCAGCATGAATTCAGTTCCCCAATCCCTTCACATGTATACAATCTGTGTTGACCACCATTCTGGTCTTCGGCACATCTGCGCACTCATGACCTCGTTGCTCCTTGTGCTCCTGGGCTCTTCCTTCCACCACCAACAACCCCACACAGAGTCATTCTTGTATTCACCTTCTGGCACAATAAAACAATGAAACACACCAACTCAACAACAAGCAGGATTAATTAAGCAACTAAAAGTAGCAAAAAAAAGAAAACGTATTGCAGTCTAAAAACTACAGGCATATGTTTGCAATCAATAAAATAAACATAGCAGCGGATGTGCATCTTACAAAAAGCAAGAACCAATGTGTTGGCCATCTTGAAATCTGTTAGAAATTGGGTTTCTGGTTGGTTAGGGTATGCACCTCAGCCAGGCAGAACCCACCCACTCTAGTCAGGGCAAGGGAGTTACACGTCCAAGATAACCCCTGCTCACCTCCTTGGTAGCTTGGCATGAGCAGTCAGGCCTATCCCAGAGGCAATGTGTAAAGTGTTTGCACAACACACACAACACACGTGACGCACTATCCCCACCACAAAGGAAACACAACACCAAGTTATATGAAAATATACTGTATTGTACACAAAGCAATTATCAGATCAAACATCACATATTAGTAGTATCCTGCTATCCTAGCAGTTGTCAGAAAGTTACACATTAGTTACTCTGCAAACTAGCAGTAGTCACATATAACACACAGGTTACACAGTATTCTGCAACATAAGCAGTAGTCAGGAAACACGTTATTATACTAAAGCACTTGTCATAAGAATATCATAAATGCCCATAGTAGGAAAATTATAAACCATATGGCAAGTCATACATATATAAACACTTCAAAAGCAGGTAGGCAATATATGTATCCACAAAGTCTGTAGCAAGAACCCCAGATATATTATCCCTTTAGGGAGTACCTCTTCTGATAATAAAGGTACCTCCAGTGCCTGGGAAACAAAAAATGGGGCCCCCGGCGCTCCTCTGTGCCAAACGGGGGCCTCTGGTATCCTTGAGGCAGAGGAGGGTAGCACGCACCTCCTCTGTGCTATTGATGGGCTCCTCCAGGGGCCCGCGATTACAGGGGGATCCCCCCGGGCCTCAACAAGCCCTCAGTAGGGGGCCAAAGACCTCCAAAAATAGCGTAGAAGGGAGGGGGCACCACAAACCCCCTCTGAGTGGTGACGGGCCCCTCCTGGGGCCTGTGATTGCTTGGGGTCCCCCCCAGGGCCTGCACTGGCCCTCCGAGTCGGTGGGGGGGAACCACAAAACTGACACTGGCCCACGATGGGCCAACAAAGGGTCTGCGGCGCGGGCGAGCCTCCAGTGAGCCTGCCGCCCCACCCGCAGATCAGCAAAGAGCCCTCCTGGGCTCAGCAGGCGAAGGAGATGCGTCCTCCTCTCCTTCCTGCCTCTTGTGGAGTTCTGGCCCAAAGCAGGGCCTTCCAGTGCCCCGGGGGTGCTCTACGGAGCGTTCCTCACCCGGGGGCACAATAGGAGCATGCGTGCTCCGGTCCAGGGAAAGAAGAATTTTCTTCATGCCCTAGGGGCACTGCAAGGCGCGCTCCCCTCGCGCTTCAGTTGAACAACCTCCCCGGGCTGTGGCAGTGATTTCTGCCACCACCACGCGCTTTTAAAAGTGCTTGAGCACTCAATTACACCTGGGTCACGGCGGTGAATTTCAGGCACCAAGACAGCTGGAGATCGCTTTTCCAAAGCGCTGGACGAAGTTCAGGGGAAGCACTCCTCGTATATAAAAAAATGGATGCAGGGGTCACAGCACCCTGCCCCTGGTGGACAATGTTCTGGAGACAGGCCCACAGGTGGAGGGGCCCAGCAACAGGCCAGCACAAAGAAGATGCCACAAGTGACAAGTCCTTCACAGTGACCCAGCAGGTCACAGGTCAGCACAGCAGCAGTCCATGGCGGTCCCTGATGAGTTCTTCCAGCCTTCTGTGTCCAGTTCCAAGATGATTCAAAGGCTCTCCAAATTGTGGGGAAAATTCCCCTTTACTTATACTCAGTGCTTACAATGTTTTACAATGGTGGGGAGAGGAGGTTCCAACCAGTTACAACTGGTTCTGGGAGTGCCTCCTCTCTCCTTCAGCACAAGCTCCTAACATCAGTGGGGGGTAAACTACCCTATTGTGTGAGGCCAGGGCACAGCCTTCACAAATGTAGGTGTGCCCCGCCTCTCCCTTCTCTCAGCCCAGGAAGACTATTCAGTATGCAGATGCACTTCTGAAAAGTATGCACAAAGCCCCAACTGTCACTCTGCCCAGACATGGATTGGAGTCAAGCTGCAGAACACCAGTCATAAGCACAGAGAAACGCGCTCTTTCTAGAAGTGACATTTCTGTCATAGTAATAAAAAATACACCTACACCAGTAAGCAGCATTTATTATCACCATCCCAACCATACCAAACATGTCTACGCTACCCCTCATAAATCAGACAATACCACTTACACTTAAGGCAGGGCACTTCTAATGCAATCCTATGAGAAGGTAGCACTCACAGCAGTGAGACACCAAGGTAGGCTGTTTGACACTACCAGGGCAGGTCACGTAACCTGGCACATGTCCTGCCTTCTACATACATGGCACACTGCCCATAGGGCTAGCCAGGGCGTACCTTAGGGGTGACTTAAATGTAGTAAAAGGGGAGTTCTGGGCCTGGCAAGTAAATTTAGATGCTAGGTTCCTTGTGGCAGAAAACTGTGCACACAGGCCCTGCGCTAGCAGGCCTTAGACAGGTTTGAAAGTCTACTTCAGTGGGTGGCGCAAGCAGCGCTGCAGGCCCACTAGTAGTATTTAATTTACAGGCCCTGGGTATAGAGATACCACTGTACAAGGGACTTACAGGTAAATTAAATATGCCAATTAGGTATAAGCCAATCATACCAACTTTAGATGGGAGAGCACCTGCTCAGAGTCCTAGAGCCAAAAGCGACAGGTCCGAAAAAATAGGAGGAAGGAGGCAAAAAGACTGGGGATGACCCTGCATGAGGAAAAAAGTCCAACAGAATCGTAAAACAATAACAAACAAAAGTATTTCATAATGGTCTTCTTGTTTTCAGAAAATGGCCTATTAGGAGGGGTCATTGCAAATGAAATGAGCAGCAACCAAGAGACCCATTTGCACTAGCTGGAAAGCTGTGGTAGCCTCTAAAAACATTAGAATAAAACAAAGAAAAGCAAAGAAATAAAAAGGGGACTATAAATGGAGGAACATTTAAATTAATGGACTGGGACTCCAGCCCTGACACTGTAGCGCACTTACGTTCAGGTGGATGTACAGATGTGACCAAGAAATCTGTCATGCACAGGGCTAGTGAGCACAGCCACCTTCAGATATCTACTGCCTTCAGGAAACCCACATAGATCGAACTAATAGGAATGTGTTGAAACTTTAGACTTGATGCTGGTGACATGCACCACCCAGTTCACGAAAACTGGGGGGTTGCTATTCTTGCTTTTAACAAGGAATGTGACATTAGAAGTTGCCCTACAGACAAATATGGAAGATGGGCCATACTAGAATGCCAGTTTAGCTCAGGGTCTTTTACCTTATGCTCACTGTATGGCTCAGTTTTAGATGAGCCGGGTGGGTTATAGACTTTTTATCAGTAGAGTTTGCGGTGTGGCCTGACCCATAAATTGCATGTGGTGATGTTAAATTTAATGGTGCCAGGGTTCATCCCAAGGATGCAATTGGCTCCAATTCTGGTCTTTATTCATGTCATAAACTACATGTTCATAGAGCTTTTTATAGCTTTCAAAAAGAGATCGGCCTGGTGGAAACTAGGCTCAATTGTAAAATGTCAGATCCTGGTTTTACATATTATTCAGCCCCTCGTGGCTCTCTGACTCTGTTGGAGTACTTCTTTCTGACACTGGATTTATTAGAGTGAGCTCAAATAGAGCTTTCCCCATGACTTATGTCAGACCATAACCCTTTGTTAATTGTAATCTCCTTGGAAGGGCTTTAAAGGAATGGTCTGAGATGGTCTTTCGAGAGAGGTCTTCTGTCTGATCCAGCTTATGTCCAAAGAATTAATTTTTGAATCCCTGAGTTTCTGAGCTTAAATATAGGAAGTGCCCCACTAGGGGTGATCTGGGATGCTTTTAAAGCAGGTGTGCGGGAGGAAACCCTTAGGTTCAGTCTAAACTGCCAGAAACAGAGCCAACTGCTCAGTAAGGAACTCTATCAGAGCCTCAGTAAGGCTGTAGACCTACTCAACCATAACGGATGGATTCAATCCTGTTGCAGCAAACCAGCAGATATTCACTAAGGCTGCGATCAATGAAATAACAGCTAAAAAATAACAGGAAAATTCCTAGCTAGACGCCAGGAATGCTATGAGTATAATGAACGGGTGGGGCATCTTGAAGCAATACGCACACTCCAGAAGGTTGCAGCAGGCTATGTTAGTGAATTAAAAGATTCATATCATGGCCTGGTCTTGGATCGTGAAGGCATTAAAGAAGTTCTCAGGAGTTACCATGAAATACTCCCCGAACTCAATCTCTAGGGGCGGACAGAATATAGAGCAATTTGTGGGCTGTGTGGCCTCAGTTAGAATTACACCGGAAGAGCAAGATCTCTTGTGGGCTAATCTTACCTCTTACGATTTACAAGCAGCTCTTTAAGCACTGCCATCAGGGAAGGCTGCAGGGATCAAACATATCCCTCTAAAATTTTATAAGGGATTTTGCACAGTACTTTTTCCGGTTATGTTAGAGCTCTTTTTGCAAGTGCAACAGGGCCAAAGGCCTCCAGAGTCTTGGTTGGCTGCAAATATTGTGGTTTTCTGAAAAAAAGGAAAGGTCCCCTCTGACCTGAATCTTACCGACCCCTAACCTTAATAAATAGTGATGCAAAGATTTATTCTAAAGTCTTGGCTGCTAGGCTGGTCTGCATTATCGCCAAACTAGTGTCCACTAATCAGCATGGCTTCATCCCTGGGAGGGACACCACTGTTCATATTAGTCAGGCTATAACGCAACTCGATGCAGCCGAGGTCGCACACAAGCCCATGGCTATGGACCTGTTGGGTGCAGAAAAGGAATTCCACAGGGTCAATTGGCAATATCTGTGGACGGTCATGGGCTTGTTTGAATTAAGAATGCATTACAAGAATGTTCAGGCTATCTATTATAAACTGGTGGCCCAATTTCAGTTGAGAGGAGGACATTCTGGGCTTATACATATAGAAAGAGGAACTAGGCAGGGACGCCCTTGTTCCCCCCTGCTTTTTGCAGTGTACATTGATCCTTTTATCCATAAGTTGGAGGCCAGCCCAGCTATACTCCCAGGAGAACAATACAGCTGGGAGATGAAAGTCTAAGCTTATGCTGATGATGTGGCAGTTGTAACCACTGATTCGGATGCAGCATTGTGGGTAATAGAGAAGGAAACCACCAAATTCGGGACGTTTTCAGGTTACTCGCTAAATAGTAATAAAAAACAGCTGGTAGTGAATAGCCAAATTAACATTCAAGATGTTCAGGTGGTTAAGCAGATGGTTTATTTGGGGATTTGTATTAGTACTATGGTAATTCAGATGGTTAAGCTTTTTTTGGCCACAATAATTGGGAAAGCAAAGCAGGGTTTTTGGGAGATGAAATAACCTACACCTGTATATCATGGGGCATTGCAATTTTGTGAAAATGCTATTTTTGCCAAAGGTTCTCTATGTCTTCCGTGCTACCCCATTAGAGTTTGAAAGTTTGTGGTTTAAAACAATGGATGCTATAATCTCTAGATGCATTTGGACATACAGTAAAACGAGGAGGGAGATTAAGTAATTATCATTACCCAGTGCGAGGGCTGGATGGGCACTTCCAAATTTTAAACTGTATCAACTGGCCATCCCCCATCAATATATGGGACTGCTCCTAGAAAATAAGGATTACGGGCAAGGGCTCAATGAGCATACACCATCTATCTAAGAGTTGCTAATAGGACCAGGAGCTAAGGGTTGTTTGTTAAGGTTTGTGGAACCTAGCTATTACAAGAAGGTTTGATTCCAAGTAATAGAGGCAGCCTTTATGAACTGGGCTTCTTGGTGGAACAAAATCTGGTTCAGGCAGATTCAATTGGTACACCCCAGTCCACATGAACCTGCTGCTACCACACATATTTCAGGAAGTGTGTTTGTCAAAATGGGTGAGGCAGGGGTTGCTAAAATTAGGGGATCTCTACCAAGGATCCAGTTTGGTGTCATTTGAGGAACTACAGAGTATATTTGACTTAAATTGCAGAGACCTTTTTGAATATATGCAAATTTGTGATTTAAAAAAAAAAAAAATAGGAAAACTATTGGGTCTGCTGACGTCTCAAAGAACTTGCGGTTGGAATTATTGCTAGGTCCTGAGGAGTGTTCGATCAGTCAGGTTCATGAAATTCTCAGCTTTGGCTTACAGATAACCTAGAGAAACACTATGGCAAGTGGCCACAGAGACTGGATTCTGGTGATATTTTCTTTTATGAGTCTCAGGAGTTTAGTCATACTATACTATGCTCATTAGGACTTCAGGGACAGCATTATAAAACAATATTTGGTTTATATGTTACCCCTACAAAGACTGCCAAGTGGGTTGGCACAGAGGAGATATGTTGTCCACACTGTCAAGCTATGGAAGTGGATTTGATACATATGTTTTCCACATGTTCTAAGTTAGATCCACTTAAATCAGAGATCTTCGAATTTTGAGGGGATATTCTAAATATCAATCTGGTACTAATTCCACAAATCATGCTTCTTGGGTGTACAAGGCAACAGGCATTACCGATATGAAGTCTTTAATATTTATTGCTATGGATGTGAGTCATATCTGTATTGTTGCAGCCTGGCTTGATCCATAGCCCCCATCCTTCCATCAATGGCAATGGCGTTTTCTCTCAGTATAACTCAGCAGGCTAGAGACTGCCAAACTGGATGGCTTACACCTATCTTGTCATTTTTATTTATATTTTCTAGGCTAGGCTTTATACTAGCCTATATGATGACTCTTCGTCACTCTGAGCACTCTTTCCTTCAATTAAATGTATGTTTGTAGTTCTTTAGACAACGTAAATACTTTAATTATTATAAGCACTTTAAGATATGAAGGTCTGGAAATTAATTGGCGATAATACAGATACAGCATTCTTATTAGCTATTGAATTTATACGGATATAGATTAGTTATTGATGTCCTTTTTCTTAATCTAATTATTTTACCTTGATATGCTCATATGGAATCTTACATCTAGGAATGGATGAATTTAACCCATCTATGTTAAGGATTCCTCCAAGTACTTCAGTAGTTAGTCAAATATACGTATTTAGTACTTTAAGACTGTTATGATTTCAAAGCCTCTCCTGTACTGTATGGTTTAATCTTGTGTGTACAAGATATGTAGGCATAAGCATTTGTAACATCTTTCATACACGAATTATGTAATCATGATTTGCTTGTCTTATCATATTGGCTGGGTTCCTGGATGAAAATGAACTGTTGATGTTTTGTCGACTATATTCAGATCTCCTTCTATCCCCTACTACCATTCCTTTTTCTTTGTGTCTGTATTGTTACTAATATGGCATATTTAAAAAGCACCAATAAAATTATTTAAATAAAAAAAGTACACAGTAAACAGTTAAAAAAAAAATTAATACAGCCTCGTTCTGTGCTGATGTATCAACTGATTGTTTTATCGGAACAGTATTTCTCAGGGATTCCTTGCTTCTGTGTTTCCAGTTTATGCTATCTTGTTAATGTTCCGTTATGATGTTGTTCACAGTTGTTGAGAATATAGGTGTCATCACTAATGTGCTGTATGCCACTATGCTGTTATTTAATTGCTCTTTATATGTTTTAAGCATTTATGAATTATGCTTTTGATTGCAATTTTTATTTATTGTAAGGATGATTGCTGAGACAATAAAGATAAACAATAAAGTTAATACATTTACAAAAACATACAAAATACAGTTGTCAAAACAGAATAATATCCCTGCTAATATAGCCTGTACAGATTACGAGAGTGTCTATCCCCATGGTATGTTCAGGTGGGTCACACACATCAAAACCCTTGCCTACTACAGTATCCACTCAGATTCCAGGTAACACATACGAGTCCACAGGCTTTAGTACAGTGTAAGACAATCCACTTTTAATTAACCCCTTGTGTGCCCAGGACGAGATCACCTCGTCCTGCTAGGGGCCCTAGCGCTCCCCCCGATGCCCAGGCACACCCCTCCCCTAGGCAGGGATGTAAGGGGAATCGCTTCCCCTTCCACCCCCACACCCCCTGTGTGTCCCCTGTGGCACCTGATGACGTCAGCGTGCTTTCGAGGCCTTCCCCCTGGGAAAGCAAAGCAAAGCATTTCTCCTTCGATCATGTGGAGGGGGTCAGAGAAAGGCCTTTCCTCTTCTTTCAGGCTTCTCTGAGCATTTCTGCTGCCCGATCACGATGCAATCGGGCAGCAGAAATGCCACTAGACACCAGGGAATATTTTTTTTTATTGACTTCAAAAGGAGAGCGGCCCCTTGGGCAAGGGCCGCTCTCCAGGGGGGCAATTGTTTTTTGGCTGTTTCTGCCCCCCCCGCTAGACAACAGGGATAATATTATTTATTGTTTTTTTTGGGGTTTTTTTTATGTTTGGGGAGCGACACCTTGGGCAAGGGTCGCTCTTGGGGGGGCAAAATATTATTAGGCCATTTCTGCCCCCCCAGGGGGGGCAGAAACCACTAGACACCAGGATTTTTTTTTTTTTGTGGGCTATTTGAAGTAAGGGGAGCAGGCCCTTGGGCAAGGGCTGCTCCTCGGGGGGCAAATTATTTTTAGGCCATTTCTGCCCCCCCTGGGGGCAGAAATCCACTAGACACCAGGGATAATTTTTTTCATTTATTTTTAATTTTTTCATGTTTGGGGAGCGACCCCTTGGGCAAGGGTCGCTCCAGGGGGGGAATCATTATTCAGCCATTTCTGCACCCCCTGGGGGCAGATCGGCCTTGCGATCTGCCCCCAGGTGGGGCAGAAACCATTAGACACCAGGGAACATTTTTGTGTGTGGGCTATTTCAAGTAAGGGGAGCGGCCCCTTGGGCAAATTATTTCTAGGCCATTCCTGCCAAACCACTAGACACCAGGGATAATTCTTTTGGTGTTTACTTTTATTTTTTTTATGTTTGGGGAGCGACCCCTTAGGCAAGGGTCGCTCCCGGGGAGCAAATTATTATTAGGCCATTTCTGCCCATCTAGACACCAGGGATATATATATATTTGTATTTACTTTATGTTTTTATGTATGGGGAGTGACCCCTTAGACAAGGGTCGCTCCCCTGGGGGCAAATTGTATTTATGCCATTAGGCCAATCTGCCCCCAAAGGGTGCAGAAACCTCTAGACACCATGGGTTGGTGTGTGTGTGTGTATGTGTGTTTTGTTTGGGCAAGGGTCTCTCTCCATGGGGGCACATTACTGTTGGCCATAACTGCCCCCTTGGGGGCAGATTGGCCTATTTTGGAAGGCCCGTCTGCCCCCAAGGGGGGGCAGAAAGCCCACCAGAGACCAGGGAAGATTTATTTGTCAAAATAAGAGGTTGGGGGTATGGCCATACCCCCACCACAAATAAATGGGGCCAAAGTTGTTCTGCCCACCAGTGGACAGATTGGGCAATTACCCCCGATCCACAACCCGGGGGGACAGAAAGCCCACTAGATGCCAGGGAATAAAAAAAATAAAAGAAAATAGTGGGGTGGTGGCTACCAACCAGCATGGGCCTGATTATGCCCCCACCCGAACTGAAGGGGCTAACAGTCTTTCAGCTCTCCCCCGCACACTAAAATATCTTATCCCAGGGCAAGCAAGAGGACCTTTGATTATTTTTGGTTTTTGTTTTACATTTGGGCCATGAGAGCTTGGTAACTCTCAAAATCGTCCCACTTGGAATGGTGAGGGCTGCACTTTTTTTTACTTTGGGACGCTGCCATGTGGAAAAATCCACAAGACCTACACATATCTGAAAACTAAACATCTAGTTGATTCCAGGGTGGTGTGCTTCACATCCACCCGCACCATTTCCTTACCCCCAATGCCCTGCAAACCTGCAACTTTGCTGGAAAGCACACATTTTTCCCACATTTTTGTAATGGAACCTTCTGGAATCTGCAGTAATCCACAAAATTCCTACCACCCAGCATTGTCTCATCCATACCGATAACATTTCTGCTGCACTTGTCAGCCTAAAAATGTTTTTTTTTCCAAACTGCTCTTTTGGACCCACTTTGGTTCCCCCTCAATTTCGACTTGTTTTTGGCTCATCCCTGTCACAAACACTAGGCCCACCTACACAAGTGAGGTACCATTTTTACCGGGAGACTGAGGGGAACGTTGGGTGGTAGGAAATTTGTCCCAGTGAAGTGATCCCACACAGAAATTGGAAAATGCTGATGTTTTAGCAAAATTTATGGTTTGCTGAGGATTCGGGGTAAGAAAATATTGGGGGATCCACGCAAGTCACACCTCTCTTGACTACCTCGGGTGTCTAGTTTACAGAAATGTCTGGGGTTGGTAGGTTTCCCTAGATGGCTGCTGAGCCCAGGACCAAAAACGCAGGTGCCCCACCCCTGCAAAAAGTAGTTTTCTATTTGATAATTTTGATGTGTCCACATTGTGTTTTGGGGCATTTCCTGTCGTGGGCACTAGGCCTACCCACACAAGTGGGGTACCATTTTTATCGGGAGACTTAGGGGAATGTTGGGTGGAAGGAAATTTGTGGCTCCTCTCAGATTACAGAACTTTCTGTCACCGAAATGTGAGGAAAAATGTGTTTTTTTGCCACATTTTGAGGTTTGCACAAGAACAGAACCTGGTGAGAGCCCCACAAGTCACCACGTCCTGGATTCCCCTAGGTCTCTAGTTTTCAAAAATGCACAGGTTTGGTAGGTTTCCTACAGGTAGGCACTTTGGAAAAAACACCTCTATTTTCTTTGAGAAAATGTGATGTGTCCACTTTGTTTTTTGGGGCATTTCCTGTCGCGGGCACTAGGCCTACCCACACAAGTGAGGTACCATTTTTATCCGGAGACTTGGGGGAACATAGAATAGCAAAACAAGTGTTATTGCCCCTTGTCTTTCTAAAAATGTTTTCCTTCCAAATATAAGACAGTGTGTAAAAAAGACGTCTATTTGAGAAATGCCCTGCAATTCACACGCTAGTATGGGCACCCCAGAATTCAGAGATGTGCAAATAACCACTGCTCCTCAACACCTTATCTTGTGTCCATTTTGGAAATACAAAGGTTTTCTTGATACCTATTTTTGACTCTTTATATTTCAGCAAATGAATTGCTGTATACACGGTACAGAATGAAAACCCACTGTAAGGTGCAGCTCATTTATTGGCTCTGGGTGCCTAGGGTTCTTGATGAACCTACAAGCCCTATATACCCCCGCAACCAGAAGAGTCCAGCGGACGTAACAGTAGATTGCTTTCAAAAATCTGACATTGCAGGAAAACGTTACAGAGTAAAACGTAGAGAAATAGAGCTGTTTTTTTCACCTCAATTTCAATATTTTTTAATTTCAGTTGTTATTTTCTGCAGGAAACCCTTTTAGGATCTACACAAATTACCCATTGCTAAATTCAGAATTTTGTCTACTTTTCAGAAATGTTTAGGTTTCAGGGATCCAGCATTGGTTTCATACCCATTTCTGTCACTGACTGGAAGGAGGCTGAAAGCACAAAAAATCATAAAAATAGGGTATGTCCTAGTAAAATGCCAAAATTGTGTTCAAAAATTGGGTTTTCTGATTCACGTCTGCCTGTTCTTGAAAGTTGGGAAGCTGGTGATTTTAGCACTGCAAACCCTTTGTTGATGCCATTTTCAGGGAAAAAACCACAAGCCTTCTTCTGCAGCCCTTTTTTCCCATTTTTTTTAAAAAAACGTAATTTTCACTGTATTTTGGCTAATTTCTTGGCCTCCTTCAGGGTAACTCACAAAGTTACCTCTAGAATCCCTAGGATGTTGGAAAAAAGGGACGTAAATTTGTCGTGGGTAGCTTATGTGGACAAAAAGTTATGAGTGCCTAAGCGAGAACTATTCCAAATAGGCAAAAAAAGGCCTTGCATAGAAGGGGGAAAAGGCCTGGCAGCAAAGGGGTTAAAACACATGATTTTCACAATACGTAAGTAAGACCTACTTGTTTTTTCATAACCTTTCATTATAAACAGACCAAAACTAAGGAATTTTACATTACTTTTTCCTGTGAACCCACAAGGCCTCTAGCCTTCACCACTTTATACAGCAAAGACCTACTGAAGTGCACATAAACTGGCAACCATGAGGCATACATTTATAAAATTATGAAAACATAAAAAATTACATTTGGCACACACCTCCTTTTTACTAAGGCCTAACAAAAATTATCACAGTGAAATTCTACATCCTGAGTATGTCAGAGTAGGTGACAAACAGCAAAACCTTTGTCAACTGTGGTAATCTAATCTTTGAGTTTACATGTAACCAAATATCTACTAATGGTGTGTAACATAATGTGATGACAATCCACTGTTAGAGGCCTATTGGCTTTACCATATGCTTATCGCAGTAAATATACCAGGACTACTACATTTGTCATAATTTCCCATAACAAACAGGACCGTCATGTGACATTCGGCATTACTTTTCTCCGCACACCAATCAAGACTATAGCTGTTAGTATTGGCTTGTCACAATATCCAACTCAGGACTACTGTAATGAGTGTAAGGCTTCCTACAAGGCAACCATCAGGCATACAATTATGAAATTGCATATGTATACAAAATTACAGTTGGCAAATCAAAATATTAACTCTCCTAACAAACCATCAGAATCAGTGTAACAAAAAAAGTATCTGCAGACATCAATTCAGAGTGATAACAATTCGCCTTTAAATGCCTATTGTCTTTAACATAGGTTTTTCACAATCAATATGTCAGGCCTACTGCCTTAACCATAACTTTTCAGAATAAACAATCAGTGTTTATCACTGGCATATCCACATAACCAATTCAAGACCCATTGTACTGATTGTGTTTAAAACATTGCTTGCTACAGTAATCTGCGAAGTTCCATATACCAAAATACATCTCTACATGTTTTTGCACAGTTTAATAACAATCCATCCTTAAAAGCACATTGGGCCAGATGTATCATCACGGCCCTTTGCGATTCGGAAATAGCGATTTTTAAGAAATCGCTATTTCTGACTTGCAAAGTGCCATGTATCACATTTGCGAATCGGTAATTGCGATTTCTTAAAAATCGCAAATGCTATTACCGATTCGCAAATTTCTATACCGGCCCCATTCGCAGCTATGGGCCTGTTGGCCCATATCTTCAAATTTTTTGCATTTCCAAAATTGCGATTTCTGAACCAGAAATCGCAGTTTTGGAAATGCAAAACCCCAGGGTGCTGGGGGGCTAAGGCCCCCTCTGCTGCACCCCAAAAGTTTTTTGGGGAACATGTAAGGTGCACACATGCCAAAAGGGCATGTGTGCTTTACATGTACAATTTAAAAATGCATTTTAAATACATTTTTTTATTTTGCACATGGTTACCACCAAGTTCAACTTGGTGGTAATTAGCGATTCCTAAATGCCAAAATCGCATTTAGGAATGGCTTCATACATGTGCTAAGAAATCGCAAGTAAGTCATCCTTATTTGCGATTTCTAATTTAGAGAGTCGCAACTTGAGACTCTCTAAACAGGGTCGCAATTTTAAGGAATCGCTATTTTAGCGATTCCTTCAAATTGCATTCAGAATGTATTTCATACATTCTGAAATGGCATTTTGCATTCGCAAACCGGCATTCGCACCGTTTGAGAATGCAAAATGCTTTCATACATCTGGCCCATTGTTTCCAGCAGAAGCTTTTCTCAATATGTAGATCAGGTCTATTGGCTTTGTCATAACGATTTATAATAAATAGATGAAACCTTTGAATTATGGCATGACTTTTTAATGAAGCCTTTGCCCTTCAGCATTGGCCTTACACTTTACCCAACATCACCTATTTAAGTGCATATAAACTGACAACCATTACGCATTCAGGTATGAAACTGCACATTATGGAAAGAAATACAGCTTGTAAAATAATATACAACTGGGCAGGTCCTAACAAGAGTCATCACAGTGAAAACACGTAGGGTTTGTCATAGTGGGTGGCCAGTGCCAAAACTCTTTTCTGCTATGGTAATCTGTGAGATTACATATAACAGAATACTGGCCTATAGCCTGTAACACAATGTGATAACCAGCTGTTAGGGGTTTACAGGCTTTAACATGCTTTTTACAATTAATAAACTAGACCTACAGACTTTGTCATAATGTTCAGAGCGCAGGGCATCCTTTAGACAGGTGTGTGCTTTATAAATTACATGCTCATTCAAATGTATTCAATAAACAGACCAGATTTATGGCATCAGATATTTCCAGTGTACCAAACAGGTCTATAGCTTGTCACCAATCCAACTCAGGCCGACAGTTTTGAAAGTAAGCTTTTCTACAAGGCAACCATCAGCACACTCATTAAATTAGAAAGACATACACAATTGCAGTTGGGTACCCAAAATACTATCTATCCTGAAACTGCTTAACAAGGATTCTCACACAGCAACATTCTGTATACACGTTTTGTCACATTCGGTGACCAACACCAAAACCATTGCCTGCTACCGTAATGAGTGAGTTTCTGTGTCACAAAATGCCATCCCGTAGGCTTTAACATAGAATAATAACAATCCGCACTTAAATGCCCATAACATTTTAAAATATGATTTTCACAATCAGTATGTCACTCTTCATGCCGTCAGCCTAACATATCATAATGGACGGATCAGGCCTATAGCCACGATCATTAACCTGACACCATACCTACCTCAGTCCTGCTCTATCAGGTATAAAAATTGCCACAAGCCAAACACGTGCAATAAAACCAGTCTTTCTATTGGAAGACCACTAATTCGACCCATCAAATCGTGTACTTAGGGGAAAGAACACGTGGGTGGAGTCTAAAGCTCTCTGTCAGTAGGACTCAAAAAGCTCTTTTTCACATAAGTTCAGGCAACAACTGCATAGTGAAGCCAGACTTAAAAAAACAAATCGATTATTGTAGAACTGGGCTTAAAACTACAAAACTGCACAATTAAGTCTAAACTTAAAGACTACCATACTTCCATTTCTGCTGCTGCTACATTGAAAAAAACTATGTAAATTGTCTAGTTTTCAAAAACTCTTCAAAGGAGTTGTAATGTATTGTGTGTGTGCCTGAAACTTCAAGCGCAGGCACCCGGCTAAATAAACAAAAAGATCACAGCTGTGCGAGGGAAGGCACTTTTTTGTTTAGAGAAGAACACAACATCTACACAATCAAAACACTGGCTTCTGGCTAGCAACATATGAGTGGACCAAAGACCCTCTCATGGCAGCGTTTCTTAAAATCCTCTTCTGTCTTTATCGCACAATGTTAGGCGGCAACTGCGCTCTCTGTAAAAAGATCTAAAAAGCCTTCCATGCATAGGTTATAAACAGCATTCCATCATCGCTCTTCAGCTTTGAAAGAACAGCTGAAATATGCAGTAAATCTGGATTTGTTTTCAAACATGGCCAGTTTCCAACAGGTATATCAGCATTTCTCAAATCTTCCATGAGTCCTTCAGTGCATACTTCCCATTGTTCTGTGCGCTATCTTGTACAGGCATCCGGCTCACAAATTTAACAAAATGAGGGCTAGCTGCAGGTGTTTTTTGTAGGTAGCACTGTTGTCTTATTACCAGGGCCACTGGAATCATACAGCAGGGCAGCACCAAATTATGTGGCAGGGTTGACTAAATTATGCTCCAGCACATCTTCATAGTATTGCTTCATTTTGTTGTCATTTTTACACATAGTAATACTGTTTGAGTACATTTTTCACCTAACTAGTACCAGTTTAACATCCAAATACAGAAATAGGCAACTGAAGGATGTCAGCTAACCTTTGCAAATTGCCTTTCACTGAGCCCAGAAACATGTCGCCACATTTTTAGTAACTTTTGGAGCACATTTTTTTGGAAACAAAATGTCAGATTATGCAACAGATGACATAATTTGGCAAATCCATAACTATGCAAAAAAAGCTGCGGCTGAAGAAGTTGCATACTGCCAGGGGCCCTACATATTACCTACAGTGAGTGCTACAAACGTACATTTTTTAAAGGATCAGTAAACAGGAGAAGTTATGCGTTCTACTAAAGGGTTACAAGTGATTCTTTCTGGTCTGTAGAGACCTACTGGGAAGGTGACGGCGACATTGCCAGCAGCAGTCATTACCTTCCTCTTCCACATTCTTTGTCCTATTTCTCATTACGTGCAATATGAGTTCCCGCCTCAGTACAGACACCTATAACCAGTAATTCTCTCATTTTTCAAACTCCCTACCGAAAATAGCCGCTTCCATTGACTAATAAATAGGAAGGTTCCCACAATCCATCCTGGTTTTTTACTGTGTGCACTAATGGCACATGCCACTCTTGTTCCATAATGCAGGGTCTCTGGTAATTATTAGGGGCGACAAAAAAGATTAATCCAGCACAAATCCCCACAGGCAACCAAAACACATTATTAACCAATAATCATGGCTCAAGTCAAGAAATCAAAATGCACAGTTTGTCTACTTTTATTTCATTCTGACATATTCCAAAATCATGGCAGATATTATCCTACTACCAATCACCTTATCTTATCAAAAAGAGAGCTAAGAAAAACAATACTCCATTCTTTTCTGTGTAATCAAACATCATCAAACTTATCACAATCATACATCCAGTCTTCAATCTACATACATTTCATATCAGAGACACTGCTTAAAATCTTGCCACAAAGTTATATATACAATATACAGTACAACAGACCAAACAATCCACTTACATAAACTCTGTAGTTGTAAATACACTCTTGTGATCATATAATTACTCAAACAAATAGTAGTTGGACTGGATTCCTCAAATTGTAAACTTTGTAACTTCAAACCCTGTTATTTGTCCATCTTAGCTTTCAATGTATTCATGCAGCAAAGTCACCGACCTAGAACACAGGAGCTGCAGAAACAATGTCTGATTTTTCAGCTTCCCGTAATGCATGGAAGGGCCAGATGTAAGGGCTTCCTCAGGGACATCCTCCCCACGCTCCCCGGCTTCACCTTTGATCCCTCTCTGGAGCTCCAGCAAGCGGACTGCATGGGTCTGGTGCGCCTTGACAGTCCTCCACGTTCCTGCCCCATCATCACCTGTTTCCTGCGCCACAAGCAGGTATGGCAGCTCCTCACCACAGTCCGCTCTCCTGGCCCCTACACGTACAAGGGGCCAGAGATTCGCATCACTGAGGGCTTCTCGTGAGAGACCAACAATCATCGAAAAGTTTTCTTGTCCCTCTGGCTCCATCAAATGGACATACAGTAAGGTTTGTTTGAACCAGCTGGATGTGGATAACCAAGGATGGCAAATCAAACAACTTATTTGACCCACAGGACCTGCACCTCTTTCTGGATGGACTCTCGGCCCAGATCATGGATGTCATCTCCTGGACTCATCCTCAGTCCTTGATGGTAACCCCGCGACAACCCTGCCTCCACTTGCCCCCTCGGACAGGGAATGGCAAAACAAAGGTGGGACACACACAAGAGAGTAAGAGAGAGCAGCCAGGCCAGGACAGGGACAAATCACGATCCCCTCTGAAACCGTCCACCACTACATGTCGAGATCATTGTGGCCTACTGCATCCTGTCTATGCCTGTAGCTTGGTGTGGAGCCATGAGTACTGTTTCCATGCCCCGTCAGACAGCTGAGTATCCACCTGCATGCTTGTATAGGATATGGTCATCTTATGCTGCGCATTGCTTTGGGTCGCTCCACGCTCGGTGGTTGTGCCACACCTTGTGAAATGCTGTACCACTTTGTTCCTGGCCTTCTATGTCCCCACGGCTCCCCTCCCACTCCATCCCCATCATAGGTTGGTGTGCTTGTTAGTGTTTTGCAATGTATTGTTGAACTTTGCTACAATATGTTCCATGTGGCTCCTTCAGTCATTCAACTGTTCATATTGTTACAATTGTTCAGTATCTTTGGGATGCCAGGCCTGCACACAGCTGCTTGACTTGGCACCCTAACCACCAGGTGACTCCTTGAGTCCTGCAACAGCCCCTGAGTGAGGCCTGAATAGCCCCAGATCCCCTGGAATTTGCCTTGTCTTCATCTCTATTTTTGTTTTTGTCCCCTCTGTTCCCCCTACTGCCCTCTGAATCGCGCAACAATATGTGCCTTACTGTCACGAAGAGGACTGCAAGCATTTCCCAGACTTCTTGGGCCTGTGTGACCCAGGGGGACCCTTGAGGGTTTCTCTCGATCATTCACCTGGCCCTGCTACCCTGCCATGTCCTCATCCCTACTTCATCCTAGCTGCATGTTTTGCCTCCCGAGTGGACCTACCGCAGCATGCTGGCTCCACAAGCTTGAACTCGAAGTCTACAGGCCTAAGTACTTGGGGCCTTCTTCCAACTTAGTGCCAGGTATTTAGCTACCCGTATTGGCCCTCTGGTTCTGCTCCTCGACCACTATTTTCATTTACTTTTTCTTTTATTTCCCTCTATTTTATTTTTGCTATTCTCTTCACGCGCTCCGTGGCCCACCCGGACCAGGTCCGAAGGATCCCCATCCCTGACACCTAACCTGCCTCTCCCCTCTACATTTGTTCCTCTTCCTCCCTGCTTAGTGCTCCCCCTCTTCCTCCTTCTCACTTCCCCTCCTTTCTGCCACATTTCCACATCACAATAACGGCTGGCTTATTATCTCCTGTCCCCCACTCTCTCCATGTTCTCTTGTGGAACATCAACAGGCTGACTGTAAAACACAAAAAGGTGCTCTCCTACCTACAATCAAAACAAATGGATGTGGCCCTATTGCAGGAGACCCTTCTTGATGGCCTTGAGTCTGATAAACTGCGTCGGGACTGGGTGGGGAGGGTGACCCACAGCAGCTGCCTAGAACTGTTGGCGCCCAGTGGTGGGATGGCCAGGAGGTGTGGTGTAGCAATCTTGCTCTGTAAGACATTACTCACCACTGATGTCAAAACATAGTCTGACCCGGACGGCAGGTATGTTTTTGTAAAGCTGAGAGTTGAGGATAGATCACTGTGTATGGGATCTGTCTATGCACCTTGAGGCTCTAAACTGTCTTTCTTACTCCAAGTCAACTGCCTACTCATAGAAATTGGGGCCTGTCAGTACCTGATTGAGGGCGATTAGAATCTTGCCTGGGATGCGGTGCTTAACAGGACCGGGCCTTTAGACTTGAGCAACAACTCAGATATAGCCCTTCTGGGGGACTTGATCTCAGACCATGGACAGGTGGATCACTGGAGGCTCGCCCACTTAGCGGACAGGGAGTGGAGTGCCTCTTGTCGATACATGGCACCCAATCACGGCTAGATTACTTACTCATCTCCCAAATAGTGGTGGCTCATGCTTGGGATTCTCAGATGCTGGAAACCATGCTCCCCAACCATGCTCCAGTCCTGATGTCCATGGACATGGGCCTTACCGCTCCGGTCAGCAAACCCTGGCACCTGATTGTGCAACGCTGTCGCACCTCCCAGGGTAAATCCCAACTGAGCGTGCATGTCTCCACATACTTAACAGACAACATGGGCTCAGTGACATCCCATACGTAAAAATGAGCAGCAGCAAAAGCAACAGTCCAGTGGCAAATGATGCAGAATGTGGCGTTTGGCAGAAAGAACTGGAGGACAGCATTGCATTCCATACCAGCTCCTCACTTCCTGTGCTACACCGTTTGGAAAAAGCACATGTGGCTCTCAATGAACTGTACACATTCAAGACTGAATACGCATCTCAGCAGCTGAAGGTCTGCCATTATGAACAAGGGGAGAAGGCAGGAATGACTCTTGGCGGCTAAACTGTTTCAGCTGGAGGCAGCACAGGTTATCCCCACCATTCCAAGAGCTGTGAGATCTTCACCTGCCACATGACATTGTTAACAAGTTTGTGATGCTTTCCCAAGAGCTATACACCCCGAAGTCAGTGGCAGTCTGATCAGGTTGGGGCCTTTCTAGAGGATGTAGGACTCCCCTGTCTGTCGGATGAGTGCTGGGTCCTATTGGACTGTAAGATCAGTAAGGCCGAGATAGCGTAGAATATCTCCAAGCTCTCATATCATAAAGCCCTCAGGGAAGATAGTTTCCCTGTGGATATCTATAAGTGGGCCGGGGACGAGGTTGTTGACTCCCTACACGCTGCCTTTCAGGAGGCTGGCCAGGCAGGCTCCCTGGGCTATATCTCCGACAGAGCAGTGTTAGCGGTTATCCCTAAACCGGGGAGGGATTCCCTCCAGTGTGGCAGCTTCAGACTCATCTACCTTCTAAACAGGGATGTCAAAATCCTCGCCTGTGTCATAGCGGCCCGTCTCCGCAAGGTCCCATCCCTGATACATCACACCCAGGTGGGATTTGTATGAGGGCGCCCCTCCAGAAACCATCTCCAATTTGGTCCCACGTCCTCTGGGGGGCTGGGGACTTGCCAGACACGGATTTGGCTCTATCCCTCAACACCAAAAAGGTGTTTGATTGCATGGAATGGGGATACCTGTTTCCAGCCTTGGGGAGGATCAGACTGGGAGACCAATTTATAGCCAAGCTTCGCTTGTTATATGATTGCCCCACTGCCCAGGTCAACTGCGGCGGCTTCTTGTCTGACCCTTTCCTGATACAGAGGGTAATGCAGCAGGGCTGCCCACTCTTGCCACTTTTGTTCCTGTTCGTGATGGAACCCCTGTCGACCACCATCCGCCAACCGCCTCTTTTCACTGGGATACCCCTCTGGGGGGATGTCGGAATTCTATTTGTATGCAGACGATATCCTGCTTACCTTGACAGACTTGCACCGCTCCCATCCTGCCTTTCTGGAGGTCATGGAAGATTTTGCGACCCTGTCTGGTTAGTAGGTGATTTGGTACGAGCGAGGCCTTGCCCCTGTCAACGATCACCACGAAAATGGCTATTCATAGCTACCCCTTCGGATGGAAGCTATGCTGCCTCAAGTATCTGGAGATCCTCGTCAATCAGGCCTAGATCGAATGGCGGCAGACACCTTAGACCCCCTTATCGTTCGCATGAAACTGGACTTTGAGAAGTGCTCACATTCGGTGCTATCCATGTGAGGTAGGGTGCAGGTGGTCAGGATGGTCACGCTGCCACGGTTTAAATATGTGCTGGCCACGCTCCCTGTCCTGGTGCCCCTGACAACCCACAGGGATCTGAGCCTTTATGTGGGGCTCCTCCCGCCCCATCTGACATCTGCTAAGCTCATAGTACATCGTTCGTGTGGGAGCTTGGGTCTCCCATCAGTAGAACACTATGCCTCGCCCCTCCATCTCTTGCAATTGGCGCACATGCTCCCTGAGACACAGGACCCCCTCATTGTCGTCACTGAATGACTGTTACTTTCCAGCTAGTGTGGCCTCGACCCTCTGTACTAGGGTAACCCCCCCCCCCACCCCTGCCTTGCCCTGCCAGCCGGATGCTCCAGGTCATGCACAAAGCCAGTCTCAGGACATCGCCTTCTCGGTGTGCACCCCCGCCTTTACACATAGGTTCCCTCAAGAGGCAACGACTGCCTTCGCATTGACAGGGTGACCCTCAACTGGGTACCCTAGCACATGATGGGTATCCACAGCCTAGACCAGGTCCTGGATGACAGTGACCTTAAGACGTTTGGGTGCCTGCGAGAGAAATTCAGTCTCCTGCCCTAACAAGTGTGGCGGTACCTTCAGCTGAAGCATTGCCTGCTGCACTGTGTGGGAGCCCAGCCATGGAACCTTCAGACTTTGCCCATGATGTCTTATCTTAGAACCTGGGGTCACTTCAAGGGTGTGATGTCGGGTCTCTATGAAGTCATTACATGGCATTTTTTCTCGCAGCTGCTCCTCGACAATCTCTGCATCAAGTGGCAATCCCGTCTGCATATTGAAATTGAATAGGAGGACGGGACAGTTATCATGGAGGCTCTGGATAGGGGCACATGGGAAGCCTGTCTGAAATTCTGCTTCTTCAAGACACTCCACGAATGGCACTCTTCTCCAGTGAAACTGCACAGGGCTGACTTACTGCCCCATGAGAACTGACAGTGATGCACAATGACCTCACACACATCCTCTGAGAATGCCCCTTGGTCCAGCCCTTCTGGTTGGGCCTGCCCTTGGGGCCTCAATGACACTTAGGATGCCCCTTTCCCACTCTCTAATTCTCCTACATAACGTGGGAGACTCCCTGGATCTATCCCCTCAACAACGCCGCCTCTAGCACACAGTCCTTGCGACTGCCAAAATTTGCATTCTTAGCCATTGGCAATCCCCCACTCCACCCTCGCCAGAGAAATGGATGGTGGCAATGGTCCAGAAAGCAGTCCATGAACATGTCATATACCTTTTGAAAGCTCAATTGGCTGTATTCCTGCAGAAACGGACGCCTTTCCTTTGGGGCGACTCCTAGCATATCTGGAAGCTTGTATCACTGAACCAGCGAGCAGCATTAATGGAACCCTGGCACCCCACCTTCCATCTCTGCCTTTCCCCTCCTCCCTGACACACGCCTGTCCCACCCCCTCCCTTCTTCCCCCTACTTTCTCCTTGTCAACTTTCCTTTCCTTTTACTTCTCCTTCCACCTTTTTTTTTCTCTCCCTCCTCCACCGTAGCACCCTTGTTCTTCCTCATTCTATCCTTTCCTTCCCTTTCCTTTCTCTTTCTTCCTTTTTCACCCATTCTCTTCTTCCTCTTCCTGCCCCTTCCCTTTGAACCCACCCGGTTGCCTTGTCGTAATCTGGACCCGCTCCTCTTCCATCTTCTTACCTGTCTATGGACCTGCACGCCCCTCTCTTCTATGTTGAACACCTCTTGTCACTAGCCTGGGACACTTTTTGTCTCTCTTCCTTATCCTACCACTGTTTTGTACTGTATTGACAATTGTTATATCTTCTCAATAAAAAATTACAAAAGAAAAAAAAGACTTGTGGTGTGGGAATTGTAAGGCTAGGAATCCCACTTTCTGTTGTAAGTTCTATTCAGTTTTCAAGAAGAGAATCCTGAAGGCAGGCGTATGGTCACCACTGGAGTTCTTTTTCAAAGTAGTGTGTAGATAAGAGTTTCTTTCCTGTTATCTTTTCTCCAGGAAGCATTGTCCAGTTTCTGCAGAAGGGTTTTGAGAAGGGATGAGCTACTTCAACCCTACAATGGGCAGGCAATAAGGTTTTTCGTACTGCTTGGAGTTCCCTTGCAGAAACTGGGAATACGGTTTCCAGGCTATTCAAAGTTGTAATTGTTCTGAGACCTAAAATGAGAAATGTTTTTCCTGCATGGGATCTACTTTAGGTTTTACAGTTTTGTGAGGAACCTCTGTGGATAGTTTCATATAAATATTTGGCACCAAAAAGCAGTATTTCTTGCAACCATTGCCACAGCTAGTAGGATAGGTCATTTAACTGCATGAATGTAGTGCCAACGTTATCTTAAAATAGCTGAGGATCAGAATATGTTAAGATGAGGACTACAGTTTGTACCAAAGGTGAATTCTCTTTTTTACACATCTTAAGAGATAATTCTCTCAGCCCTTCCTTTCACTACTCATTCAATTCCAGTGGACTCTCATGATGTTGTCAGAGCAGTTATCTTTCCAGATCAGCAGATAAGAGCAAAAGTAATTTCTTGTTTACTATAGTCAGTGTCAGAATACACTTTATTTGGTTAATTAAAATCATAAAAGCACACACAGTATACAAAGTGCATGCACATACAAACACACTAAAATCATCAACAATACATATACAGTAAAAAACAAATCACAAAATAAGAATGATGGGTACCCCTTTCACCTGTGAAAGGGGTACCCATCATTCTTATTTTGTGATTTTTGCACCTCACGTCTTTTCCTGTTTCTAAATGCAGCTACTAAAGTAACATGTGAAATTAAACACTCCAGAGGACTTGGTAGCATCTGGATATAGGCTTGCAGAAAGCATTTTTCTCTTAACAGCAGGAATATGAAACGTTTTTGCAAAAGGTAATAATGATTGCAAAACATCACAAAAGGCATTGTGTCCTGCAGGGAAATGTTGTCACAAGTACAGGGGCCCAAACCATTCACCTTGTGCCACCCCTGAGGTACAACAAGTAACCAGTGTAGGAGATTTAGGGACAGATTTGGAGTTTGGCGGATGGGTTACTCTGTCACAAACGTGATAGGTATCCTGTCTGCCATATTACGATTACTATAGGATATCATGGGATCGTAATACAGCAGATGGGATATTGTCACGTTTGCGATGGAGAAACCCTATCTGCGAAACTCTAAATCAGGCCCTTAGTCTGAACCTCGTTGAAAGGAAACAGTGGTAGAGTATTGTAGCGCTACTAACTAGGGCTCTACTGAGGGACAGTTTTTTAATAAAATATTGACCCAGTTCAAATCTCCTTTTGAGATCCCATTTGGAGACGCAAGCATGTCGGGTGACACAGTTTCTTCGCCAAGGTCTTAATATGGCAAAGCCAAGGTATACTGTTCGCACTCTCCAGGGACAGAGTTTGTGACAATTTTCTGGTTCAGATCCACATCAGGGTTAATTCAGATCCTATCCCATCACTACAGAGGTGAAAGTGACACCAGGTCAAACATGTACTCCATCCCCAACTATTCATGGCAATAAAGGAGGCAAAGAATTGAGGAATAGATAGCAAGTTTCTCAAAAACGTGTTCTCCATTATTTGTAAGTCTGCTGAATACTTATAAACGCAGATATCACGCTCACCTTAGGCAACAGAGGTGCATTTTACCTTCTAGATTTTCAACAGGGCCTGCACTGGTTTGGCCCTTAATCATTTTGCAAAGTCAAGAACTGCAGCTACAGCTCTTGACATTCAATTTCTTTTCATCTGTCTTAGCGGAACCCGCAAACCCTTCTCCTCCAAATTAACTCCCACGTAGGAAAAAGTAGATACCCTAGTTATTTCAACACTGTCCCGAAACTGGCTTCTTTGGTGTCTATTTTTCTGGCTCATTACCATTGTGTGAGGTTTAGAGAAGTTAATGCTCAAATCCAGTGACTTCATGAAATCTATAAAGGAGTTAACCAGACACTGGAGGCCAACTGCCATCCTAGCTAACAATACTGCATCATCCACATAGGAGAGAGCAGGGATTAGCCGGATGCGTACCTGGGGAATATCTCTGCATATTGTACATAGGGTTGGTCCCAAGGTATTAATATATATAAGGTAAATAAAAGTGGAGCTAATGTAAACCCTATCTGACTCCCCTGTGTACACTCATGGGTGAGGAGAGGCTCCCAGTCTGATTAAATCTCACAGCAACGGAAAGGTCCAAATGGAATTCATGTAAGACATTGACAATGTACGATCCAACCCCCAAATTAATCAACAGAAGCCACAATTTTGATATATTCACTCAATCAAAAGCAGAAATTAAGGCCATAAAGGCCAAGTGCAGTGTGCCTTTCTTAGAGAAAGAGGTCCTCATTTATAATGTTTTGGTTTAGGGCAGCGCTGCAAGCCTTATTGCTGAGCTGTCCTACGTCAAAAGAAAAGGGCAGGAATGTGCTGTATCTATAAGATATGTCGCATTCCTGTCCTCTTTCAAGGTGCTGACGCACAATTGGCTGTAGGGAGGCTTTACGTGGCCTTGTAGATACGGCTCTGCAGTGTGCACCACAGGAGTGTAAAAAAAATGATGATTTGATGGGGCATGGGGGCTTGTAAATAAGCCCCAGTATATTTCCCAAAAATCAGCTGTAAATTAAGGCACTGATCTATAGTGCTTTTCCCTGGCCTGAACCCATATTGCAAGTTGGAAATAACATTACATTGCTCTAGCCAGTCAGACAGTCTAGAGAGAATGACTCTTCCCAGAACCTTGACTACCAAGTCAATGAGGGAGATAGGTCTGTAGCATTGGGGATCTGCTCTTGCCCCTTTTTTGAACACTGGTAAAATGATGGACCTTGACCAGGAAGATGGTAAACCTGTCGTACACACAGTATTAAAAACAGGAGTTACATTTTAGCCCAAGTAGGACTAGTAAGACCTCAGCCACAACTCTATTATGCATCTAAACAATTATTGAAATAAGAAACGCTACAAAGCATAAATATAGGAATAAAAAACTTTGAAATAGATGTACTGTGGGACTTGTGTACAAGAAGTCATGTGCTGAAGTAAGAATATTTGCATAATAATAAGGCTCACCTGTGAACAAGGCTGATTAGAACAGCCGAAACGCGTCAGGAATAAAGAAATGAAATACTACCACTTGAAATAAAAGCTGTGGTCTTTGTTGAATCAGGCTTCAGTGTTTCTGTTGGATATTTTACACGGGATGCTCTGTCCCCCGCGAACTGTGACCGCCCTGCAGGGTTGGGGGCTCCCAGAGGATGGAGAATGAACTGATGGATTTATTGTGGGAGCATGACCCGCTTTCCTACATGCCATGAAATGGATTGAACCAGAGATTTGGAGGCACAGAAGTGAGCAAGGGAGATGGCAGAGGTATTTGTCTTCTGTCGATGACTCGGCCATACCAAGGCTTTAAGAAATATCATGACTGTGGTGGCTAATCAATAAGGATTATGAGGATGAATTGTATTCCACTTTGCACAAGACGATGGAAATTAAAGTACACGATTATGCATCTAAAAAATGATTGAAATAAGAAACGCTACAAAGCATAAATACAGGAATAAAAAACTTTAAAATAGATGCATTGTGGAACTTGTATACGGAAAGTAATGTGCTGAAGTAAGAATATATGCATATTAATAAGGCTCACCTGTGAACAAGGCTGATTAGAACAGACGAAACGCATCAGGAATAAGAAACAAAATGCTGCCACTTGAAATAAAAGCTGTGGTCTTTGTTGAACCAGGCTTCAGTGTTTCTGTTGGATATTTTACATGAGATGCTCTGTCCCCCGCGAACTGTGGTCGCCCTGCAGGGTTGGGGGCTCCCAGAGGATGGAGAATGAACTGATGGATATATATATATATATATATATATATATATATATATATATATATATATATATTCTAAACAACTAATAAACCATTAAAAAAAAGAAAAACTTACCTTAAAATTAGTTGTTCAGGCAATCGTTATTCAGGCAAAATCGTTGTTTAGACAGTAGTTGTTCAGTACTTCGTTGTAGAGACTTTTTAGTTGTTTAGCAGTAGTGGTTTAGGCAAGTAGTTGTTTAGGACCTAGTTGTTCAGGATGTTTCCCCTCTGTCAGTGAATGATAGAATATCTGCCCCCTCACTCCCTCCCCAATATAATGTAAATTGATGTCAGTAATAATTTCCTCGAGCAGGCCCCTTGTTGTGTGTGCTCAAAATGGGCATTTTAGTGGATCCCTAGACCAGGATCATCAGAGACATAGCACCCCCTTTGACAAAGTTGCAAGTTAAAACTACCTAAAATACTAACAGAATAAGGGGAGTTTTGTTTTTCCCTAAAACAACTCTTCAAAGAATTCTAAACACAGCAAATGCTCAGGGGGCGTAACCCTAAAAAACATAATTATAAAAGTTAACAATCAGTACACTTGGCGCCTTCTTAAAAGCTAGCTGGTCACTTGGACTGTGTAGAGCTTCTGTGGGATACACAGGATTTTTTAGGGAGATTAAGGTGAGTAAACCACCCTTAGCTCTGCCTGACTGTGAAACTAAGACAGGCTCAAAATAAGAGGTATGCCCTTCCACAAAATACGTATTAGCCATATCCCAATTTTCTTGTAGGCCCCCTATGTGCTGGTCTAATAAGGTGTTGAGCCACCTCTCATCCTCTCTTTTACTGCTTAGTCTTGCAATATTTCAGCTGGCCACATTCAGCTGGAAATCTGACATAGGTACTATCTTGTCTGGGGGGGGCGTTGGGCTCTCAAGCTTCTTACTGTCCCTGCACTGTGTAGAGCCTTAGTGGCAGGGCTCAGTCAATCATTCATAACTAAATAGCTCAGTGGCTGAAATAAATTAGTTAACTTGATGGGATCACCCTAAGCCCCTCTCTTCTGAGCTATTGGCCTACTTGCTGGAAGTCTGGCTCCCCTAGATCATGGGTACTCGCAAACATCTTCCCAGGGGCCAAGAAGTTTGGTCTGTGACGTGCCTGGGGGCCGCATTGATGCTAGGGCAGTAGCGGTCGGGTTGGGTGGCTGGGGTGATTGGTGGCAAGGTAGGTGTAGGAGAAGCAAATGATATACATCTAGTGGCTGAAATAAACAATGGGAAAGCAGAAAACCTGGAATTAATCCCGGTTTACCCACTTTTCCAAATTGTGTAATCCTAGGCAATTGTTTAGTCTCACTTTCCCTCCTTTTTCTGCATTATCGCATTTAAGATGACCTCGAAATACATGATTCATGGTGTGGGCTGCACAAAACCTTCTTCTATGTTTGATTTAATAAACTATAATGTTGTTCATGTATGATAGGAACCCAGGCCACCCATAATGTGCACATACCAAGTGACTTGCCTCTTTAAATTACTATTGGTGGTGTTCTCAGGGCAAGTGAAAGAATTCATGTTTGCAAATTTATGTTTGAAAACTATCACTTTTAAATGAATACATCTCAATGCACTGATAAAATAAATTGTATTAAGGCGAAAAAGTTCTGCATGTTAACTAAGTACACTTTTTTAATTTTGAAGAGACTGTCTTAGTTTTACACTTGTGCTGCAAGATGTCTTTAAAAATGAAGGCGTTTCTAAAGTTTAAGTGCAGGAGTCCCCTAGTTACTTCCTTTCTTTGATACCAAATAAGTTTGAAATAAATGACTGTGTGTCTATTTAATATTTTTATTGTTAGTGCGGAGTCAAGCAAACAGCTGCCCAGTGCTCCTGTTGCTCCAGGGGCCGCATGTAAAGGTCAGAGGGGCCGCATCAGGCCCGCGGGCCGTACTTTGAGAATCCATGCCCTAGATGATCGACATTCATAGGGGTATAAAAAAAAAACGAGCAGCAATGCTCTAATACCCCTTGTGTAAGTATTAAACCTGTGAAGAAACAGCACTCCTGCTATTTCAGGTTGGTCAAAGTTAAGGACAATACATTCCCCCTCTTCTGTTTTTCTCCTTGGACCCACCAAACTCACTTGTCTTGCCAAGTTAATATGTGGAGAAACCTGTGACCCATCCCCCATCAGGTTATTTCACCAGAACAGGGCTTTGCTAACGATTTTGGGGGTGGATTCTACCGCTCCTTCTCTTAAAAGGGGGGGGGGCACCCACCAATACAGCTATCAGAGGGGTAGATTCAGGGTGAAGCTGTAGTATGAAGGTGATACCAACTGGCTTTTCCAACTCAGAAAGGGGTTCCAGCCCTTTTTGAGCTCCTATTGATAAATGAAGAGGCAACACATTCTTGGAAGGAAGATACACTGACCAACTTAACTTAGAGGATTGAGCTGACACATGAGGGTAAACCTTGAGCAGAGTCCTGATGTTGTGAGGGTCCCCCATAGCCTCGACTGGAGTCCAAAAAAGAGAAGTCCTGAGATGGGCCTACCAATAAGGGCGTTATCACCTCCTTGAGGGCCAGAAGGAAGTTGACCAGCAGTTTTACTCAGATTCGGCGCTAGCAGGACATTCAGCTTGAAGTTTCTGTAGCTCCCAAATTCACCTTCAAACCCTCGAAAATACTTTGTAATACCTTCACCAGATTCTCACATTGTGCTTTAAACATAGGCTCTATTACTACTCGGATATGGCCGTCCAGTTGAGTTACAGAGATAGGGTCAGGCAATCTGGCATTATGTGGGGTGACTTCAATACAGGGGGGAAATTATTCTCCTTGCTGGTAATGGGAAATGATTACCTAGATTTGGGTCTAGCCCTGAGGACCTTTTTCTCCCTTTATTTGTGGGTGAAGCCCTCTCAGGGGATGTCAAGCCTACAATAAGTTTATCCTCCCCTGGAGTGGCTCTCCTCATGAAGGACTCAATAGTCACCAAGTCCCCCTTCACAGCGGGCTGTGAGGCTTCAGATACCATCATCCCCACTTCTCCCTCACAGTCCACTCAGCAGTCCGCTCACCAGGGCTGTTCGAGGTTTTTCCCACCCCTAAGCTCAGCTCTTCCTCCGCACTCTGAATCTTTTCAGTCAAGGCTCCCTCTGCTGACGTGAGGTATGAGATGATTGATACACATTTTCTTGGGAACTTGGAGGCATCTAGATCAGAATTGCCAGTAGATTTGTACTTACCCATGATAGATGCCAGATGTCATATGAAAGAGGGGTTGCCAAGCCCACCCCAGTCTCTCACAGTTGATGATGGGCACAGGACAGGCCCGCCCTTGGCCTGGGCTTTGCACAGGTGCAGCTCCCGCACTGCCAATGAGGCTGGATTGCAGAGTGGCCTTGCAATGCCTGGGTAGTTAGACCCAGCTCCTTCCTGAGGGTGTTTCTGCAAACCTGCCTCGTGATGCCCTGAATGCTGGGGTATAAAGTCTCCTCAAACAAAAGAGGTCCACTGGTGCCGAGCACCCCTACCGCAATCTTTTATCAGTACTCCATAGCTGTATTACAGAGTGACCTTTCAAGCTCTCAGTGATTAGGCTCTGCCCCCTCCTGAGGCTGTTTCTGCAAACATGTCTCCTGGTGCCCTGAATGCTGGGGGGTGAAGTCCCCTGAAACAAGAGAGATCTGCTGGTGCCAAACAGGTACGTTTAGAGGTGGTTCCTTGGGTTTCTTGGGGTCCCCTTGGTGTGTCGAGGTCACAAGGGTTGAGAGACCCTCAGGGCGCAGCAGGTTCTTCACTGCAGGGCACAGGGCGGCCGGGTGCAGAGCAAATCGATGAGCCGGGAGCTGTGCGCAAATATGACATTTGGAGCTGGAGGTAAGTTGGTTCAAGGGTTGTTTGCAGGACAAAGGGGGCACTCTGGTGGGATGTGCGGAGTGTTACTGAAATCCCACGACTGAGGCTTCATCCTGGTCCTTTTTCAGCCCTGGGCGGGCTGGTTTTCCTGGTGTCCGATGTCAGCTGACCAATAACCAGGGTATTGGTACAGTTTGACCACTGTGGGACGCAGTGCCACAAATGTGGCACACTTGCAAGGTTTGTCCTCCCGGTTGTCGGTGTGTCATCGGGTACAGCTGTGACTTTTGGTTCGGGAGTTAACGGCTGATCAGTGAAGTGACCCTCACTGGGTTGCTGGTTTCTTCTTGTTGTAGAGTGGTACCTCTGGCCGATTTGCAAAGTCTAGAGGTCCTCTGGGGTTCTTCAGAGTTTTTCCAGTGACCAGCAGCTCCTCAGCGGCGATCATCAAGTCCTGGGTCCAGCAGGCAGGGTTTGGCACCTTTTCTTTGGAGCAGCAGGTCCACAGTTCTCGTACCTTGGATCTTCTTGGTGCTAATCTTCTTTTGTCCATCGAATCTGATTACCTGGTCTAGGGATGCCCACTAACTACTGAATTTAGTGGGTGTTTTAGTGGAAACCTGGTAGTGTCCAATGGGGCAACTACCTTTGGGTGGCTACACCCACTAAAATGACCACTTCCTGTGGGGAGGGTCACTTCCCTATCCCTGATTGGCTATATTCTTCCCATCTAAGATGAGGAAAATGAAATGGAGTGTCCATCTCTCAGGCAACACCTTAAGGGTGGTGTATGCCAGGTGGGGCCACTCTTCCTACCCTTTGTGTAGTTTCCCACCTTTGCTCCCACCAAAAGTTAACAATCTGATGCTAGCAGTAGGCCTGGGGATCGAGTTTCAAAGACAGTAAGCCATTTGAAGCTCCCTGCCAGGACAGTGCACATTCCTTAGGGAGGGGGTGTTGGCACCTCCACCCAGGAAGGGCATTGTTCTACAAACCAGAGAGACGAGTCTCTCCCCCAATATTTGTAGATTGGGTGTCTGGAGGTGGCAGGCTGGATAGGTCCAGTCAGCAACCATGCCAAGGTAGTTAGCTTCTGCAGGGGGAACCTTTAAGCTGACCCCTGGATACTTTTATGGATAAATCCAATACTGATTTATCGTTTTGAGTTGTTTGATACCAAACAACCCAGGTTCAGAGTGGTCATCAGGTAGCTGGGAAACCTGTATTGACCAGTGTCCAGCACATGTATTAAAAAGGCTGCTCTGTTCACTCACTATGTCCCAGGTTTGATAAGGACAAAATGGGGGCATATTGCTCATGCAGCTATGCCCTCACATACAATATGATGCACCCTGCCTTAGGGCTGGAAGGCCTGCCAGAGGGGTGTCTTACCCATGGCATATGCAGTGTATGGTGGACAAGGCACACAGGCAATGTGCCATGTCGAGTTTGTGTTTTTGGTTTGCACCAGGACACTCACCCTGCAGTGGCAGTGCTGGGTGCACCTGGACGCTTGGCCCTAGAGGGTGGCACAATCAGTGCTGCTGCCCTCAGGAGCCTACACTGAGTACCCCTTGCCCTGGGTACCTAAGTACCTTTTACTAGGGACTTTTAGTCGCAGCTAAAGGTGTATCCAATTGTGCCAATGCATCACAACAGTTTTAGGGAAAGAGCTCTGGGCCAGGGAACCTGGTTAGCAGGGGCCCTGGACACTACAATTTCTAGGCTACATCATACATCAGTCAATAAGCAGGGGATAACCATGGCAAAAAGAGGCAATTTCTCACAATTACAGAGTAGCCTTTCAAGGCCTCTGTGATTAGGCCCTGCCACCTCCAGAGGCTGCTATTGCAAACGTGCCTCCTGGCACCCTGAATGCTGGGGGGTGAATTTCCCTGAAACTCGAGAGGTCCAGTGGTGCCAAGCACCACTTCCTCCAACTTTTGTTTAATAATTTTAGTCACTCTATTAATGGTGGTAATTCTTCCCTGTTCACTTTGAGTCATTGGATTAAGGGAACAATTGCAATTTCCTTCCCTATAAAGAATCTGGTAATAAGCTCCCAGGGTCTGTTGAGGCTCGTTCAACTAGAGATAGGGCAACCTCCAGGCTAAATGGTACAGTGTTTATATTGCTGACATATGTGCAGATGTGACCTGGGTGAGTTAGCCTACTTCTATCAATCAGTATAGGATGAATGTGGTGCAGAGATCTGAATTGCAGTTTGGCACTAAGGTTTTTGAAAGTGCAAGACTTTTTCCAATAATCATTTTCATGTTTGTTCAATACATGTAGCGGGGTCTCTAACCTTTTTGTTTTAATAGTAAAAGCTACTTATGTTGATAAAAAGTAATCCAGAGCTACTAACATTATTAGAATTTTAATACTGACCAGAACATTTTACATGTTAGTTTAAAATATAAACTTTTCAGTTTTTGTAGGCTGGGCTACTCACAGGAGAGCTATTTATTGGTAGCTTTAGAGCTACTAGTAGTTCACGGGCTACTCATTCGAGCCCCATACTATGATTCTGGTCATATGTTTTTCTTTATAAGAACTAATTGGTTATTTCTGCTAGTAGAGTGGAATGGGATGAGGAATTTGGATGAAGAAGGTGATGGTTAGATTAGTTTCTGGTAATATTCATTACTCTGATTCCACATTCCTTGTCTTATTATTAATATTTCCACCATCTTGCTCATGGTGGACAAGCGATGTTTATGCTTGTTACCTCAGGATGAATTGTAGGAGCTTTACCCTTTAACAGTTAAAGAGAGTGGATGTTTTTGGAATGGAGGTAAAGAGGAAGGAGAGAGTGTATCTTGTTAGTAGTGGCTGTATTGAGGCAGGGCCAATTGTATCTTGACCAATGACTCCATGTTGTGCTTAGCTTAGCTTCAAATGCCATCACATCGGTGGCATAGGTATTTCTCCATGCATACCTTGTTTTCTATATTGAATGTGTTTTCGCTCTTCTCACCAGAGATAGGAACATATTGTGGGGGATGTGGCTTTGATAAGAGTATACCTAGATGAGAATCTTTATAACAGAGAAAGGTATGGCTCTGTCTTCGGAATGCACATTGGGATCTGGCCAGTTCTTTTGTGTGTAAGGCCAAGTACAGCCAGCGCATGAATTTCACAACTTACTCGAAGGGAGGGGGAAAGTTACCAGAACCTTCCTCTTAGGTTTGTTTAAGGTATATAAGGTGGGGAAGCTTAGCTTTGAGGCAGGAATAACTCATTTTGAGAGTGGATGCACTGCTCATAAGTCCCATTGGGGAATGTTTCTCCTGTTTCAGTTGTCCAGGGATCCAAAGCTTGACGCTGGCAAGGACAAGGAGGATGTTGGATTTGATACCCATGGTGATACATTTTTAATTCTTAATTATCTAGCTTTGCTGTGTGCATGCATAAATATATATATTCACTGCATACATATTCATTGTTGATGTATTGCACTTTTTCTGCCTGTCATTGTTTAACTGCTGTGAGTATTTTGGCATTTACATGTGTTTTACTGCATTCAAGTTAAATGCTCATGTTCATATTTTCATTTGCTTTAATTTGATATCTGGGAAGTGCCTTAATAAATTCATTACTCAAACTAGGAGTGCTGCATTCCTTGGCATCGTTTTCCTCTTAGTTTGAAGCAGAGCAGAACAATTTGGCGTAGTCGTTTGCAGGATACGAAGTGAAAGATTTAGAAGTGAAAATGTTTGGCAAAAAGTGAAAGGCAGTTTCCCAGGTGCCAAATGACATACCAGGGTGGGAAAAAGCACCCTATGATGTTCTTGCAAATGAATGGGCACATGGAGCAGGGTTATGTGAGAATTGGAGTCAATGTCTTGTCGATGCTGGACCAAAAAAAGTATACATTTGCTTTCAAAAAGTGTCATTAGAAAGGCAGCGTGATTTATCTGTTTTAGGCATGTGAGGTTAGATTCTGTTATCTGGTTATAGAAACTGCATGAGAAATGTGCTCAGTTAGAACAAGAAAATCAGCAATTGAAGAGGCAGCTAGTTGAAGCCAAAAATAATGTAACAATGCTGTCCTGTCAAAAGCCAAAGTTGAAGCTTATCAGTCTGTCGTATATAAAGCAGCCGTCCGCGTTGCACAATAGTCAATCAAAAGAAAGTTCATTTAGCCATCGCTAAAGGAGGGCTTGATAGGAATCCTGATGTTTGGGATGCAAATATTTGGGATTCCACAGATTTTTCTGATTCCAGTGAAGAGTCTGTTAAAAAAAGTGGGGGCCAGCTTGAGGCAGATGAACAGAAAGTGGTTCATTCAGAGCCTTTATTTAAATGGAAAATACAGGGCACCCCACAAAACCCAGGTGCACTCCTTAGAAGATTATTCTCAACAGGAGATAAACGACATCATGGATAGGTTTCGCCAAAAACCTGGGGAAGCTTTGCTTACGTGGATGGTGTGGTTGTTTGACACAGGGGCCCCTGGGGTGGCACTGAGGGGGTCATTACGACCCTGGCGGTCGGTGGTATAGTGGATGTATTACCGCCAACAGGCTGGCGGTACCTACCTCCACTATTATGACATTGGCGGTTTGGCCAAAGCCAAATCGCCAAGTCAACACACTGACCGCCATGGCGGTAACGACCGCCGGGCCGGAGAATTCAGTCTCCAGCCCAGCAGCACTCACTAGGCCGTCCATGGCATTTTGACCGCCCCCCACGGCCATAGTTTCTGTGGTTTCTGTACCGCCAGGCACTATCAGTGGCAGGGAATTCCTTCCCAGGCACTGATGGGTGTCTCCCCCGCTCCCTCCCACACCCCAGAGTCCTCCCCCACATCCTCCTCCCAGCTCCCCCAAATACACACATACACGCACATACATACACACCCATACGCTACGCTACGAGGCCTTTGGGCAGTTTAGGCGCTATATAAGCAATTTTAACATCATAACATAACATACACACACGCTTACACACATTCAACCACGCATACATACTTTCATACACATTCACAGCAACACTCACGAACATACATCCAGGCACACACGGACTCACACGTCACAACATGCACGTACACACACAACCACTCATGCACACACGCATGCACGCTTTCACACACAGTCACATACACCCCACGCATGCACACAACACCCCCCACTCCCATCTCCTGTCGGAGAACCCGACTTACCTGCTTGCAGGGGGTCCTCCGGCAGGAGATGGGACGCGGCACTGCTGCCAGTATCAGTGTCTGCCAGCAGAACACCGCAAGGGGTAGGCGGTGTTTTGCTGCTGTGGCGCTGCTGCTGGCAGCAGCGCCACCTTACCGCTGTCCTCCGCCATGACCGTAGACAGAATTCTGCCAGCCTTCTGGCAGAATTCCGGCTATGGTCATAATGGCATGGACGGTCAGTAGCCACGGCGACAGTATGTTGGCGGCCGTCGCCGTGGTGATAGGTGGAATTTGCCGCCAAGGTCCTAATGAGGGCCTGAATGTGGGAGATGCAAGGAAGTTTTGTACTCTTAGCACAGACCCCATAATATAAGAGCACTTTAAAGGTTATGGGAATGAAGGAGCGACTAACTTGTTGCAATTGGCAGCGATGGGGTGTAATCAGAAATATTGTTCTGAGTCAGACTCACCGCCAAATGATTAACCCTAGAACATATTGAGAAATGCTATTCAAAGAATTAAAGAAGAAAATATGAAAACTGCTATTCTCTTGGATGAGGCTCACAATTTGTTAGATGCTCCACTGAGTTTCAGTACAAAACAAAATCATTTGGTTAGCTCCCCCAGCTTACAAGCAGATGATAATGACTCTCCTAATTAATCAGACAGGGCAGATATTGAAAGATGTACTGGAGGCAGTTTGCAAGTTAGAAGAGCTTGGAGATTGGATGAAACCTGAGAGAGCCTGAAGTTCTGAGGACCGCACAGACAATAACAGAGTATCCCGGAGAGATATGTTTATGGCGTTACTGAAGGATGGTGCCAAAAAAGAACAGATAGATGGGATAGATACTAAGAGTCTGTGGGAGATGTACCGTAAGTGAGGGCTGGACAGAAAGGAGGGCATCAGAAAAGTGAATAAGCAGGATAACAAACGAGTCAATCAGGGTAAGTCACTGATGCAGAAGAAAGGAAAAGAGAGGGAGAAAAATGTTTCTTCACGGGGAAGGAGGAGGAAGATTTGGACACTGATTGGTTAACTGCTGAAAAAAGGGAAGGAGAGGAATCACCTTGCCAATATGAGAGCATATACCTAGACCTGAATTGGGCAAAAGTTGACAGGTTTAAAACAGATTAGAAAGCAGGCCAAGCTCTGGTACAGGGATGGGCTTGTAAAGATAGCAGACCCCCATGTTGATTTAGAAATTTGTTGTAACATAGAAATGTTCAAAAAGTTCAGGCACTGGTGGACACTGGAGCTGAGACCTCTTTCATATATGGGAATCCCAAAAAATTCACAGGTCAGCACTACAACATCACAGGGTTGGGTAGAAAGCAAACCCCTGCAGTGTAGACTAATGTTCAAATAAAAATAGGGAGCACGCCTAAAAGATAATACACTGTTTTGATTGTGCCCCTCCTAGAGTATATACTGGGAACTGACATTCTGAAAGGGATGACTAAATTTGGATCAAAGCAATACACTTCAGTGGCAGCCGGGAGGGTGGGTCATCTGAAGATACCCCCAGTAAAAGTGCCCCAGCAACCAAGGTGGTTAGTTTGAAACAATACCGTATTCCAGGAGGGCATGAGGAGATAAGTAAGACTATACAAGAGTTGATAGAGGCAGGTGTGGTGGCTCCAGTCAGCACTGAGTGGAACAAAGCTTTGTGGCCTGTTCACCAAGCGGATGGGTACTACAGAATGACGAATGAATATTCCGAATTGAACAAACGTAAACCCCCATTGACGTCTGGAGTCCCTGAGACCATCACCCTGTTTGAAAGGATACAAAAACATAAAGGGACTTTGTATGCACCCATTGATATTGCCAATGCTTCCTTTTCCACACTATTCACCCCTGAAAGTCAGGAGCAATTAGCTTTTTCATGGAACGGAAGACAATTCAAGATGTTAAGTCTCCCCATGGGGTATGTACACAGCCACACCTCGATGAAGTGCCTGTCATTCCAGTGGTGACATTGTCTCATTATATTGATGATGTAATGATTCAGGGAGGAACACAAGAACAGGTGCAGACTCAGTTGGACGGGCTTGTGGAACTTTTGCAAAGCAAACGGTAGATGATCAATCCAGATAAGACGCAAGTACCCACTCAAAATGTGAAGCTTCTAGGAATCCAGTGGAATCAGGGACATAGGGAGGTGCTGCCACAGGCAAAACAAAAGATACTAGAACTTGCTACTCCCTGTAATAAGTGGGAGACTTGGTGATTTATTGGCTTTTGGAGACAGCATATCCTTCACTTGAGTCAGATTTTGGCCCCTTTGTACAAGGTGACTCAAAACAAATATGAGTTTGAATGGGGAAAGCAGTAGCAGTGTGCATCTGAATTAGCAAAGATGGTGATTCCACACGTGTTAGACCTATGGCCAGTACTGGAAGGAGATGTTGAGTTACATGAAACCATTCAAGGGCAATATGCAATTTGGAGCATGTGGCAAAAAGAGGGTGCCCCTTGGTTTCTGAACCAAAAACCTACCAGATGCTGGAGAGCGATATACTCCCTTTGAGAAACAGTTACTAGCGTGTTACTGGGCTCTAGTGGATACATAGCAAATTACCCTAGGTTATAATGTAATTCTTAGACCTGAGATTCCAATAATGCAGTGGGTGATGAGTTCACATAAAATGCACCGGATAGAACATGCACAAGAAGCCAGTGTGATAAAATGGAAGTGGTACATACAGGACAGGGCTCGTTTGGGACCAGCAAGGACAGCTGACCTGCATGATGAGGTGGCACAGGCCCGTGCAGGATGATGAGGTAATACAGGAGGTACCCAAAATAAAAGAGTCACCAGTGAGGTGGGGTGAGCCATTTGAGTCCCTGTCCCCTGAGGATGGAAATCATGTATGATTCACCAATGGTTTAGCCAAATATGTGGGAGCCAAGAGACATTGAAAGGCAGTGTCATATAATCCTGTAACCAAGAAGCTGCTTTCTACTATCGGAGAAGGAAGAGTAGTCAACATGCAGAAGTGTATGCTGTATATCAGACACTGAAACAAGAATTGCCTGGGACCGGTCACATTTATACTGATTCTTGGTCTACCGCCAATGGGTTAGCCACCTGGCTTCCCACGTGGCATGCACACAACTGGCAAATACATTTAAAGGAGGTGTGGGGGAAAGAGCTGTGGCAGGAAATTTAGGAAATGTTAGAACAATGTACTGTTAATATATTTCATGTAGATGCCCACTGTCCCACCGACTCACTAGAACAATAGTTTAATTCCCTTTCAGATGATTAAGCCAAAATGTCAGAGGCAGAAGCAGTAACACAGGATTCTGACTTGGTTGGTATGGCTAAGTGGGTGCACGAAAAATGTAGATACCTGGGAGAGAAGGCCACAAACAAGTGGGCAGAGATTAGAGGAATGCACATTCCCCTCGATTTGATTAAGGCCATCATTCTTCAATGCCCTATTTGTCAACACACACAACAGAGACCTGTCCCACAAAGTGTCAGAGGTCAGTTGGGGAGAAGGAAGTTGCCAGGGCAGACTGATTACCTTAGGTCATTACCGAATGGTTGGGGGTGTCAATATTCTGCACAGTGGTGGACATTTATTCTGGCTATTTGATTGCAGTCCCTTGCAAACATACTACTCAGTTCAACACCATCAAAACTCTGGACTTGTTAAAGTTGTATTACGGAGCCCCACTCCAAATCCAGAGAGACAACGGGTCACATTTTGAAGTTAAATTGATTATTGTTAACAACACAATATTGAGTGAATTTACCATATTCCTTAATGCCCACAAGATGCAGGATTGATTGAGAGAATGAATGGCTTATTAAAAGCCCAATTACGAACATTATCTGATGGAACTTTGAGACACTGGAGAGGGCATTTAAATGAGGCCCTCCAAATTTTGAATAATAGACCTTTGGCAAATGCAGAGACTCCTTTAATGTGAATGTTGACCCCAGGGTCACAGATACAACCCCATGTAGCAACAAACACCATTATATATTGTGAAATAAAACCAGGAGCTTTAGCTCCATACAGAGCAACACCAGAATCTGCAGGTCTTGATTTACCTGCTTTGAAAATATGCAGATTGAAACCTCAAGACATGACGCTTTGTCAGGAAACCAAAGAAAATTCAGGCTCCCCCTCCCCAGGTATTGGGGGTGGTTCAGAAAGGAGAGTCCACGCAAGAGTTGAGGACTTCATCCTGGAGAGAATTATGGAAGCGGCGGTCTCTCAAGATGGTGACCGCTATGACCTTGAGTAGCCATTCTAGTGCTGCAGCAGAAAAAGGTCTTGAGAACCACAGAGCAGTGTGAAGCGTGCGAGCAGCCTTTCTAGCGGTGAACTTCACTGAAGACAATTTCAGAGACGGTAGTCTTTTTGAAGCTGTGGTAAATTAGAATAATGTTTCAGGGGTAGTATTCGCTTGTCCGTCGAGCAGTTTAGGGTTATCCTTTGAGTGACAACGGTGAACAAACGAAGATTCAAGGTTTCCACCAAGACCTCAAAGAATTAAAAACATCTGATGTTAAGGCTGAGGAGACATATCGGCTCTTGATGAGATTTTAAACTACAGAATATTCTCCTGATAAACTCGTTTCTAGTCACGCAAGAATTTAAACTACAGAATAATCTCCTGATATACTTGTTTCCAGTCACGCAAGAATTTAAACTACAGAGTAATCTCCTGATATACTAGTTTGCAGTCATGCAAGGATTTTCTAATTAAAGAAAGAGTAAAGAGAACTTAGAATTAATGTTGCATCCTTGACCTAGGAGTTTTGGGTCAATGTTCAATACATGTTATTCAGTACTACAACTATTTATAAACAATTGAATGAAAAAGAGAGAAGCGAACGCCTCTTTACACTGGGGTAAGTTATACAACAGTCTTTATAGAATACAATGCTTGTTGAAATAAAAGAGAGAGAGAGACGAGTGAGGAGTGTATTAATGTTTTCATTCATTTTTTCAGCTCGTGCAACATTCTCACTGAGTCCCTAAGAAAATAGATGACGTGACAGACGAGCGCAGTGTAGAAGATGAGGTAGTCTCTTCCCTTGTCCCCAACCCCTTTCCCCTGCTGGAGCCTTTTAGTGTCCACACATTAAGAGTCTTAGTGGAGACTGAGAGCTTGGGAGAGGTATTGGGTTCTAGCATCATTCTGCTCCTGTGAAGTCTAGAAAATAAAGGTACAGTTCGTGCAAAGTGAAGTGTCCAAGACTAATTATTCACCTGAGCAGAATGGCTGAGGGACTAGACTTTAAAGATCAGGGAAGTATTCTAGAATTAATTCAAAAGGAATTAGTAACTATTAGAGAAGAGAATAAGAGCCTATGACAGGACTTAGCAGAATCTAGGAAAGAAACCACAGAATTAATTACTAACTTGGCAGGTACTTTTTGGGAATTAATGCTGCAGGTCCCTGGCTAGAAAACCAGAGTTCCACATCCACATTTAATCCCAGGAACGCAACTCAGGTGGTTCACTCATTGCCACCAGTGATTACATTGGCACCCCTGACCGCTTTAATGGAAACCCCCAAAAGGTTCAAATTTTCCTAACACAGTGTTCATTGCATTTTATGTGTCATCTTGCGATTTTCCCTGATGCACAATCACGAGTAGCATTTGTGTTATCCTATCTCTGTGGAGATGGCGCCACTAGTGTCTAAGGATGCACCCATTCTATATATAACTTTGAAGAATTTAAGAAGGAATTCCTTAGGATTTTCGATAGAAGAAGAGTCGCTCAAGCTACTAACAATGCACTGTTGGAATTGAGACAGGGGAACAAGGAGTTGGTGACTTGTCTAGCCCAGTTCAACAAGTTGATAGTTGAGACCGATTGGCCAGAAGACAAGAGGGCTGCCTTGTTTTATAGGGGGTTAAAGGATGAACTCAAGGACACATTCAACCATCAAGGTTCTAGGGCTGTAATTGGTGGATAGGGCTAGGATTCTGATTGGCTGTTGGTTCTAGGGCTGTGATTGGTGGATAGGGCTAGGATTCTGATTGGCTGTCGGTTCTAGGGCTGTGATTGGTGGATAGGGCTAGGATTCTGATTGGCTGTTGGTTCTAGGGCTGTAATTGGTGGATAGGGCTAGGATTCTGATTAGCTGTTGGTTCTAGGGCTGTGATTGGTGGATAGGGCTGGGATTCTGATTGGCTGTTGGTTTCTAGGGCTGTAATTGGTGGATAGGGCTAGGATTCTGATTGGCTGTTGGTTTTAGGGCTGGGGCTGTGATTGGGGGTCAGGAAATAGGGCTGTGACTGGTGATTAGGGCTGGGTCTCCCACTAATTGGCTAAATTAGGGTTTAAGAAATCGGATTGGCTAGGGTTAGGACCAGCTTCTTATTGGCCAGTAGGGCTATAAAAGGCTAGGATTCAGGGCGTCTGAGCCCGGGCGTCGAGGCAAAGGGCGGAGAGGACAAGGGCAGCTGTCTGTTTGGGTCTGTTCGGGACAGGTAGGGACTAGGGACTAGGGACAGAAATGCTGCCCAATTCTCATTCTCATTCCACCAGAAATGGTTTCTGCCCCAACACATCCCTCAACATGCAAACACATTATCTGCAAAGATATCCAACTCATGCATCACAAACCAATTACAGACATAATGCAGTGCCCCACCACCCAACACAATACCCTACATACAACACATATACACATACACCCCATAATTATTACAGTCAAACACCTTCATACTCACAGCAAACACTACTCTATCCCCTCCCACTAACACTACCTGCCACCGCCCACACAATACAAAACTACAACATACAACTCTCTCAGTTTCAGTCTCCCAGATACACACTCTCTACACATACTAACCAAAAACACTATCCGCTGTTCGCTTCACACAGACCGCCTGAACTCATAACAATGCCAAAACCCTGCCTTCAAACACATCATCTACACACACTCTTCCCCTCTGCTCACCAATTACACACAACCATACAATTCCCACATTTCACTCCACCACACATATTACCTCTTCCAGTAATCTCAACTAATACTTATCTCCCTGACACACATCCATCACCTCATATACACCTCATACATTCATCTCCAAAACACATCAACACCCCATCTAACACTCAAATTCCACTTAACAGCACTAAATCGCATACAAGTCCCTCACCAAAAACAACTACACCAATAACCCCTCTCATTATTCCACAAAAACAATACCAACCACAAACATCAGCACATCAAAGCAACACAAACTTACATTACACTCATCATCATACCCACTCTCACCCCCAAGACTACACACAGGATACAAATTCCACCCTATCTCCACCCCTGCCCCCCCACTCTTCACAAACACCTACCACAAGCACCCCATCCCAGCAACCTTCATTCAGTCGCCTCTCCTCCATTGCACAATTTAGAGCCTTACATCATGATCCACATGCTCCTCCACCACCCCTAACCCATACTCCTTCCACACTAAACAAACGCAAACATAATAAAAAACATGCCACTCATAGCAACCTCGCATCCCCTTGTTTGTTTCATAATAAAACTACCCTACAAAAAACACTACACTCCTCATGGCTCTCTCAGCCACCAAGTTCACCACCCACACACACAGACCCAACAAAATGCCTCCTTAACCTGCTGGAAGAGGAACACTATGTTGAAAAGCAAGACTATTGTGAGCCTCAAACAGTCAACACAACTAGCAACACTCCTGCTTCAAGCTCACATTATACTACTTACCCTTCTACTAAACAAAACAACACTACCACACCCTATCTAAACTGCCAGCTCATAAATGCTCGATCACTCTCAAAAAACAAGCACCACATCTACGACCTGCTCACAGACACACAACCTGACTTACTATTCATTACGGAAACCTGGTTGGGAGATGACATGGCACCAGTATTGCACGAAGCCCTTCCTCCAGGCTATCAAACCATCACACAAAACCGTATAGGCAAGAGAGGAGGTGGACTAGCTATTATATTCAAACAGGCAATAAACCTCAGTAAAACAAACAACATCTCCATACAAGGTTGTGAAGCCCTCCTTACCAGATGCCACCCTACTCCAACTTCCACCTGTAACTTTCTCCTCCTTTACAGACCTCCACCTAACAACTCCACTTTCCCAGATGCCTTTCTTGACATAGTCTCAAACCTTATTACACTATACTCCAATCTATGCATTCTTGGGGATCTAAACATTTGGTTTGACAAACCCAATATGCCCCATCCAAAAGCTATCACCACTGGCCTACTCGCATTGAATCTACATCAGATTGTACACAATCCCACACACATCGCTGGTCACATCCTAGATGTCATTTTTGCTAAGCCTGAACTTGTTACTATTCATAGCATCACACCAACCACCTGGTCAGACCACCATCTGATAACTTTCCGACAGACAACTCCACAAATCAACACACCCCACAACCACTTACATACATACACCTATCGACCATGGAGAAAACTCAATTTGGATCACTTAGAAACACAACTAACAGCAAAGACAGATCTAGACACAATCAATTCTGTACCTAAACTTTATGAGTGGCTACAGGAAGCTTTTGATGTCCTAATACCACTCAGAAAAACTAAACATGACAAAAGGAAACCAACACCTTGGAGAAACACAGAACTTAAAAAGATTAAAAAACAAATCAGAAAGTTGCAGCGGACCTGGCTCAAAACAAACAACAGTCAAGACAAACTGCAGCTACACAAACTTAACAGGATATACAAATCATCAATCAAAAAAGCTCAAAAAAGATACTACTCAGACAGAATTCTAAATGCTCAATCTACATCCAAGGAATTTTACAAAATTCTCAATGAATTTCGAAAACCCACATGCATGGAAGGAAGTCATCCCACCACTCAAGATTTCACAAACAAATTGGCAACTCACTACACAACCAAGGCAGACACACTGGACTCCTATTTAAAACAGAAGAAAACCATCAGCACCAACCCCTTTACAAAAATACCCTTTAAGAATAAACCATCCCAACCTCTACAGTCCTTCAAACAAATATCCCAGGATGAATTTATGAATTTGGTCAAAGCAAGCAGACCTTCTGGTTGCCCTTCTGACCCTTGCCCACCACAGATCTTCAAGAACATCCTGCTATCTACTTCCGCTGCCACACCTGTAAGAAGAATCATCAACAACTCTTTAACTTCAGGAACTTTTCCTACAGACCTGAAAAAGGCATACATACGACCATTATTAAAGAAAACAAATCTAGACCCGCAAGACCCAAACAACTACAGACCTATCACAAATGGACCTTTCCTGGGCAAATTGATAGAAAGAGCAGCATTCGCCCAGATGACACAATTCATTGAAGACAACTCTATACTTTCAGACTTCCAAACTGGATTCCGCCCAGGAAGAAGCACTGAATCAGCACTCATGGCAATCTGGGACGATCTTAAAAACACAGTTGACCGAAATGGAGTTGCTGCACTACTTCTCTTGGACCTCTCAGCTGCCTTTGATACAGTTGACCATGACACCCTAACTCAAAGACTCCACGAAGCCGGCATACAAGGGATTGCGCTCGACTGGATTACTTCCTATCTCCAAAAAAGAGCACATATCATCCACTCACCCCCCTTCTCGTCCGAACCCTACCTCACAAAAACAGGGGTCCCCCAAGGGTCAATCATCTCACCTTTGCTTTTTAACATCTACATGATATCTTTACCAGAACTGATCAATGATTTCCATCTCACATGCTACAACTATGCAGATGACACACAAATACTACTTCAATTAGAAGACCCCAAAAACATTGAAAACTCTCAAATCTTCAGTTGCCTCAGAGCCGTTGATCAGTGGATGACCTGGAGCCATCTCAAACTAAATACCTCCAAAACTGAAATACTCACATGTGGTGACTGGAAACATTATGACCCTCTGTGCGTCTGGCCTGACGATCTCGGACCACCTCCTCAATTATCCAAGGAAGTGAAAAACCTAGGAATCACCATGGATTCCAAACTAACTATGAATGCCCAAGTAGACAAATTAGCACGCACAAGCTTCATCACCTTAAAGACTTTACGACGCATTTTCCCTCACCTCGGATTTCCACACAAGGTGCAAGCTACTATCTCACTTGTATTATCCAAACTGGATTATGCCAATAGCCTCTACCATGGATCATCTCTATCTGTTATGAAAAAACTACAACGTATCCAGAATTCCGCAGCCAGGCTACTACTACATATAAAGCCGCAAGCCCACATCTCCCCTGCCTTGAGAGCACTACACTGGCTACCCGTTGCCAGAAGATGCACTTTCAAGCTGCTTTGTATCACCCACAAAGCTATACATGGAACAGGACCGCTTTTCATCAGAAAGAAAATTACCAAATACATCCAACAAAGAACCCTCCGCTCAAGACTGGCACCCCGCCTTAGAACACCACCATACAAGAAAAAGACTGTAGGTGGTACATCCTTCTCCGTCCAAGCAGCCAAACTATGGAATTCATTACCCCCAACTATAAGAGCCACAGATAACTTTCTTGTTTTCAGGAAACTACTCAAGAGTTGGCTCTTTCCTTCATAACCACCTTTTTCAAACAACTATGAACTGCATATGCCTATGGGGATAATTATTTTTTTCAGATTATATGTATATTTCTATTGATTTATAGTTTCTTTGGAAACTAAAGCAAGGCTGTGCACCCAGAGATCCCATAGCAGAAAAAGATCTAGAATCCTTCCTGGAGGTGAACTGATGATGTACTGGAGCGTAATCTGTATCTGACGCGCGGGTTCTATCTCCCTCTCCTGGAAACACAGAGTAGAAGGTTTCTCCCTTTATAAAGCACCTGTAAGCTCCGCCCGCTGAGCCACGCCCGTCCACCCTCGAAGTAGGTAAAGGAATTCCCGCCTTTTTACCAGGATGATGGACAGCTTTCCAAAACGACCCCAATGCGTTTACCACCGATTCCGGTGGTGCGTTGCTAATGCTCAGAAGCACGAGGACATCTCCACAAAGACGCACTAGTAACAATCACATTGCCAAAGGAACACAAGGTTGCTGGAGACGTTTTCCCCGTGGCCCATCACGTACCCTTAGTGTACAATATAAACTGGGCGTATAAAACATGCTAGGTTACGCTTACTAACATACTCGTAGAAAATACTCTGGTTGGGTATGCCACGATGCTCATTTTACAGAGGCTAAACCTCAAAGGAAGCACTTGCAATTATAATCGTAGCAGGTGCCGCAGTTAAAGCTCAGCTTCAGGAAAGGACAAGCCACCCTAACTCTTGGGCTTGGCTAAGATAAAGCACGGCTGTGCGCTCAGAGATCCCATAGCAGAAATGATCTAGAATCCTTCCTGGAGGTGAACTGATGATGTACTGGAGCGTAATCAGTATCTGACTGTGACGCGCGGGTTCTATCTTCCTCTCCTGGAGACACAGAGTAGAAGGTTCTCCCTTCATAAAGCACCTGTAATATCCGCCCGCTGAGCCACGCCCCGTCCACCCTCGAAGTAGGTAAAGGAATTCCCGCCTCTTACCAGGATGATGGACAGCTTTCCCAAAACGACCCCACTGCGTTTACCGCCGATTCCGGTGGTGCGTTGTTGATGCGCAGAAGCACGAGGACATCTCCACAAAGACGCACTAGTAACAATCACATTGCCAAAGGCACACAAGGTTGCTGGAGACGTTTACCCCATGGCCCATCACGTAACCTTAGTGTACAATATAAACGGGGCGTATAAAACATGCTAGGTAACGCTTACTGACATACTCGTAGAAAATACCCCGGTTGGGTAGGCGACGATGCGCATTTTTACAGAAACTAAAACTCAAAAGAAGCACTTCCAAGTATAAACGTAGCAGGTGCCGCAGTTGAAGCTCAGCTTCTGGAAAGGACAAGCCACCGTAACTCTTGGGCTGGGCAAAGATGAAGGAAGGCTCTGCGCTCAGAGATCCCATAGCAGAAAAGATCTAGAATCCTTCCTGGAGGTCAACTGATGATGTACTGGAGCGTAATCAGTATCTGACTGTGACGCGCGGGTTCTATCTTCCTCTCCTGGAGACACAGAGTAGAAGGTTCTCCCTATATGAAGCACCGGTAAGCTCCGCCCGCTGAGCCACGCCCCGTCCACCCTCGAAGTAGGTAAAGGAATTCCCGCCTTTTACCAGGATGATGGACAGCTTTCCAAAACGACCCCACTGCGTTTACCGCCGATTCCGGTGGTGCGTTGTTGATGCGCAGAAGCACGGACATCTCCACAGACGCACTAGTAACAATAACATTGCCAAAGGCACACAAGGTTGCTGGAGACGTTTACCCCGTGGCCCATCAGATACCCCTAGTGTACAATATATACGGGGCATATAAAACATGCTAGGTAACGCTTACTGACATACTCGTAGAAAATACTCCGGTTGGTTCGGTCACGATGCTCATTTTACAGAAACTAAACCTCAACAGGAAGCACTTACCAATATAAACGTAGCAGGTGCCGCAGTCGAAGCTCAGCTTCTGGAAAGGACAAGCCACCCTAACTCTCGGGCTTGGCAAAGATAAAGCAAGGCTGTGCGCTCAGAGATCCCATAGCAGAAAAAGATCCAGAATCCTTCCTGGAGGTGAACTGATGTTGTACTGGAGCGTAATCAGTATCTGACTGTGACGCGCGGGTTCTATCTTCCTCTCCTGGAGACACAGAGTAGAAGGTTCTCCCTTTATGAAGCACCTGTAAGCTCCGCCCGCTGAGCCACGCCCCGTCCACCCTCGAAGTAGGTAAAGGAATTCCCGCCTTTTACCAGGATGATGGACAGCTTTCCAAAACGACCCCACTGCGTTTACCGCCGATTCCGGTGGTGCGTTGTTGATGCGCAGAAGCACGGACATCTCCACAGACGCACTAGTAACAATAACATTGCCAAAGGCACACAAGGTTGCTGGAGACGTTTTACCCCGTGGCCCATCACGTACCCCTAGTGTACAATATAAACGGGGCGTATAAAACATGCTAGGTAACGCTTACTGACATACTCGTAGAAAATACTCCGGTTGGTTCGGTCACGATGCTCTTTTTACAGAAACTAAACCTCAACAGGAAGCACTTCCAAATATAAACGTAGCAGGTGCCGCAGTTGAAGCTCAGCTTCTGGAAAGGACAAGCCACCGTAACTCTTGGGCTGGGCAAAGATGAAGGAAGGCTCTGCGCTCAGAGATCCCATAGCAGAAAAGAGCTAGAATCCTTCCTGGCGGTGAACTGATGATGTACTGGAGCGTAATCAGTATCTGACTGTGACGCGCGGGTTCTATCTTCCTCTCCTGGAGACACAGAGTAGAAGGTTCTCCCTTTATGAAGCACCTGTAAGCTCCGCCCGCTGAGCCACGCCCCGTCCACCCTCGAAGTAGGTAAAGGAATTCCCGCCTTTTACCAGGATGATGGACAGCTTTCCAAAACGACCCCACTGCGTTTACCGCCGATTCCGGTGGTGCGTTGTTGAGGCGCAGAAGCACGAGGACATCTCCACAGACGCACTAGTAACAATAACATTGCCAAAGGCACACAAGGTTGCTGGAGACGTTTTACCCCGTGGCCCATCAGGTACCCCTAGTGTACAATATAAACGGGGCGTATAAAACATGCTAGGTAACGCCTACTGACATACTCGTAGAAAATACTCCGGTTGGTTCGGTCACGATGCTCATTTTACAGAAACTAAACCTCAACAGGAAGCACTTACCAATATAAACGTAGCAGGTGCCCCAGTTGAAGCTCAGCTTCTGGAAAGGACAAGCCACCCTAACTCTCGGGCTTGGCAAAGATAAAGCAAGGCTGTGCGCTCAGAGATCCCATAGCAGAAAAAGATACAGAATCCTTCCTGGAGGTGAACTGATGTTGTACTGGAGCGTAATCAGTATCTGACTGTGACGCGCGGGTTCTATCTTCCTCTCCTGGAGACACAGAGTAGAAGGTTCTCCCTTTATGAAGCACCTGTAAGCTCCGCCCGCTGAGCCACGCCCCGTCCACCCTCGAAGTAGGTAAAGGAATTCCCGCCTTTTACCAGGATGATGGACAGCTTTCCAAAACGACCCCACTGCGTTTACCGCCGATTCCGGTGGTGCGTTGTTGATGCGCAGAAGCACGGACATCTCCACAGACGCACTAGTAACAATAACATTGCCAAAGGCACACAAGGTTGCTGGAGACGTTTTACCCCGTGGCCCATCACGTACCCCTAGTGTACAATATAAACGGGGCGTATAAAACATACTAGGTAACGCTTACTGACATACTCGTAGAAAATACTCCGGTTGGTTCGGTCACGATGCTCTTTTTACAGAAACTAAACCTCAACAGGAAGCACTTCCAAATATAAACGTAGCAGGTGCCGCAGTTGAAGCTCAGCTTCTGGAAAGGACAAGCCACCGTAACTCTTGGGCTGGGCAAAGATGAAGGAAGGCTCTGCGCTCAGAGATCCCATAGCAGAAAAGAGCTAGAATCCTTCCTGGCGGTGAACTGATGATGTACTGGAGCGTAATCAGTATCTGACTGTGACGCGCGGGTTCTATCTTCCTCTCCTGGAGACACAGAGTAGAAGGTTCTCCCTTTATGAAGCACCTGTAAGCTCCGCCCGCTGAGCCACGCCCCGTCCACCCTCGAAGTAGGTAAAGGAATTCCCGCCTTTTACCAGGATGATGGACAGCTTTCCAAAACGACCCCACTGCGTTTACCGCCGATTCCGGTGGTGCGTTGTTGAGGCGCAGAAGCACGAGGACATCTCCACAGACGCACTAGTAACAATAACATTGCCAAAGGCACACAAGGTTGCTGGAGACGTTTTACCCCGTGGCCCATCAGGTACCCCTAGTGTACAATATAAACGGGGCGTATAAAACATGCTAGGTAACGCCTACTGACATACTCGTAGAAAATACTCCGGTTGGTTCGGTCACGATGCTCATTTTACAGAAACTAAACCTCAACAGGAAGCACTTACCAATATAAACGTAGCAGGTGCCCCAGTTGAAGCTCAGCTTCTGGAAAGGACAAGCCACCCTAACTCTCGGGCTTGGCAAAGATAAAGCAAGGCTGTGCGCTCAGAGATCCCATAGCAGAAAAAGATCCAGAATCCTTCCTGGAGGTGAACTGATGTTGTACTGGAGCATAATCTGTATCTGACTGTGACGCGCGGGTTCTATCTTCCTCTCCTGGAGACACAGAGTAGAAAGTTCTCCCTTTATGAAGCACCTGTAAGCTCCGCCCGCTGAGCCACCCCCCGTCCACCCTCGAAGTAGGTAAAGGAATTCCCGCCTTTTACCAGGATGATGGACAGCTTTCCAAAACGACCCCACTGCGTTTACCGCCGATTCCGGTGGTGCGTTGTTGATGCGCAGAAGCACGAGGACATCTCCACAGAGACGCACTAGTAACAATAACATTGCCAAAGGCACACAAGGTTGCTGGAGACGTTTACCCCTTGGCCCATCAGGTACCCCTAGTGTACAATATAAACGGGGCGTATAAAACATGCTAGGTAACGCTTACTGACATACTCGTAGAAAATACTCCGGTTGGGTAGGCCACGATGCTCATTTTACAGAAACTAAACCTCAACAGGAAGCACTTACCAATATAAACGTAGCAGGTGCCCCAGTTGAAGCTCAGCTTTCTGGAAAGGACAAGCCACCCTAACTCTCGGGCTTGGCAAAGATAAAGCAAGGCTGTGCGCTCAGAGATCCCATAGCAGAAAAATATCCAGAATCCTTCCTGGAGGTGAACTGATGATGTACTGGAGCGTAATCTGTATCTGACTGTGACGCGCGGGTTCTATCTTCCTCTCCTGGAGACACAGAGTAGAAGGTTCTCCCTTTATGAAGCACCTGTAAGCTCCGCCCGCTGAGCCACGCCCCGTCCACCCTCGAAGTAGGTAAAGGAATTCCCGCCTTTTACCAGGATGATGGACAGCTTTCCAAAACGACCCCACTGCGTTTACCGCCGACTCCGGTGGTGCGTTGTTGATGCGCAGAAGCACGAGGACATCTACACAAAGACGCACTAGTAACAATAACATTGCCAAAGGCACACAAGGTTGCTGGAGACGTTTACCCCGTGGCCCATCACGTACCCCTAGTGTACAATATAAACAGGGTGTATAAAACATGCTAGGTAACACTTACTGACATACTCGTAGAAAATACTCCGGTTGTGTAGGCCACGATGCTCATTTTACAGAAACTAAACCTCTACAGGAAGCACTTACCAATATAAACGTAGCAGGTGCCGCAGTCGAAGCTCAGCTTCTGGAAAGGACAAGCCACCCTGGCTCTTGGGCTTGGCAAGGATGAAGCACGGCTGTGCGCTCAGAGATCCCATAGCAGAGGAAGATCTGGAGTACTTCCTGGAGGTGAACTGATGGTGTACTGGAGCGTGGTCTGTGTCTGACTGTGACGCGCGGGTTCTATCTTCCTCTCCTGGAGACACAGAGTAGAAGGATCTCCCTTTATATAAAGCACCTGTAAGCTCCGCCCGCTGAGCCACGCCCGTCCACCCTCGAAGTAGGTAAAGGAATTCCCGCCTCTTACCAGGATGATGGACAGCTTTCCAAAACGACCCCACTGCGTTTACCGCCGATTCCGGTGGTGCGGTGTTGATGCTCAGAAGCACGAGGACATCTCCACAAAGACGCACTAGTAACAATAACATTGCCAAAGGCACACAAGGTTGCTGGAAACGTTTACCCCATGGCCCATCACATACCCCTAGTGTACAATATAAACGTAGCAGATGCCGCAGTTGAAGCTCACCTTCTGGAAAGGACAAGCCACCCTAACTCTTGGGCTTGGCAAAGATAAAGCAAGGCTGTGCGCTCAGAGATCCCATAGCAGAAAGATCTAGAATCCTTCCTGGAGGTGAATCTGATGATATACTGGAGCGTAATCAGTATCTGACTGTGACGCGCGGGTTTCTATCTTCCTCTCCGGGAGACACAGAGTAGAAGGTTCTCCCTTTATAAAGCACCTGTAAGCTCCGCCCGCTGAACCACACCCCGTCCACCCTCAAAGTAGGTAAAGGGATTCCCGCCTTTTACCAGGATGATGGACAGCTTTCCAAAACGACCCCAATGCGTTTACCGATGATTCCGGTGGTGCGTTGTTGATGCGCAGAAGCACGGACATCTCCACAAAGACGCACTAGTAACAATAACATTGCCAAAGGCACACAAGGTTGCTGGAGACGTTTACCCCGTGGCCCATCACGTACCCTTAGTGTAGAATATAAACGCGGCGTATAAAACATGCTAGGTAACGCTTACTGACATACTCGTAGAAAATACTCCGGTTGTGTAGGCCACGATGCTCATTTTACAGAAACTAAACCTCAAAGGAAGCACTTACAATCATAATCGTAGCAGGTGCCGCAGTCGAAGCTCAGCTTCTGGAAAGGACAAGCCACCCTGGCTCTTGGGCCTGGCAAGGATGAAGCACGGCTGTGCGCTCAGAGATCCCATAGCAGAGGAAGATCTGGAGTCCTTCCTGGAGGTGAACTGATGGTATGCTGGAGCGTGGTCTGTGAAGCGCGGGTTCTGTCTTCCTCTCCTGGAGACACAGAGTAGAAGGTTCTCCCTTCGTGGAGCACCTGTAAGCTCCGCCCGCTGAGCCACGCCCCGTCCACCCTCGAAGTAGGTAAGGGAATTCCCGCCTCTTGCCAGGATGATGGACAGCTTTCCAAGGCGACCCCACTGCGTTTGCCGCCGACTCACGTGGTGCGTTGTTGATGCGCAGGGGCGCGAGGACATCTCCGCGGGGACGCACTAGTGGCAATGACATTGCCGGGGGCACACAAGGTTGCTGAAGACGTTTTGCCCCCGTGGCCCATCACGTACCCTAGTGTACAATGTGGACGCGGCAGATGCCGCGGTTTGAAGCTCACCTTCTGGAAAGGACGGCCCACCCTGGCTCTTGGGCTTAGCAGGGATGGGGCAGGGCGTGGCTGTGCGCTCAGAGATCCCATGGCGGAGGAGATCTGGAATCCTTCCTGGAGGTGAGCTGATGATGTGCTGGAACGTGGTCTGTGTCTGACTGGGACGCGCGGGTTCTGTCTTCCTCTGCTGGAGACACAGAGTGGAGGGTTTCTCCCTTTGTGGAGCACCTGTGGGCTCCGCCCGCTGGGCCACGCCCCGTCCACCCTCGAGGTAGGTGGGGGAGTTCCCGCCTTTTACCAGGATGATGGATGGACGACTAAGTATTTTTTACCCATGATTCTAATTATGTATTGTATGTGCAGATGTGTGTGTATAGTCATGTGTGTGTGTGTGTATAAATATATATATATATATGTGTATGTATGTGTATATGTCGTATCTGTGCCTGGCATGTTTCTATGAATTTCTGCTCTCTTTTTATCACACTTATCTACTCATCACTCTTATGTCATGTCTCTATCAAACTATCCTCCATTCTCACTCGGACTCATCCCAAAACCCTTCGACCACTTTCATCTCCTAAATATCTCTGCCTAAGCTCATCCCTCCACCCCCACATCTAACTCACCAAACCTCACTCTACCTCTGTGACCTCCCACACAACCCTACTAAATTCTCCTGCATTCATCTCACCCTGCTAATATGCTCTCCCTAACCCTTCCACATCCTCTTTCCCCTCCACCCCCCTTTTATTCATCTCAAGCCTTTGGATTGAGTAAATGAAGGATAAACTCCCAATTAACACTTCTGGATTTCTTTCCTCCTCCACCCCTCCATTACTCCAGTCAATCTAACTAACAAACTCTCATATCCGCAACTCAAATTAAGTCATAATAATACTAAAACTGTACTCCTTATTAAATTATACTAATCCATCACTAATTCTTGTTTGGGTACCGGAGTAGCGTGCTACTCACCGAAAAGCGCTTCGACGCCTCGTCAGGGGTAGTAAGCGCTATATAAATACGATTACAATTACAATTACAATTACATTATCCCAAATTCCTAACCGACCCACAGAAATTTCAGCACTGATATATTGGGTTCTGGAAATTGATTACAGGCAGACTGAAAGGAGAGAAGAGAAGAGAGATTTTGCTCCAAGTGTTCCCAGATTTGATCGAATGAGAATAGAAATTTTAAGAACTCCAGAAAATGGTCAAATAGTGGAACCCCTGCAAATAGGCACAGTCTGAGGGTCTCTTTGAAAGGAGGAAAAGGAGAAAAGGAGAATAAATAATCGTTGTCTGTATTGTGGGGCTAGAGGTCATGCTACGAAAATTTGTCTGAAGAAACCAAAGCAATCGCCTAAGGAAAACTTGCCGTACCACTAGTAGGAGGAGTTGGATTGGTGAGTGCTAATGAAGACACAACTCCAAAAACCCATCAGTTGGTCAATACTTTACAGTCATCTGCTCCACATCTCACGTAACCTATGACTTTAAAATTCGGAGAGAGAATCCTATCAAACATTTCAGTAATGATAGATTCAGGCGCCATGGGGAACTTTTGCGACCTGAAATTTGCTGCTATGATCGTGTAAGCTATTCAGAAGTCTAGAAGTGAGGCTGTAACAGCTGTGGATGGAACAAACCTCACCTCCTGCCCTATAGTGAGTTATACTGAGAAAGTGGAGCTCATTATCAAACAAAGACATCAAGAAATTCTACAATTCAATTTAATTGATGCACCCCAGTTCCAAATAATCCTAGGACTTCCTTGGCTCACAGAGCATAATCCAACCATTAATTGGGAAGAAAAATCTGTAAAGATGGACTCAGATTATTGTAAAAGAAATTGTTTCCATGAGACCACTCCATCAGGAGAATCTAGTCCAGCCCTCGGTGTATGTGAAGCTGGAGCTGCTATTTGTGTGATACATACTGGTGAAATTCCTGTAGAGTATCAAGAATTCGAAGACATGCTCAATGAGGTGGAGGCAGAGGATCTACCCCCTCATCGGTCATATGACTGTAAAATAGAACTAGAACTAGGGACTATTCTCCCTTGCAGTAGGATCTACGCTTTAACAGGAAATGAAAATGAACATCTAAAGGAGTATATTCCTAAATACCTAAAAAAAATATTTATTCGCCCATCACAATCTCCTGTTTCTTCCCCACCATTCTTTGTACCCAAGAAAAAAGAAGGAGATCTGAGAACATGTATCGATCACACAGCTCTGAACCGGAAAACCAGAAAAAACAATGGCCCTCATTACAACTCTGGCGGTTGGTGTTAAAGTGGGGGTAATACCGCCAACAGGTTGGTGGTAACTACCGACCAATTATGACCACGGCGGAAACATCACCGATAGACAGCCAATGTACCACACCGACCGGAGGGGGGAAATAACAGTCAACACAGCGGTAGCCGCCTACAGCCAGGCAGAAGTCAATGTTTCGCCCACCATATTAAGACACTGCAATCCACCACCTTTTCTGGGGTGGTACCAACGTCATCAAAAGCCTGGTGGAAACTGAGCTCAGAAGGGAAAGGACTCACCATTGGAGACACAGGGAACAACCACCGTGGAGCCCGAACTGCATGTCTTCCCCATGATCTTCTATGTGCTGCTCCACCACGAACACCAACGCCGGCGAATACGGCGACGGCGAGTACAGATGCCTAGCACACAAGGGAGGGAGGGAGGGAGGAAAAAGAGAGTGACACACACGCACCACACACACCCCCCAGCAAACACCATACACACAATCAGCTGCATTACTAAAACATTTTTACCCCGTAACTCGGATGAATAATGCAAGGACAAAACAATTTTAAAAAAGTGAATGTAATGAGAGCAACGCATCAAGAAAAATAAGTTAGGCAAGATAATAGATATATACATATGTACAGAAAAATGGACACAGCCCAGTCCACAATGTAGGTAGGCCACAGGCCAAAGTCCAAGGCCACACATGTCACCTGCATCAACACTGAGAGAACACTGCAGGGGCATCAGTTGATAAACTAGCAGGCACTTCAGGGGGATGCGGGACGGGGGGGGCTCCTCAGCAGGGAGATGGAACAAGACCACTGGTTCTGGAGGGGGCAACATTCCCTCTGCTTGGTCCTGGGGAGTGCAAGGTCACAGTCTCTCGAGTGTGTGACTTGCCCACTTGCTCTGGAGGCGGCAACATGCCCTGTGTTTGGTTCTGGGGAGTGCAAGGCCACAGTGTCTCGAGTGGGTGACTTGCCGATTGGTTCTGGAGGGGGCCTTGTGCCCTGTGCTCTTGATCCTGGGGAGTCTTGGCTATGTGGGTGTCTTACCCCTGGTTCTGGAGGGGGCCTCGTGCCCTGTGCTCTTGATCCTGGGGAGTCTTGGCTATGTGGGTGTCTTACCTTCTGGTTCTGGAGGGGGCCTCTTGCCCTGTGCTCTTGATTCTGGGGAGTGCAAGGTCACAGTCTCTCAGGTGGGTGTCATACCCACTGGATTTGGAGGGGGCAGGCTGCACAGCAGCCCATGGAGGCAGGAGGCAGGATTACATACTGTCCGCCAGCGGTGACAGCTGCTCACTGGAGATGGTCGTGCTGCTGGGAGGTGGGAGGTTCCTGCCCATCCCCTGCAACCACAGACGGTTGGTCACTGGAGGTGGTGGTGCTCTTGTGGGGGGAGCGTCCTGCCCATCCTATGCAACCTCGGATGGTTGGTGGTGGGGGCTCCATCACGGTTCCTGCCCCAGGGCCGTTTCTCTTCCTGCCAGCTGGGGCAGGCTCCTTTACCTTCTTAGCAGCTGCTGCAGGCTCCTTTGTCTTCCTGGCAGCTGCGGCAGGCTCATTCCCCTTCTTAGAAGCTGCTATAGGCTCCTTTGTCTTCCTGGCAGCTGGGGCAGACTCATTTCCCCTCTTGCCTGCTGGTGCAGGCTCCTTGCTCTTTCTGGCAGCTGGGGCAGGCTCCTTTCCCTTGAGGCTGCCTGGTGCAAGCTCCTTCACCTTCAGGACATGTGGCCTGGATCCTTTTCCACCACAAGTGGGTGTGGTGAGGACTGGGCCCATGGATTGGGTGGCTGAGGTGCTTGGCTGCGTTCTTCCTACCCTGGCCATACGTGCAGGGCGGCGGGTAGGGTAATGGTGGGTAGGAACAGTTTTTAGGGACATTGGGGCGGGAAGAGGGAGAAGGAATAGGAGTGGGGGAAGAGGGAGTGGTTGTTGGAGGTGTCTGTCTGCTGATTTTGGGTGCAGGTGCATTGTCTAGATGCTGTTGTGAGGTGGATGGCTGTTGGGTGTCTGAGTGCTTGCGTTTGTGTACCTTAGGAGGAAGGGGGGGGACAGACACAGTGGGAGAGGACACAGGGGATGTGCGCACAGCTGTTGTGGAGGTGCCTGCCAGTGAGGTGTGTGTTCTGCTTGGTGTGGTGATGATGCTGGTAGTGGATGATGATGTAGTGCACACAGGTGTGAGTGTAGACGGAACTGGGAGGGAGGTGGAGGAGGAGGGGGAGGCAGTGGAAATAGTGGATGTTGGTGTGGCTGTATCTGGATGGTGTTTGTGTGAGTGCCTGTGGGATCAAGGGTGGTGCTTGTGTTTGTCTGTACCACTCTTGTGTTGCTTGTCTGCCTGTGTGCTTGGGATGGGTTGGGGTTGAGGAGAATGGGACTGGGAAGGGGAAGTTGGAGGGTGGAAACAGGGACAATGGCTGCCATCAGAGAGGAGGCAAGAGCCTGGATCGATCTCTGTTGGGCCACAAAGCCAGCGTGAATGCCCTCCAGGAATGCATTAGTATGTTGCATCTGGGCTGATCCTGCCAGTAGCATATGCTTGTCTCAAAGATTCAGCCATGCACGTGTAAGTACACACGGCCGGTACAGTGAAACTGCGAATTGCTCATTAAATCAGTTATGGTTCCTTTTATCGCTCCATCTGTTACTTGGATAACTGTGGTAATTCTAGAGCTAATACATGCCGATGAGCGCTGACCTCCAAGGATGCGTGCATTTATCAGCCCCCGGATGGCATTCACAATGGTTGACTGCCCTACAGAGATGGATCTCAGGAGATCAATAGCCTCCTCACTCAGGGCAGCAGGGCTCACTGGGGCAGGGCCTGAGGTGCCTGGGGCAAAGGAGATGCCCACCTTCCTGGGTGAGCGGGCACGGGCAACTCGATGAGGAGCTGCTGGGAGGGCGGTGCTGGTATGGGTTGGCAGCTGTAGCTGGGGTGGTCACAGAGGTGTCTGCCACCACCAGGGAGTTTCCATCGGAGGAGGAATCTGTGTCAGAACTGTCCTCTCCAGTCTCGACTGTGGTGCTACCCTCGCCCTCCGTCCCACTGGTGCCCTCACCATCAGTACACGCTGCCTCCTGGGTCGTGTGGGATGCAGCTCCCTCCATCACCGGTGCCTCTGTTCCTCCACCAGATGATGCTAATTCACATAAGGACAGGGTGACAAAACAGTAAAGGGGGAAGAGACAAAGGATACACTTGGTCAATGGCTGCACCAACACCACTGTTGGCATACACAGCACCCTCACAGACAGGGAACAGCCCTACGCAATATGCCATAGCACTACCAGATAAACAGACCACCATTTGCAGCACGCCTGGGACCCACGCAGCCCTGACCAGTAGTGGATGCCTACGAGCTAGGTTGCAGGATATTCCCTTCTGAACCCTAGCCACCAGGGGACCTACACTGCAATGTCAGGCCTGGCCTAGGGGCACCCAGTGACACACATCCCCCACCTGGATACCACCTACCATATGTAAGTTGTAATGATGGGCACTGTACTCACCTCCTTGTGGCTGCTGTGATACCCTCAAGCGCCCATCCAGCTCAGGATAGTCCACTGCCAGTATGCAGGCCATCAGGGGGGTCAGGGTTCAATAGGCAGCCCTTCCTCGTTGGGAGGCCATCCCCAGCTGGGCTTCCGCCGTCTTCGGTGCCAAGCGTCTCAGGTTCTGCCACCGTTTCCAACAGTGGGTGCTCTGCCTGCCGTAGACCCTCAGGGTCCGCACGTCCTTGGCGATGGCATGCCATATACCCTTCTTTTGATGGGCGCTGACCTGCAGAGGCAATACACACAGGAAAATGGAATTAGTCAAACAGTCCTGCCTGTTATACATATGGGCCACAATACCCCTTCACATCACCATTTACACACACATGGCCCAGCACACAACCAATACGCCACCCAGAGGACATCCACCCACACCCCCTTACATGAGGCCTTCACACACACACCACTCCATGCATTCATGCCACATGCATCATGCCCACAGTGTACTGGCATGTTGATCTGGAGGCCCATACAGCAGTCCGTGCTGGGGTAGGACCCCATTCACCAGTCTCTCCAACTCCGCCAAAGTGAAGGCTGGGGCCCTTTCCCCAGTCACACGGGCCATGGTAGGTTCCAGACATAGGTCACAGCAGCACATGCAGTGCAGATCCTCTCCTGTTGAAGATCAGGTAGCAAGTGAGGGATGAGATAGAAAATGGAAGTCACGTCCGCGGCAGGTGCATACCGTCACTGCCGGCGTAGATCACCATTGGCCACTGTAACCCATAGAGCCCAATGTTAACCAATGAGGAGTTGGACGGCTGTTCCAGACCGCCTCCCACAACGGCGCACAACGTCAACGGAATAACCTCACTTCCACCTGCCCCTCCACACAGGACAGGTGGACGCCATTTCAGGGGGGGGAGGCAGGCCCTGGAAAATTGCTGCGTCACTGGTGAAATTAGGACATACTGGATAAATCACACTTACCCATTACAAGTTAACAGCATGCAAATTTCTGTTGTATCTCAATTGTTCAGTTTGTGACTGGCTCCTCACTCTTTTGCCCCATAGATTGCCACCGCTGCGGATGAATAGGAGATGGAGACATACCCCCGTGTACAGACCCCTGGTGGACTTGGCAACAATGGAGGACAGGCACATTATCCTCACCTATCGACTTGACAGGGCCACAATCACAAAGCTGTGTGCCCAATTGGAGCCTGACCTGATATCTGCTATCCGTCACCCCACTGGGATATCCCCCTCTTGTGCAAGTTCTATCAGTGCTCCATTTCCTGGCAACGGGTTCTTTAAAAGTGACAGTAGGCTTGGCAGCAGGAATGTCACAGCTAAGGTTCTCAATAGTGCTAACAAGAGTGTTGCCCGCCCTGATTAAACACATGTGCAGCTACATTGTATTTCCCCAGGTTGAAGATTTGGCCACAGTGAAGGCTGAGTTCTATACAATGGGACATATCCCAAACATAACTGGGGCAATTGATGGAACACATATTACATTTGTCCCCCTGTAAGAATGAACAGGTGTTCGGAAATCGTAGGTTTCCACTCTATGAATGGCCAGATGGTGTGCTTGGTGGACCAGTATATCCTCCACGTCAATGCTAAGTATCCTGGGTCGGTGCATGATGCTTTTGTCCTGAGGAATAGCAGCATCCCAAATGTGATGGCCCAGCTACAGAGGCACAGGGTGTGGCTAATAGGTGAGCCCTGGTTCCCACCCAGTATATGTTGGTGTATGGGTATGGTGTGGGCCATATGGGATAGTGTGTGGCTAAATGTTGTCCCTCAAAATTTGCAGGTGACTCTGGTTACCACAACCTATCATGGCTGCTGACCCCTGTGAGGAATGCCAGGACAAGGGCAGAAGAACGTTATAATGAGGCACATGGACGAACCAGAAGGTTAATAGAAAGGACCTTCGGCCTCCTGAAGGCCAGGTTCCGGTGCCTCCATCTAACAGGTGGATCCCTGTGCGACTCACCCAAGAAGGTCTGCCAGATAATAGTGGCATGCTGCATGTTGCACAACCTTGCCCTGAGAAGCCATGTGCCTTTTCTGCAGGAGGAGGAGGCTGGAGATGCCCCTGTGCAGCAGTGAAGCCTGTGGACAGTGAGGATGAGAAGGCAGAGGATGAGGATGAGGACAACTGAACATCCCTGATCAGACAATACTTCCAATGACACACAGGTAAGACAGTGTTACTTCACATTTCAATTACATTTGTTTGAATTTCTGTGGCACTAGCAAGCTGTTATTTCCCACTTCTGTGCCCACTTCCTGTACCTTCTGGCAATTCGTTTTGCAGATGTTGGTGACCTCACATATGCTCCTGGTGTGATCACTGCAGCCAGCTACAGGCCATTAATCTATGCTCATTTTCTATAGAGTTGAATTGCAATGTTTGTACCTGTTTAAATGAATACATACTTGAAAAATGTGACATACTCCAAACTTCTTTTTTTCCCAAGGGTGTTTATTGAAGTGCTAAAATATTGAGGGGCAAGTGCAATGGGATGAGGTGATGATGGAGGAAAGTCCAGCATATTGTTCCAGTCTGTTTGTAGCACATGTGCACTGTCCGAGGGGCCATCGGAAGGGGAGCAATGGCAGTTCAAGGTGGACAGGGTGACAGAGTGGGACACAAGGGTGACAATCAGGAGAGTCTCATTTCCTGGCGGGGGTCTTGGCAAGTGTCTCTGGCTTCTGTCTGGAATCAGGGAACATTTGCGGGGTGGTTCTCCTTCTGCAGGGCAGGGGTGCTGGTGGCCTGAGTCCTGTGGCGGGCCTCCTGGCCACTAGCGGCAGCGGAGGTAGAAGGCTGTTCAGATGTCTGGCTAGTGGCTGGGGCCCACTGTTGTGTGACTGTCTCCCTCATAATATTGGCCATGTCTGCCAGCACCCATGCTATGGAGATCAGGGTGTTGCTGATGGCCTGAAGTCCTCCCTGATCACCTGGCACTGTCCCTCTTGCAGCCGCCTGTTCTCCTGCACATTGTCCAGGATCTGGTCCATCGTGTCCTGGGAATGTTGATATGCTCCCAGGATCTCTGCAAGTGCCTCCTGAAGAGTCGGTTCCCTGGGCCTGTCCTCCCCCTAGCGCACAGCAGTCCTCCCAGTGTCCCTGTTGGCCTGTGCCTCTGTCCCCTGAACCGTGTGCCCACTGCCACTGACCCCAGGTCCCTGATTGTCTTGGGGGCGAGGTGTGCCCTGGGGTCCCTGTAGAGGTGAACACACTGCTGATTGACGTGTCCTGGGGACACAGGTGTGGGTACGCTGGGTGGGTGCTGTGGTGGTGTTTCCTGATGGTGGAAGCTCTGTGGTGGTGTGTGACTGGGCCTGGGTAATCGGCTGTCCAGCGGTCCCTGATGGGCCAGGTTGGTCAGCCAGATCTTGAAGACCAGAGTTGCTGTCATCGCTGTGGGCCTCTTCACACTGGATATTGCTGGCACCTCCCCTCCACTGACATGTGCATCCATGGCTTGCCCTCTTCGGTTGTATTTGCCCTGGCAGCTTTCACTTATGTATGTTGGTGTATGGTGGGACTGTTAGTTCTCTATGGTGTGCATGCTTTAGTGATAAGTGTCCATGCAGGGCTGTGAGTGGTGGCCATGCATTGTTAGAACATGCAGGGCTTGGCATTGGGATGAGTGAGATGTGATGGTGGGGTGTGTGGGATGGAGTGGAGTGATGGGAGTGAGGGTGGGGGTATGCGATGGCATGCAGGTAGAGGGGTAGTGGTAGTAGACAGTTGTCTTACCAGAGTCCAGTCCTCCTCCTACTCCGGCCGGGCTCTTAGAATGCAGGTTTGCTAAGACTTGCTTCTCTCATGCTGTTAGTTGTGGGGGAGGAGGTGGGGGTCCACCGCCAGTCCTCTGTACAGCGAGCTGGTGTCTTCCCCTGTAGTTCGTTCCACCTCTTCCTGATGTCACCCCTAGTTCTTGGGTGCTGTCCCACGGCATCGACCCTGTCCACGATTTTCCGTCATACCTCCATCTTCCTAGCTATCAATATCTGCTGCATCTGTGCTCTAAATAGCTGGGGGTCTACCCTGATGATTTCCTCCACCATGACCCATAGCTCCTCCTCTGTGAAGCGGGGGTGTCTTTGTGGTGTCATGGGTGTTGTGTGAGGTGTGTGGGTGAGGGTGTGTTGGGTAATGTGTTGGGGTGTGTGATGTGGGGTACGTGAGTGGCATATAGGTGTGAGTAGTGTGTGGCTCTGGTTGTGTCTGTGGTCTTGATGTCTCTGGTGGCAATGGTTTGTAATGGTAAAGGGTTGTGGGTACTGTGGGTGTGTGTTGTATAGTGGTGTGGGTGTGGTGTGTGTATGGGTGTCAGGTGTGTGTTGTATGAATTGTCCAATGTGGTGTTGTTTTGTTTGTGTGTGTCCATTTTGAGTGCAGCAATATGTACTGCCAATGGTTTACCGCCGTTGAATGTCCGCCGTGGTGATTTGTGGGTCATAATGTGATGGGTGTAGTTCTGTTGGTGTAATGGTGTGGGTTTTGATACTGCCAGTTTATCACTGACCATTGGTGTGACGGATTTGTGTATGTGGCTGAAAACTGACGGACTGGAGTACGTGTGTCATAATATGATGAATGGATATCCGCCGCCGCCAAGGTAAGTTGGCGGCAGTCAGCGTGGCGGTAAGTGGGATTTACCACTAATGTCACAATGAGTGCCAATATCCTCTGCCATTAATTTCAGTCCTTTTTGACCAGGTAAAACGGGCTCAAATATATACGAAACTGGATCTAAGAGGAGCCTATCACCTTATCCGAATCCAAAAAGGAGATGAATGAAAGACTGCCTTCAGGAACAAGTATGGGCTTTTTGAGTATCAGGTCATGCCATATGGTCTCTGCAATGCCCCTGCACCCTTTCAGCATTTCATAAATGATGTGATGAGTGAGTTTATAGATAAATGTGCCATTGTTTACATTGATGATATCTTAATTTACTCAGCATTAAAGAAAGAGCACCAGGAGGATGTGAAAAGCGTGTTACAATGTTTAAGAGAAAACTACCTATATATAAAATTAGAAAAATGCACCTCCATTGACCGAAAAGTGGATTTCCTAGGTTTCATTCTATCACCGGAAGGTATAACAATGGATGAGCAGAAAATCAAGGCAGTGATCGAATGGCCATCCCCAACATCCGTGAAAGAAATCCAAAGTTTTATTGGGTATTCCAATTTCTACAGAAGGTTCATCAAGGAATTTTCACAAAAAGTTATTCCCCTCACTAGGTTGTTAAGAAAAGGAGTTCCATTTATCTGGTCAAAATAAGCTGAGGAATCCTTTCAGTCCTTAAAAAGAGAGTTTTACTACCGCCCCATCCTGCTTCATGCAGACCCCTCACAACCTGTCTATCTGGAAACAGATGCTTCTGATCTGCAAATCGGGGGAATTTTATCACAAAGACACAAAGAGGCCAATCAGCTTCATTCTGTGGCTTATAGATCTTGCAAACTGTTACCAGCTGAGGTTAATTACATAATAACTGAGAAAAACTTATTGGCCATAAAAGACGCCTTCAAAAAAAGGAGACACTACTTGCTTGGAGCTAAACACACAGTAACAGTGTTTACTGACCACAAGAATTTACAATTTTAAAAGTCTGCAAGAACTCTCACTCCCAGTCAGCTTTGATGGTTGCTCTACTTTGCCGATTACAACTCTGTACTAATCTACTGCCCTGGAAGTAAAAGTAGGAAAGCAGATGCCTTGTCAAGAGTCAATACAGAAGGACAGAATGTGCTTATTGAAGATAAAAAGATTATTCTGGAAACAAAGATAGTGGGAACAGTGATGGGAAAACGGATGGATAAAGAAATGAAAAAGACACTTACCATAGAAGAGATGCAAAGATGGGTGGGTGAGAATTCTTCACAAGAAGTTTTAAACCAGTTGCCATACCATGATGGAGCTTTGTATTTACCGACTCCGAAATTAAGAGGAAAAGCTCCATATGATTGTCACAATAATCCTCTGGCAGGTCACAAAGGAGTTCAGAAGACAGAAGAAATGACTAAGAGACAAATTTGGTGGCCAGGCATGGGAAAAGATATCAAACAATAAGTGGATAATTCTGGAATTTGTGCACAGGAAAGTTGACCAGACATGCTCCTTAGGGACTATTACAACCATTACCAATTCCCCCCTATCCTTGGCATACCATTAGTATGGATTTAATTGTTGACTTACCCTCCAGTCAAGGCTACAATACTATCTTGGTGATGGTACATACCTTTTCCCAAATGCCATATTTCATTGCATTAAAACACATACAAGTGCTAAGGAGTTGGCTCAATCATTTAGCGCCCATATAGTTCGAGCCCATGGGATGCCTGAGATCATAATTTCTGCTAGAGGTTCACAAATCCTGTCCCATTTTTGGACAGCCTTCACCCTAGGATTGAATATTGAAACTAGATACTCCACTAGTTATCACCCAGAGACGGATGGGCAATCAGAAAGAGTTAATCAGGAACTGGAACAATATCTGAGACTCTTCCTTTTAGATCAGGAAGGGGACTGGCCAGATCTCCTTTGGGCAGCTGAGGTTGCACAAATAATGCCAAGAACACTTCCACTGGTTATACCCCTTTTTTTTTAACTATGGCAGGCACCCAAATAGCACCGTTAGCACTAAAGAAATTTATGTTCCTGAAGTAAAGGATTTGGTACAACATCTAAAGACTGTTCAGGAGACAGCTTTTGAGAATCTGGCACACTCGAAGAGACAATATAAAAATGTGCTGATAAAAAAAGAAGAGTAGAAAATGATTACCAGACAGGAGATAAGGTTTGGCTGAGCACGAAACACTTAGGACTAAAAGGGAACCGAAAGTTTCAGCTTTGTTTTATTGTTTCTTATGCAGTTGAAAAGAAGATAAATCCAGTGGCATACAAGCTTTAATTACCTTCTCAACTTAAAATCAATCCAGTGCTTCATATTTCCTTGCTGAACACTTGTCCAGGTTACCAAGAGAAATCACCACCCAAGTCTATACAAACCGAAGGAGGAGAAGAATTTGTAGTGAAAAGAATTCTGGATTCTAAGAAAATTTGAGGAGAACTATACTATTTGATAGACTGGAAGGGCTATGGACCAGAGGAAAGATCTTGGGAGCCACAAGCTGAAGTCCATGCTCCAAGACTAATTGAGGCCTTTCAAAATCAATACCTCTACAAACCTCAACCTGGAGGACCATCCTTGCGGGGGTATTGTCAGGAAACCAAAGACAGTTCAGGCTCTCCCTCCCCAGGTATTGGGGGTGGTTCAGAAAGGACGGTCCACACAAGAGTTAAGGACCTGGTCTCCTGATATACTCGTTTCCAGTCACGCAAGAATTTAAACTACAGAATAATCTCCTGATATACTTGTTTCCAGTCACGCAAGAATTTAAACTACAGAGTAATCTCCTGATATACTAGTTTCCAGTCATACAAGGATTTTCTAATTAAAGAAAGAGTAAAGAGAACGCAGAATTAGTGTTGGAGCCTTGACCTAGGAGTTTTGGGTAAATGTTCAATACATGTTATTCAGTACTACAACTATTTACAAACAATTGAATGAAAAAGAAGAGAAGCAAACGCCTCTTTACACTGGGATAGGTTATAAACCAGTCCTTATAGAATATAATGTTTGTTTAAATAAGAGAGAAAGAGAGAGAGAGAGAGACGAGTGAGGAGTGTATTAATGTTTCATTCATTTTTTCATCTCGTGCAACATTCTCACTGATTCCCTAAGGAAATATACAAAGTGACAGATGAACGTAGCGTAGAAGATGAGGTAGTCTCTTGTCTTGTCCCCAACCCCTTTCCCCTGCTGGAGCCCTTTAGTCTCCATACATTAAGAGTCTTAGTGCAGACTGAGAGCTTGGAAGAGGTATTTGGTTCCAGCATCATTCTGCTGCTGTGAAGTCTGGAAATATGAAGGTACCGCTCATGACATGCTTCTTGAAACAGGTGTTGGAATAGAGATTCCCCTGGAGCATTTCAGATTGATTGCTCCTCGATCTGGGTTGGCACTCAAAGGTTTTCAGGTCCTGGGGGCAGTGTTCGATGCAGACTTCCAAGGAGAACTTAAAGTAATTTTGTTGAATAGTGGAGACACTGACTTGATAGTACAATCTGGAGTCAGAATTGCTCAGATTATCATTATTCCAGATTATGGAGGAATAGCTAAAAAGGTGATTGCCACAGCCCTTCTTAGAGTGTGTGGGGAGGGAGGTTTTGGTTCAAATGACAAAAATCCTGGTGCTAAGGTGTGGGTAGAATCCCCAAATCGTCCTTCTGAACCAGCAGAAATTAGAGCCAAAGGCAGGGACAATGTATTGTTAGTCATGAAACCAGGACAGGAAAGGTGGGAACACGTACCTGCTGACAAATGTTGGACAATGTTAACCTGAACCACACCATCAGTGGGAAGCCTAGGCGAGTTGATTCCCATCTTTTGGAGAACAATGACACTCAGCCTGAATGATGTGTGCTCTTTTGATTTACCCCCAGGTGGGACCTAAAGGGCCATACTGTAAGTACTCTCTAGGGGTGGCTTGAGTGCACTAATGTGACATGGGAGAGGAGTGTGAGGAGTCCAGGATACACCCAACTTATTGCCTGGTATGATATAGACCATATTGTAAATTTTGATTTCCACTGGGCACATTGTAGGGCTTATTATGATGGCCCATACTGTATAATTAGATCTCCATGGGGCACAGTATAGGGCTTATTAGCATGGCCAGAAGGAGGTCATGTGTAATGCACCACCCTGACGGGGCCTGGACCGCACCAGTACATGTTGCTCCTGCACATTGTGGGGATTAGATTAGAGTACTGTGTAATTCATTGGCTCCCTTTACTGAGAGCAACAGAGTGAAAGTTTAAAGACGTGGGGGGTGAGACATTAGTGTTGAAGTTTGATGATGGGCAAACACGATGTTGTTTTTGTTGATGATTGCTGTTAACCTGAGTGTGGGGTGCAGGAAATGGGGGTTGGATTGGATGTTTGTGATTTAAGCAGTTCAGTTAGGTGCTCATATTATTCACTGCTGATAAAGGTTAAATTGTTGGCCAGGAAGGTGGGGGGGTCCCTTCCCCAGAGAGGGGGCAGAAGCACCCAAAGTGGAGAGTGGTCTAAACATCATAGAGATGCACAGCCTGAGAATGACCACATGGAATGGCATGGGACTGGAAAGCTACATGAAGAGTTATAGAGTTCTGTCCTACCTGAGGCGTAATGTGAATGGCATCAGATGTCTGAAGAAAACACTAACAGACAAGGGGTCACACAAACTGAAAGGGGCCTCTACATACTCCACCTACGCATGGGGTGTGGTGATCTAGGTGGCACATGGGGTCTCATTTAGATTAGCATACTCGGAGGCAGACACGAGTGGGCGGAATGTTCTGATGCAGGGAACACTGGACAGCCGGGAAATTTTTATTCTAAATGTGTATGGTGTACACATCATAGAAATGCACAGCCTCAGAATGAAAACATGGAATGTCAGGGGACTGGAATGCTACGTGAAGAGGTATAAAGTACTGTCCTACCTGAGGCGTAATGTGGTAGGCATCAGATGTTTCAAGGAAACACACCTAACAGACAAGGGTTCACACAAACTGAAAAAGAAATGGAGGGGGCCTCTACATATTCCACCTATGCATGGGGTGTGGGGATTAGGGTGGTACCTGGGGACTCATTTAGATTAGCATACTCGGGAGGCAGACACCAGTGGGCGGTATGTCCTGGTGCAGGGAACACTGGACAGCTGTGAAATTTGTATTCTAAATGTGTATGTGGACAACATAGATGACAGAGGTTTCTATATGCAAATGAGAATGCTTTTGACAGAATGTATAGCTGAGTGACTACTGTGGGTTGAGGATTTTAATTGTATTTTGGACGAAGACATGGACGGATGGCCCCATAGACTTCCCATCAAGCCAAGGATGACAGAGGCAATATCCACGGCTGTGCTTATTTTGGAGGTGCAAGGACATATAGAGGGAAATTAACAACTAAACGGGAATACTCTTGTCACTCAGTCCTTCAAGGCACATACAGAAGACTGGACAACGTGCTGGGGATGGTGGGGTGAATGTGGAGGTACAGTCGGCCACCTACTTGGGACAATATCTGTAGGATCACTCCCCTTTACTGTTGGCCTTGGGCAGCAATGATGCAGGCAGATGGCCAATATGTTGGAGGTTGCCAGCAGATCCCTCCTTGATGCCCCATGTAAGCCACTATTGGAAGAGGCATTGACGGAATACCTGACAGGCAATTGGGGAATCCACAGCTGGCAGAGGCACAGAGTAGGAGGCACTGAAAGCTGTCATGAGGGGGAAGTGCCTGAGTACATTTTATAGTATCCAGAGATAATTACAAGGTGATCTAGCAGATTTAGAGGGGAAAACTGCAGAAACACAGAGACAGGAGACGGAACCCCAAGAAGTGAGGGAGACCCTGATGAGACTCAAATGACAACTGGGAGATACATGGCATAGACTGGACAGACTCATGCACCGGCAGTACAGACAGCAGTTACACCACAAGGGGAATAAGCCTGGCAAACTACTTGCATAGCTGCTCAAATGGGAAACTGACAGGGCCCCTATCATGGCACTGAGATGCCCAAATAGGACGTCTCAACATCCCAGCGCTCCATCAGTAAAGCTCTTGGGGAGCACCTGAGGGAGCAGTATTTAGACCGAGGGAAATTCCCAATGCTGCCACTCCTGCTCAGGAAGGCGCTGGAAGTGGAAATTATGCTGGAAGAATTAAAGGAGGCAGTGGGGAAGATGACCATGGGTAAGGCACCAGGAGGCAATGGCTTCCTTGTAGAGTTTTACCAGAGTTTTTGCAGCACAACTTGTGGAGCCTCTTATAGAGGTGGTGAGGGAAGCATGGAGAAAGGGGACTCTACTCCCCACCCTTCAAGAGGGAGTGATTTGTATGGTACCCAGGCCAGGGGGCAACAAGATGAGTCTGTCCTCTTACAGACCCCTCACTATGCTCAATGTGGAAATGCTGCATGAGGTGGCAGGGACACTGGTACACTGGTACACGAGGACCAGTGCAGTTTCATGCTTGGTTGCAGCACTGCTTTAAATCTGAGGAGACTCACACATGTTCTCCACTCAGTGCAGCATTGTCAGGAGAACTTTGTGTTGGTATCGGTAGATATTACTAAAGCATTTGACACACTAGACTGGGCTTACCTGATGCAAGACCTGCAATGGATGGGATTCGGGCCCAACATTTTTTAGCTAGAAGAAAATGCTACACACCACTCCCAGAACTAGAGTCCAGAATGGGGAGGGGCTTGGAAGAATAGGAGGTAAGAAAAGCAATGTGGCAAGGTTCCATGCTATCTGTTCTGGCACTTGAGCCTCTGGCGGAGAGACCGCTGAGACATGGACGCCTGTGGCATCAAGGTGGGAAATTCAGTGCATCTTTTATCGCTGTAAACCAACAACATACTGTATTATTTACAATGGCCCACAGAGGCTGTGCCGCTACTGTTGTTACAGCTAGGTGCAGTGGTGCGGCTACAGATTAATAGATGCAAATTGATGCTGTTCCTGCTGAGGTCACAGGAGATACCCCCGATGAGGCCCTGCCTGAGCGTTGGCTGTGGAGGAGATGAGAACCCTTAGGTATTTGATCATTATGGTCGCTCATACTCTGGAGAGGCAGCATCTCCATAATACTGGACCACTGCAGAGTGGACTGACAAAGCCAACCTACTTTTGCAACTCATTGCCGCTATCGGTGGCAGGGAGGCTAGCCATGGCAAAGACGGTGTTTCTGCCCAGATGCCTATACATAATTCAGAACTCACTGTACATGATGGCCTGTGACTTTTTTAAGACACTAGAGAGACTTATGACCTCAGTGGTTTGGGCAGAGAAGAGAAGCTGTGTGGCGCAATTGCTTCTTAAATTGGACTTACAGGAGGGGGGCATGGTTCTACCTGTCCTCAAGCTCTATTACTACCCCACTAAGATGCAACGCGCGGTGGAGTAAGACAACTGGGAGAAACGACTGCTGCACTGTACCTGTGGCAGTCTCTCACAGATGGAACTCCTCATGAGAGGGTTAAGGGTGGTGAGGGGCGTTTGATGCCTGGTTCAACAGGTCACAGAGCTATGGGAGAGGGTAATTACCTGTGTGCTGAGGAAACCCCCCTTTGCCAGAGACCTAGTTGTGTGGACAGTGCTGCTATTTAAATGTATCAGAGCCGACATGCTGGTTGCGCGATACAGAGATGAGGATGCAAAACATTGGGAGACTTATACCCGTGCGAGCAATTCCTCACCTCCGCTGAAGCCCAGGAGACTTTTCTCATGGGGGGGGGAGCCGATTTCTCCAATAAGCTAAGATAGCTAAAACGGTATGGGAAATTTGGACAGACTTTCCTAACACACCTAAGCAACTAGAAACATTCCAGGTGATGTTGACAGTATGTATGGGCAACACATGATGTTGCTGCTCTATAGCACCTACAAGGGAGACAGACTCAAGATCAACCTCAAGGAATGACAGGCCTTGGTGGAGGACTCGGAAACCCCCCTATCAGATGGAGAGTGGTGAATGGCCTGCACACCAGTGAAGCAGGTCTCACGTAATGCCAGGTTCAAATCGCTGCACTTAACTATGTCAACCACATATATTTGACCCCAGTTAAGCTCAACAGGATGTACGGGGGCAGGCGTGCAGAATGTCTGAGATGCGGGAGGAAGAACACCTCCTTCTTGCACCTGGCTTAGGCCTCTCCCACGGTGCGTGCCTTCTGGATGGCAGTGGTTGCACCACTGCAAGAAGTAACAGGAGTAGACTTCACAGCTGTACTGTTGACCTGCATTCTGGGTGTGAGAAAGCAGACAAGAGGGTAGAAAATGCCCTGGAGTTTAATATTGTTGGCTCTGGTCCTGACTACATGGCGAGTGGCAATAGCATGGTTGAGCGATGATTGCCCTGTGGTATAAGGATGTGACAGAGGTGTGGGCTAACCGAGGAAGTGCACATGAGGATGAACAGCAGGGATGAAAAATTACAGGGCGACCTTGAGGCTTGGGCTACACTAGTAACGGAGCTGAAAGACACTACTGGGAAGGAGAATCTGCAGGGTACACACAATTGATTGGGCTTGCTGGTGCCACGCCAGGGACAGCGTCTGGGGTGGAGCGGAGGAAGGCAACTAAGACCCAGAGAATTGTGACGGCAGAGGGGTGGGCTGGGGTGTCATTTGGTGGAACACATACCACGGGTCAACAACCCTGGTATATCCATAAATACATGAAAATGAGGAAGACTGTGATACACCCATAAAGAGAGTAGGCGGAGGGTCCCAAACCGGCACAGTTGATAAGTGAACACTGAGCGGTTCTTGTCTTTATTGTTATATTGTTTGTATTTAATAATTCTTTGATTGTACCTATGCTCAATAAATATATAAAAAAAGTTGAATTGAAATACCAAAGGAATGGAGGGAATCTTGTGCTTGTGCCATAGACAAGGGATGATAATTATGTTTTTACCAAAAATGCTCCAAGGCTGCAAGAGGAACTAAAGAAGTGGTACAAGAGAGTACACCGGTTGACAAACATATCACAGGTGTTGTGGACTCATTTAATTCATTATTTAAGATTGTAGTTCCTAGCGACTTGTGGGCAGAGTATGAGGAGGTGGTTGCATGGCCAACCAAGGATTCAGCTAGAGTTGCTCCTACGAATGCTCTTTTTGAAGAAATAGCCAATAAATACAGAGAGGTAATTGAGCATTTGAAGAAAAGAGTGACTAAAAAGGATATAAATTGGGTGACAGTTTTGAGAACTTCATAGGAATTGAAGGAGTCAGTGCATGCTTTTTAGGACACGTGCATGCTGATTTGCAAGAAACACAGTGGAGCTGATGATCCTGAGAAATGTGGTGCCAGTAGTTTTGTTTCTGCTTTCGTTATGGATGTGTGGCCAGAGCTTAGTAATTATATAAAATAAAGTGAACTGTGTTATGTGAGGAAAGGATAGATGAGATCTTGAAGATGGTGAAATACAGTAGTGGTAACGCTGACGCAAAAACAGAAAAAATATATTTTTTAAGTTGATGGTTGCTTAGACAAAGCATTTGAGAAAGGATGCCAGAACCAAATGACTTCAAATATGAATACTATTTATCCTGGAATCAATAGAATGAATCAAAGCAAGGGGTGCCAATGCGAAATGGAGCTGTGTAAATGATTATTGAAGAGGAATGATAAATAATGATGGAATTATTATGAAATGATGAAAAGAAACACTGCTTATAACTTCTGAGGGACAATTTAGCACTGGAAACACCAGCGTGGCCAGAATCCAAATGGAATTAAATTTTAAGTAGCTCCCCTGGTGCAGAAAAATGTGATGGTCCAGCTATGCCAAATTCTGAGCAGGGTATTCAAAATCAGAAATTGTTTCCAATGCCTTCAGTACCAGGCATGCATCAAATATGAAAAATAAAATACAATATAGTCAAGAGTACCAACAGAATTCAATTATTAATGATGATTCATCTGGTAGCAATTCACAATGACGGTCCCTTAGAGGGTCAGGGATAGCTTATTTGGAGCAGTCCTAGAGGTAGACAAAACTGGCCCATATGTTGGCACAGAGGTCAATGCCCATCCTGTTTAATTTTAAATCGATATGAGGGCTACTTGTTCAAAGTCCTAAACCTACCCCTCCTGGGAAGTGGAGTCCAAGTTGTAGGCAGTAGTAATCGGCTAACAGCAGATGCCCAAGGTAAAATTGCTTAGATGGAAAATAAACACCAGTTAGTTTGTGTGATTCAAGTCCTGTGATTCTGTTGGGTAAGGACTTTCTGTGCATAATGAATTATGTGATTTATTGTACATTGAATAGTGTTGCAATTGAAATAGAAGATGAGGATTCAGTGTTTAAAATAAAATCTCAAGAAACTAGTGTTCAGCTGTTCCTGGCTTTGACAAAAGAAGATCTACCACAGGATTTAAGACACACTGTCACGGTTTTTTCTGGAAAAGAGATTGGATTGATTAAAAGTGCTGAACTAGTTAAAATAGGTAAGGCCAGATGCAATTTTCCCTAGGACTAAAGAGTATAGACTAGGGGGCATATTTATACTCCGTTTGCGCCGGAATTGCGTCGGTTTTTTTTACGCAATTTCGACGCAAAACTAACTCCATATTTATACTTTGGCGTTAGACGCGTCTAGCGCCAAAGTCCATGGAGTTTGCGTCATTTTTTTTGCGTGGACACCTACTTTGCGTTAATGAGATGCAAGGTAGGCGTTCACGTCTGAAAAATCGACTCTGAGGCATGTGCGTCGGATTTATACTCCCAGGCAAAATTCACGCCCGGGAGTGGGCGGGTCAAAAAAAATGACGTACGGATGCTTTTGCGCCGTTTTTTAGCGCCTGCAAAAGGCAGGCATTAAGGGACCTGTGGGCTCTGAAGGAGCCCAGAGGTGCCCTCCCATGCCCCCAGGGACACCCCCTGTCACCCTTGCCCACCCCAGGAGGACACCCAAGGATGGAGGGACCCATCCCAGGGACATTAAGGTAAGTTCAGGTAAGTGTTTTTTTATATTTCTTTTTGTGGCATAGGGGGGCCTGATTTGTGCCCCCCTACATGCCACTATGCCCAATGACCATGCCCAGGGGACAGAAGTCCCCTGGGCATGGCCATTGGGCAAGGGGGCATGACTCCTGTCTTTGCTAAGACAGGAGTCATTTCTATGGGGGTTGGGAGTGAAAAAAAATGGCGCAAATCGGGTTGAGGCGAAAAAATTGCCTCAACCTGACTTGCCCATTTCTTGACGCCCAAGCTCCATTTTCCCCTACGCCGGCGCTGCCTGGTGTACGTTGTTTTTTTTAACGCACACCAGACGGCGCCGGTGGCTAACGCCGGCTAACGTCATTCAATAAATACGGCGCCTGCATGGTGCTTCAGAATGGCGTTAGCCGGCGCTAATTTTTTTTACGCAAAACTGCGTTAGCGCAGTTTTGCGTCAAAAAGTATAAATATGGGCCTAGGTGTCTCCAACCAGTCATTTACAAGCTACCAGTCGCTTGCAGACACCTTTAAAGTGACAGGCAGCCTTGAGTTCATTTTTTTATAAACATTGGTGAGTTATATAGAATCAAGACATTACATCTATGTTGCTTTGCAGTAGAATGTACTCCGCAATATCCCAACAACATGTGACATACTAAAAAAAAAACAACTTCACCAACCCACCCTTAGCTACATGTAGTTCAACATGAGGATATGTCTGGTGCATGCAGGTGGTCTAATTAGATGCAGTTGGTAAGTCCATTATTCTCTATGTCGGACCCATTAGAAAACCCAAATTGCAAGGGCATCAGCCCAAATATAGACCGCCCTGTGTGTGCGCTCTCATGTTATTGGCTAGTCCCCTGCCTCTGCAGGCATCCCATCGGCAGCACTCAGATCTGATACCATCTGATCCCAGACTGCCAAATCATCTTCAAGGCGTTCATCATGTCTCACATGTTTAATTCTTACTGCTTCAGCCACAGCCCATTTAGACATATCTTGCAGCCACTGAGTTTCCTAGCAGCTGGGTCAGGGAGCAATCCCAACAATTTCTCACGCTGCGCATATGGAACCTCCCAATCAGTTACATGGTTCAAGCTGTGCACCACTTTCCTCAGTAGGGGGTCAATGATGGACAACTTCATACCACATGTGCAAAGTCCGCAGCTGGGGCCCAACACCTAGTACATGGATCAGCGTGTGTTCGGTAAATAGTGTGCAATGTCTTGGGCGTAAGATAGGCCTGATGTACATAGTTATACTGTATGAGTTTAAAGCGGGACGTACTCACATCCATATGAACATTTTCCCAGTCTTTTTCAGTAAGTGGTTTGTCGATCAACTCCTCCCATCTACTGTGTGCAGATTTATGACCCTGACTGAGGCACAGAGGTGAAGAACTGAAGCACTGAAGTATTTAACTCTTATATAAAAGAACTTGTCAACTCAACTTTAGAGTGTGAGAACAAAATTATGTTTCTGAATGCTTTTAAATGGGATAAAATTAAAATTAATCATTAACTTAACTCTTCATTTTATTTTTCTCCCATTTCAAAGTGTCCCTTTTACAAACAGCAGGCCTCTTGCTCCCAGTGGCCAGTAGACATATTTATAACTGAAAAATACAGCAATCTTTTTTAAATAAGAGAAACTTAAAGTGAAGAAAAATATTTCCATGAAACATTGTGGCCCTCATTATGACATTGGTGGTAAATCCCACTTACCGCCACGCTGACTACTGAAACATACCACCGCTACGGCGGATATGCGTTCACCATATTATCACACACGAATACCACTCCTTCACTATTCAGCCACAGACACAAGTCCGCCACACCAAAGGTCCGTGATAAACTGGTGGTATCCAAACCTACACTGTTACGCCAACAGAACAACGCCCATCACATTATGACCCACGAATCGCCACAGTGGACATTCAATGGCGGTAAACCATTGGTGGTACATACCGTTGCACTCAAAATACACACACACATACAAAACAATACCACATTGGACAATTCAGACTACACACACCTGACACACATACACACACCACAACCACACAACTATAAAACACACACCCACTTTACCCACAACCCTTTACCATTACAAACCATTGGCACGAGACAGACACCACGACTACAGACAAAATTAGAGCCGCACACCACCTACAACAATATACTACCCACACATACCACATCACAAACCCCAACACATCACCCTACACACCCTCACCTACACAACTCACACAACACCCATGGCACCACAAAGACACCCCAGATTCTCAGAGGAGGAGCTAACGGTCATGGTGGAGGAAATCAGCAGGGTAGAGCCCCAGTTATTTGGAGCACAGGTGCAGCAGATATCCATTGCTAGGAAGATGGAGCTATGGCGGAGGATCGTGGACAGGGTCAACGCTGTGGGACAGCACCCCAGAACAAGGGACGACATCAGGAAGAGTTGGAACGATGTATGGGGGAAGGTACGTTCCACTGCAGAAAGACACCAGCTCGCTATCCAGAGGACTGACAGTTGACCCCCCACTACTAACAACATGGGAGGAGCAAGTCTTGGCATCCTGAGGGCCTGGCCGGAGTAGGAGGAGTACTGGACTCTGGTAAGTTAACTCTATACTACTATCACCCCCCTACCTGCATGCCACCACATACCCTCACCCTCACTCCCAGCACTCCACCACCTCCCACACACCCCACCATCACATCCCACCCATCCCAATGGCATGCCCTGCATGCACTACCAATGCATGGACATCACTCACAGCCCTGCATTGACACCTATCACCAAAGCATGCACACTAGAGAGAATCAGCTAGCCCACTACCTACAACTCACACAAATTAAAGCTGCCAGGACAAATACAACCAAAGAGGGCAACCCACCAATGTACAATATGTCACACGCAGAAACAATAAAACAGCATTTACATCCCCACGGGTATCCCAGCCAATGTCAGCGGAGAAGAGGTGCCAGCACTATCCAGTCCCCGAACTGAAGAGGCCCACAGTGATGACAGCTAATCTGGTCACCTGGATCTGGATGACCAACCTGGCCCATCAGGGACCTCTGGACAGTCGGTTACCGAAGCACAGTCACACACCACCACAGAGCCTCCCCCATCAGGAAACACCACCACAGCACCCACCCAGTGTACCCATACCTCTGTCCCAAGTGCACATCAATCAGCAGTGTGTCCACCTCTACAGGGACCCCAGGGCACACTTCAAAACCATGACAATCAGGGACCTGGGGTCAGTGGCAGAGGGCACACGGTTCAGGGGACAGAGGCACAGGACAACAGGGAAACTGGGAGGACTGCTGTGCGCCAGGGGGAGGACAGGCCCAGGGAACCAACTCTTCAGGAGGCAGTTGCAGAGATCCCGGGAACCTACCAACATTCCCAGAATACGCTGGGCCAGATCCTGGACAACATGCAGGAGAACAGGCGGCTGCAGGAGGGACAGTAGCAGGGGATCAGGGAGAACTTCAGGCCATCAACACCACCCTGATCTCCATTGTAGGGGTGCTGGCAGACATGGCAAACATTATGAGGGAGGCAGTCTCACACCAGCGTGCCCCTGCCACTAGCCAGACATCTGAACTGCCTACCACCTCCATGGCCGCTAGTGGACAGGAGGCCCCGCTACAGGACCAACAGGCCTCTAGCACCCCTCCCCCTGTAGAAAGTGAACCACCCCGCAAACGTTCTCTGTGATCCAGGCAGAAGCCAAAGACTATTACCAAGACCCACGCCAGGAAATAAGACTCTCCTGATTGTCACCCTTGTGTCCCACCCTGTTACCCTGTCCATCCTGAACTGGCATTGCTCCACTTCCTTTGTCCCCTTGGACAATGCACCTGTGCTACAAACAGACTGGAACAATGCCCTGGACTTTCCTCCATCATCACCCCATCCCAATGCACTTGCCCCTCTTCTTCTTAGCACTTCAATAAACACCTTTGAAAAAATACAAATATGGAGTATGTAAAATTCTTTAAGTATGTATTCGTATAACCAGGTACAAACAATGCAATTCAACTGTACAGAAATGTTCACATAGGAAAGACCTGTCGTTTCCTGCAGTGATCACACCAGGAGCGATGTGTCATTGGAAGTGTTGTATCACTGCTGACAGTGAGCATCATCTGGCAGATGTGCAGAGGCACCGGTGACGGAGGGAGCTGCATCCCACAGGACCCAGGAGGCAGAGTCCACTGACGCTGAGAGCACCAGGGGGACAGAGGGCGAGGGGAGCACCACGGCGGACACAGGAGGGGACAGTTCGGACACAGATACCTCCTCCGATGAAAGCTCCCTGGTGTTGGCGGACACCTCTGTGACCAGCCCGCTACATGTACAGCCGCCACCCCCGTACCAGCACCGCCCTCCCAGCAGCCCCTCAGTGAGTTTCCCGTGCCTGCACACCCAGGAGGGTGGGCATCTCCTTCGAACCAGGCACCTCAAGCCCTGCCCCAGTGAGCCCTGCTGCTCTGAGTGAGGAGGCTATTGACCTCCTGAGATCCATCTCTGTAGGGCAGGCACTAATGTGAATGCCATCCAGGGGCTGGCAGCCCAGATGCAACAGACTAATGCATTCCTGGAGGGCATTCACACTGGCTTGGCGGCCCAACAGAGATCAATCCAGGCTCTGGCCTCCTCTCTGATGGCAGCCATTGTCCCTGTTTCTACCCTCCCCCCTCCAACATCCTCTACCCAATCCCATTCCCCTCAACCCCATCCTATCCAAGCACACAGGCAGACGAGCATGCACACAAGACAACACAAAAGAGTGGCACAGGCAAACACAAGCACCACACATCATCCCACAAGCACTCACACAAACACCATCCAGATGCAGACATACCAACATCCACTATTTCCACTGTGTCCCCCTCCTCCTCCTCCACCTCCCTCCCAATTCTGTCTACACTCACACCTGCATGCACTACATCCTCATCCACTACCACACCTCACCTCCACACCTAGCAGAACACACATCTCACTGGCAGACACCTCCACATCTGCTAGGCACTTGTCCCCTGTGTCCTCTCCCACTGTGTCTGTCCCCCCTCCCAAGGTACACAAACGCAAGCACTCAGACACCCAACAGCCACCCACCTCACAACAGTATCCAGCCCATCCACCTGCACCCAAACACAGCAGACACCTCCTACAACCACTCCCTCTTCCTCCACTCCCAAACCTTCTCCCCCTTCCCAAAAGAAGCGTTTCGTCTCCACCACTGACCTCTTCCCTACCCCTCCCCCCCAGTGCGTCATGCCTGGCCAGGGTGGCAAAAACCCAGGCAATCGCTTCCGCCACCCAGTCCACGGGGCCAGTAGTCTCCACACCCACTCGTGGTGGGAAATGATCCAGGGCAGATGTCCAGAGGATGAAGGAGCCTGCACCAGGCAGCCACAAGGAAAGGGTGCCTTCCCCAGCTGCGGGTTGGAAGACCAAGGAGCCAGCTCCAGCTGCTGCCAGGAAGAGCAAGGAGCCAGCTCCACCTGCTGCCAGGAAGGGTAAGGAGCCAGCAACAGCATACAGGAAGAGGGGCCGGGTGCAGGGACTCAGACGGAGCCCCCACCATCAACCATGGTTGTGCAGCCGTCTGAGGCTGCAGGAGATGGGCTGGAGCTTCCCCCCACCACCACCAACAGCAGCACCACTACCACCACTGAGCAGCCGTCACCGCCGGCAGATGGTATGTAGTCCTGCATACATGGGCTGCTGTGTGGCCTGCCCTGTGCAAACCTAGTGGGTATGACACCCACTTGAGAGGCTCTGACCCTGCACTCCCCAGATCAAGAGCACAGGGCACGAAGCCCGCTCCACAACCAGTGAGTAAGGCACCCACCAACCCCAACCTCCCCAGGAAGAAGAGCACAGGGCACGATGCACCCTCCAGAACCAGTGGGTAAGACACCCACCAACCCCAGGATCAAGCACAGTGCATGTTGCCCCCTCCAGAGCATGTGGGCAAGTCATCCACTTGAGAGACTGTGGCCTTGCACTCCCCAGGAACAAGCTGTAGGAGGCTTGCCTGGTTTGTAGTGGGTACCTTGGGTACTTACACCTTATACCAGGCTCAGTTATCCCTTATTAATGAAATGTAGTAGTGTTCTAGCAGCTTAGGCTGATAGAGGTAGCTATAGCAGAGCAGCTTAGGCTGAACTAGGAGACATGCATAGCTCCTGCAATACCACTTATAGTTACACAGTACTTATACATAAGTAAAGTCAATACAATAAAAGGTATTTATTTGGGTGCCACAGTCCCAAAAATATCTTAGAGACAATACTCCTTCTGGAGGTAAGTATTATACAGAATATACACACTAGACACCAAAATTAGACAAGGAAATAGTCATGGAACAATGCATGCAATAGGAAATGCTATAGATTGCAATGGGAGAAAATACGTCATGGGGCAACACATACCATATACTAAGAAAGTGGAATGCTAATCACAAATTCCCCCCTAGACAAGTGTAGTGTTTGCAGAATCGCTGGGAGAGTAAGAATACAGTAAAGGTAAGTAAATTACCCCACCCCAGAGCTCAGAAAAGCAGGAGTAAAGTACTGCAAGTTTCCTAAGGACACACTACACCTCCTGATTGGGATTATGCAATAACCAACCAAGTCCAGAAGTCGAAAGAAGTTCCAGGAAGGACAGGATCCCCTGCCAACCCAGCAGAGGGTGCAAAAGAAGAGTCCACGGTTAGTCGAAGATTGCAGAAATGCACCCTAGGAAGATGCCAGCGGGTTCCTGTGTGATGCAAAGGATGTCCCACGACGTTAAGATCGTTGCAGACGTGATTTTGTGTTGGAAGTCGCCAACAAGCCTTGGCTACAACAAAAGTGCATTTTGCGTCAAAATGGCGCTGGATGGACCGAGGAGGGACCTGAGGGCCTCAACTCTGTGTGAGGAGGAAGAGGGGGGCTCTCAGCACTTTAGAGAGCTGTCAGGATGCCAGCCAGCACCCCCGGAGGTCCCAGGACACGGGGACAAAGGAGGTGCAAAACGCGGTTGATGTAGCAAAACAAAGGAAGGTCCCACGCCGGCGGAGAACAATTAAGAGAGTTGAGCGTCACAGGATGGAGTGCTGGGGACCTGGGCCAGGCTGTGCATGATGGAATTTTGAAATAGTGCACAGAGGCCTCAGGAGGTGAATAAGACGCAGTATACAGGGGTACCGTCGCTCTCTGGGAAGTCAAGGTCTTACCTCCTTCAAATTGCATCAGCAGGACCTAAGGACAGTCTATGTCGTCTACCCTCTGTGTCCTTAGGGGCACACTTGTCGCTGTGAGAGGAGTCCAAGGGTACCGGTTGTTGTCTTGTAAGGTGCCTGCTGGAGCAGGGGAGTCACTCTGTTATCCCACGGGAGATTTCTTCGGTCCTTCTGGTGCAGGATGAAGACAGGGAGTCCTCAGAGCTTGCACACTGTGGAAACTATTGCAGTTGCTGACTTGGAACTGAGGTTGCCGAATAAAAGTATCTCTTGTGGATACTTTGTTGCAGTTACAGTGTTTCTTGGAGCAGGCTGCGGTTGATCCGAGGTCAGAGGAGGCTGAAGTTGTTGCAGAGGATTCCAGAAGGAAACTTGCAAGCAAAATCTGAAGAGAACCCACAGGAAAGACCCTAAATAACCCTGAGAGTAGGACTGGCTACCTTATCAGGTATGGACCTATCAGGAGGGGTCTCTGACGTCACCTGCTGACACTGGCCACTCAGAGGCCTCCAGAGTGACCCCACACCTTGCAAAGCAAGATGGCTGAAGTCTGGGACACACTGGAGGAGCTCTGGGCACCACCCCTAGGGTGGTGATGGACAGGGGAGTGGTCACTCCCCTTTCCTTTGTACAGTTTCACGCCAGAGCAGGGGACAAGGGGTCTGTGAACCGGTGTAGAATGGCTTATGCAAGGAGAGCACCATCTGTGCCCTTCAAAGCATTTCCAGAGGCTGGGGGAGGCTACCCCTCCCCAGCCTGTAACACCTATTTCCAAAGGGAGAGGGTGTAACACACTGCTCTCACAGGAAATGCTTTGTTCTGCCTTCCTGGGACTGGGCTGCCCAGACCCCAGGAGGGCAGAACCATGTCTGTGAGGTGGCAGCAGCTGTAGCTGCAGTGCAAGCCTCAGAGAGCTTGTTTGACAGTACTGGGGGTTCATGGTGGAGCCCCCTGGATGCATGGAATTGGCTCCCCAATACCAGATTTTGAATGGGGGGACAATTCCATGAACTTAGACATGTTACATGGCCATATTCGGAGTTACCATTGTGAAGCTACATATAGGTATTGACCTATATGTAGTGCACGCAGGTAATGGTGTCCCACACAGTCTAGGGAAATGGTCCTGAACTATGTGGGAGCACCTTTGCTAGTGCAAGGGTGCCCTCACACGTAGTAACTTTGCACCTAACCTTCAGCCAGTGAAGTTAAGACATATAGGTGACTTATAAGTTACTTAAGTGCAGTGAAAATGGCTGTGAAATAACGTGTGCGTTATTTCAAGCAGGCTGCAATGGCAGGCTTGTGCAAGGGTTTGTCTGAGCTCCCTATGGGTGGCAAAATAAATGCTGCAGCCCATATGGATCTCCTGGGACCCCAATGCCCTGGGTACCCAGGTACAATATACTAGGGACTTATAAGGGGGGTCCAGTGTGCCAATTGAAATTGGTAAATGAAGTCACTACCCTATAGTGACAAATTTAAAAGCAGAGAGAGCATTAGCACTGAGGTTCTGATTAGCAGAGCCTCAGTGACACAGTTAAGCGCTACACAGACACACACATTACGCCATAAACTATGAGCACTGGGGTCCTGACCAGCAGGATCCCAGTGAGACAGGCAAAAACATACTGACAAACAGGTGAAAATGGGGGCAACATGCCAAGGAAGATGGTACTTTCCTACACAAGCACAGGGCATGGTGCCCTCTCCAGAACCAGTGGTCTTCTGTCATCTGCTGCTGAGGTGCTATCCCCACGTTCCCCGTCCCCCTGAGGTGCCTGCCTATTTTCCATCTAATGCCCCTGCATCCAGGTTTGCTGCTGCAGAAAAGTTCAGAGTGGGAGCAACCTGAATCTTTGGCTCAGTGGCAATGCACTTTCATAGGATTGACTTGGCAGGTTTGTCCTGTTTTCTGTGAGTTCTCCAGACAAAAAGTCATGAAAATGTTTCTAAGTCTCAGGTGTAAGGGATAGGCAAGAGAAGTACACCCTGACACCAGCCAAGGGTTACAGGACCTCAGTGACAGGATTTGGGGGTGAGGGCTCACGTCAGCAGAAGCCACTAGCAGGGGTCAGAGCAGGTCCAGTTGAAAATGGCCATCTGGGCTCTTTCAGGTAAGTGGGCTTCTTTTAGCTTTTGACTCATTGCAGCTTAACAGAAGGTCAACTGACCCTTGGAGTTTCCTTTGTAGTAGGCACAGGTGGAAAACTCTGATCCCTTTGCAGAGTTTTCGGAACTTGGGCACTTCGTGCTACACAGAGTAGCACAGAGTTCCCGAATTCCGTGCTATCCAGCACAAAGTGGAGTATTTTTTTCTGGTCACTTATGCGAGATTTGCTTTTGGAGCTTACAAGTGAGTGCCATGATACTCTTTGCACCCGTTGCCGTGGTTTCTGGCTGCATCTCTGGTCAAAACAGTGCGACTCGTGTGCACGACCACACCTCAGGTAGATTTTCTACACAAGATGCATTTAAATCTAGTCAAAATAGATTTTTGAGTGGATTTTTTTCACAAATGGACCCTTCAAGTTGTTGTTTAGTTTCAGAAGCCGTTCTTTCAAATAGGAAGGAAATGCCCCAGCAATTCCAGCTCCCTGTTCCAGCAGACTCCTCCCAGTGCTTTGTTCATCTCCTGGTGACTTTTCATTTGGATTTTGAGGTGGAAGGATTACTCTCTTTGTCTCCTGGATATATATCTTTGGATTTGAGGACTTTGGCAGTCATTATGAACATGGCGGTTTGGCCCGCCATGCTGGCAGTGGCGGCTTACGCCGCCAGCCGGCATGGCGGGCCGACCCACCACATAATTAATAGGTTGACGGCCGCCAGCGGCAGCCGTCACCCACCGCCATGCTCCCGCCGTCAGGCAGCCTGGCGGCGGGATGAAACACCATCCGCCAGGGTAGCTGTGCTACCATGCAGATAATGTTTCATATGCCGCCAGCCTTTTCCTGGCAGGATACCCCGCCAGTAAAAGGCTGGCAGAGGGGGTGCCCCTGCACTGCCCATGCACTTTGCATGGGCAGTGCAGGGGCCCCTGAGCAGCCCCCTGTCGCGTATGTCACTGACCAATTTGCGGGCAGTGACATGCGCGACGGGTGCTGCTGCACCTGCCGAACACCAACATTGGCGGCAGCTCCTAATGGAGCCTCCCTCAATGTTACGGCCGTGTTCCCCGCCAGGCCGGCAGGCGGAGACACTGTTTCCGCCCACCGGCCTGGTGGGGAAAACATTATATGGCCTGTGGATTTTCCAGGGGCTGGCGGTCGATGAAAATCCCGCCGTGTTCAAAATTAGTGCCTTTGTTTTTGTGATATCACAAAGGTAAGTTCTAAAACTATTATATAAGGGTGTTGTGTGATTGCTTAGGCATGCACCAGAATTTCTTCATACTTTAATTTGATTTTAAAATTTTATAGTGCTGGGTGGCCTGAAGTGTAATTAGGGGCCCAATTATTTATTTTGCTTTTCATAGATTTTTCACTTTTGTAAAGGAAGATTGTTGCACATCTCAGTACCTGTTCTCCATGTTTAATACATTTGCAATATTCATTGATTTTACTATGTGACCTAGACTTCCAAAGGGCCATCATGCAGTAGGCCGAGTACTAGTAGTCATCAGTACAGGAAATAGATGCTTCAGTGGTATACGGTTTTAAAAGTTCATTTAGGGCAGGGATGGCATCGGATTAAATTAATACTGTTGGCTATTGTATGCATTTCAGTTTTGTTTTGCAAAAATGGTATATGTTGCAGGGTAATATTTGATGTCATAGGAGGATGTGTTTAGTTTTTATAGCTCAGTTAATTTTTGTGTTTTGCATTGCTGAATTAATGTTAGTTTTTATTTTAGTGTTACCGCCATGCATTCTATTTCTGACCTATGTGTGTGTGTGTTTGTCATCAGCCACCATTTGTCTTTGTTCTCCATGCCGTGTGGCCAGGGGCCATTTTGTACAGTCTATGTCCATAGGCCTGAATGTGTTCTTTTGTTCTCCATGCCTCCTTGCTCACTGCCGTTGTTTGACCATGTGGTTGGTGGACATTTTGTGCATCCAGCCAGTGTGACTTTGCCATAGGCTTTTATGGCTTCTTTGTTCTCTATGCCTCCTTGCTCACTTTTGTTGTTTGACTATGTGGCTGGTGGCCATTTTGTGCATCCAACCAGTGTGCCTTTGCCATAGGCTTGCATGTCTACTTTGTTCTCCATGCTTCATTGCTCTCTGCTATTGTTTGATCATGTGGCTGGCAGCCATTTTGTGCATCCAGCCAGTGTGCCTTTGCCATAGGCTTGTATTGGTTCTTTGTTCTCCATGCCTCATTGCTCGCTGCTGTTGTTTGCCCTTGTGGCTGGCGGCCATTCTGTGAATCCAGCCAGTGTGTTTTTGCAACAGGTGTGCATGTGTTCTTTGTTCTCCATGCCTCCTTGCTCGCTGTTGTTGTTTGACCGTGTGGCTGGTGGCCATTTTGTGCATCCACCAGTGTGCTTTTGCCCTAGGCTAGCATGTGTACTTTGTTGTCCATGCTTCATTGCTCTCTGCTGTTGTTTGACCATATGGCTGGCTGCCATTTTGTGCATCCAGCCAGCGTTCTTTTGCCACAGGCTAACATGTGTTCTTTGTTCTCCATGCCTCCTTGCTCTCTGCTGTTGTTTCACCATGTGGCTAGCGGCCAATTTGTGCCTCCAGTCAATGTGCCTGTGCCATAGGCTTGCATCGATGGATGTGATACCAGTTTAATAATATGCTTGGGGATCATTGTGGACTGTTTATACTAAGAATGAGGTTTTGATGAACAATGCTTAATTTATCACATGCTTTTTATGCATTTTTATTTTGTACCTCCTTGCCTCACAATTTGTACTTTTTATTTTAGATTTTTTACATGTTTTGGTTTTAATGTTTTGAAAGGTATTTTTTTTTTTTGCATTTTGTCTCGATCCAGGCTTCTGTCCATTCATCCACCATAGAAGCACAGCCACTATACTTCAGTTTATTTAGGTATAATTCCATTTCCTCCTGAACACCCTTGGCTGTGGTGCACTGCAGACACATCAGCACCATCATTCATTTTTTAAAAGATTATTCCATTTCCCCTGGACCACCTTACCGCCATAGGTTTTTTAAGGAATATTCAATTTTCCCATGCATCTCTCGGAGTACTGGACGTGTCTCCTTTAAAACAAATTGAGATAAAGCAAAGAGCTATATCTGTAAGTTGTGTTGCCTGAATTGTAATTAAATTTTATGGCATGGTGATGGGGGTGTGGTTTGACCTTACATTGTTTGGATAAATTGTTATTTATTACATAAATAACCAACCACACAAATATTGCATTTGTCTGTACTATTTCAATCTGCAACAATGCCACGTTTCACTAACAACATGTTTATTTTTTTGCTTGGTTGCTTTTAGGTGCACAAGAGTGCACAAGAGAAGAAGAGACATCAACTGCAGTACTGCCAAAGAGTAGGCATGTACAGTGATTTCAGTCTTTCAATCCCTTCCGCTTGTGCAGTTTATTGCCACTGCCAACTGAGAGATTTAAGATGGCCTCAAAGAAAGTTGCTCCTACGAAATTAGTCAGTGTGAAAAAGAAGCTTTCCACCAGTGGCATGTTGACTGCAACCTTTTTTGGGAGATGTGTGTCTGCCACACTGGCCTCCAGGGAGGAACCTGGGAGCATTACCACCACAACTACCTAAGCCCAAGACCATGTCTGTCAGTGATGCAGCCACTCCAATCATGGCGATCCTGACAAGCAGTGATGATGAATTGGGTCTGTCCCTTTCGCAAAGTAGTAACCAATCATTTCAGGACACCGAGCAAAGTGAACAGTAGCCGCAGTCAGCAATAGCAAATATTCCTGAAGTTGAAACAGAACAGGAGGTCGAGCTTCCTGCTAACCAACAACCTCCTCTTTTAGAATTATTGGCTCCCAGATCTATAGCAAGGCAAAGGAAGGGTACTACTCCATCATTTTCTCCAAGCACCACTTCTGATGACGATGATAGGGACATGGAGTAGACCCCTGCAGAGTCCTGGAGATGATAAAAGAGGCAAGGGAAAAGAAAAGTTCCAGAAAGCCTTTGAATCATGGAAGGGGATGATGAAGAGGATGATGATGATGAGCCATTCATTGTGGAAGCTGCCACGGAGGAGTCTGGCATTACTATCCAACCTGCTCCGAGGGATGTGCCACAGGCATTACCACCAACCCCCATATTTGTAAGGCCCCAGCTAACACCCACAGCAACCGTTACCTTAGTAGAAGTTTGCACTACAGAGAGGCAATCAACACACCCACCTACTTCCAGTTCTTCTCCAGGCATTGGCAGTGGCCCAGTAAGAAAGTACTTCTCCCCAGTTTGGGACTTTTTTTACGATTAGCAAACAGCAGGAGAAAATTGCAAAATGCTCCATTTGCCACACAAGTGTTTGTCGAGGTAAGCCTGTTTCATATTATGGTACTGGAGGCCAGATGACCCGTATGAAAAAACATCACACAATCCGATGGAAGGAGCACCTTAAAAACAAATTGCTGAATGTGGCCTTGGTGGTGAAGGTGAGGAGAGCAGGGAAACATCAGCTACAACTAGTCCAATCATGGTGGAAGGTGAAGAAGAAGGTGACATCCTTACGCAAAGCGGCCTTGTCCCCACCCGTGCACCAGAATCACCCGCTTCAGAACCCTCACAATGGTGCAAGAAGACTCAAAGTCAAATGGAAACACCACAGCATATAGTGACTACCCCATGGCACACATTGAGTCTACCACCAACTATTTCTTGAAAGTCTCCTGTGTCAGTGGCCCCAGAAAAGAAGAAAATCCAGGCTACTATGTTAGTGCTGGACCTCCTCCCTTTTTCTTTTCTTGATGAAGAGGGATTCTTACAATTTGTGGCAGCCACTTGCTTGAGATAGAAGGTTCCAAGTCAGACATATTTTGCCAGCGATGCTGTTCCAGCCCTGCATCACGATGTGCTGAAATTGTTTGGACAAGCTTTGCAGCAAAGTGTTGTCCACACTATCCACCTCACTACAGACATGTTGACCAGTTGCTGACTACATGTGCATCCCCGCACACTGTATCTCTTTTGTGGGGGTAAAGCAAGAGCTATCTACAGGACTTGGTCCTGAAGAACGTTATAAGTGTTCAGCAGTATGCAACAGTAGCCATGTGCGCCACGGAGAAATCACATACAGTTGCAAACATCTTGGACAAATTTAACAGCAAATTGTCTGAATGGCTGCGAACCAGAGGTCTCTGAATTGCATTTGTTTCACAGAAAATGGCAGTAACATGGTCAAGGCCAAGGCAAACAGTAGCTATTTCAAGGTCCTGTGTTTGGCGCATTGCATCAACCTGGTTGTGCAAGACTTTCCTAAAAAAAAGAAGACAGTGGCCCTCATTATGACATTGGCGGTAAGTGCCGCTTACCGCCATGCTGACTGCCGCCAACATACTGGGACCGTGGCGGTATACCGCTACACATATTATGACCCACACATAGAAATCCGCCACTATACAGATACACACACAAGTCCACCAGCCCAAAGGTCAGTGATAAAATGGAGATACCAAAACCCACACCGTTACGCCAACAGAAATACGCCCACAGCATTATGGCCCACGAATCACCGCAGTGGACATTCAACCGCGGTAAACCATTCGTGGTACATACCGCCGCACTCAAAATACACACACACATACAAAACAACACCACATTGAACAATTCAAACTACACACACCTGACACATATACACACACCACACCTCTATAAAACACACACCCACACTACCCACAACCCTTTACGACAAAATAAAATTGACAAATGAGAGAGAGAGACATGCCAGGAGCACCCACTGAGTCAGAGCCACAGAACACCATCATCCATACACCATACACGCACCTCACAGCACGTACCCCAACACATCACCACACACACCCTAACACACACCACTCACACTACACCCATGACACCACAAAGACACCCTAGGTTCTCAGACGAGGAGCTAAGGGTCATGGTGGAGGAAATCATCTGGGTAGAACCACAGCTATTCGGATCACGGGTGCAGCAGACGTCCATTGCTAGGAAGATGGACCTATGGCGGAGAGTCGTGGACAGGGTCAATGCCGTGGGACAGCACCCCAGAACAAGGGATGACATCAGGAAGAGGTGGAGCGACCTACGGGGGAAGATAGCTGTACAGAGGACTGGTGGTGGACCCCCACCTCCTCCCCCACAACTAACAACATGGGAGGAGCAAGTCATGGCGATCATGCATCCTGAGGGCCTGGCAGGAGTAGCAGGAGGACTGAACTCTGGTAAGTCAAATCTTTACTACTTTCACCCCCCTACCTGCATGCCATCACAAACTCCTACCCCTACCCTCACCCCATCACTCCACCACCTCACATATACCCCACCATCACAACCCACCCATCCCAATACCAATCCCTGCATGCAACACCAATGCATGGACCCCCATCACAGACCTGCATGGACACCCATCACCACAGCATGCACACTAGTGACAATCACTTAGCCAACCAAATCACAACTCACACAAGCCAAAGCTGCCTTGGTAATAACAACCATAGACGGAAACATACCCATGCACAAGATGTCACATGCAGAAACAATAACATTGCATTTACATCCCCACAGGATCCCCACACAAAGTCAACGGAGAGGAGGTGCCAGCAACATCCAGTTCCCCCACAGAAGAGGCCCACAGTGATGACCGCAGATCTGCACGCTTGGATCAGGATGACCAACCTGGCCCATCAGGGACCTCTGGACAGTCGGTGACCCAGCCACAGTCCCAAACCACCACAGAGCCTCCCTTCTCAGGAAACACCACCACTGCACCACCCAGCAGGCCCATCCCTCTGTTCCCAGGACACTTCAATCAGCAGTGTGTCCACCACTACACGGACCCCAGGGCACACCACAAACACAGGACGATCAGGGACCTGGGTCAGTGGCAGTGGGCACACGGTTCAGGGGACAGAGGCACAGGACAACAGGGAAGCTGGGACGACTGCTGTGCGACAGGGGGAGTACAGCCCAAGGGAACCGACTCTCTATGAGGCACTCACCAACATCCTGGGAGCATACCACCATTCCCAGGAGACCATGGGCCAGATACTGGCCAAGTTGCAGGAGACCCAGCGGCTGCAGGAGGGACAGTACTTGGGGATCAGGGGGGACCTGAGGGACATCCACACCACCCTGGTCACCATTGGAGGGGTGCTGGCAGACATGGCCAACACCATGAGGGAGACAGTGGCACACCAATGGGCCCCTGACACTAGCCACACGGATTAACAGCCCTCCACCTCCACCGACCCTAGTTGGCAGGTGGCCCCGCCATAGGAACAGCAGGCCACCAGCACCCCTCCCCCTGCAGAAGGAGAACCACCATGCAAAAGGTCCTTGCGATCCAGGCAGAACCCAGCGAACATTGCCAAGACCCCCACCAGGAAATAAGACTCCCATGAATGTCACCCTTGTGTCCCTCTATGTCACCCTGTCCACCTTGAACTGCCATTGCCCCACTCCCTATGCCCCCTTGGACAATGCATCTGTGATACCAATAGACTGGACTCTATCCTGGACATTCCTCCACCATCAATCCAACCCATTGCAATACCCACTACACTTATTATCACAGAAATAAACACCCTTGGAACTAATACAAGTATGGAGTCTGTCAATTGATTGAAAAATGTATTGGTTTAACAAGCTGTAAACATGGCAATTTAAATGTACAGTTACATATACATAGGTATGACCTGTAGTGGGAAGAAGTAAACACACCAGGAGCCAGAGTGGGGCACAGATATCTGAAAATAAAGATGCCAAAGGTTACAGTAAGTGGCCATAGATTTTGGAAAATCAGGTTGCCATGTACAATGCCCAACACAAAACTGCAATGAAAGGTGAAGTTACAGTGTCTTACCTGTGTGTCACTGGAAGTACTGTTGAATTATAGTAGTTCTGTTGTCCACATCCTCTTCCGCTGCCTCCTCTTCGTCACTGTCCATAGGCTCCACCGATGTCACATGCCCATCTCCAGCCTCATCCTCCTGCAGAAAAGGCACCTGGCGTCTCAAGGCCAGGTTGTGCAACATGCAACATGCAACATGCAACGATGATCTGGCACACCTTCTTGGGTGAGTAGCACAGGGATCCACCTGTCAGATGGAGGCACCAGAATCTGGCCTTCAGGAGGCCAAAGGTGCACTCAATGATCCTCCTTGTTCACCCATGTGCCTCACTGTAACGTTCCTCTGCCCTTGTCCTGGCATTCTTCACTGGGGTCAGTAGCCATGAGAGGTTGGGGTAACCAGAGTCACTTGTAAATATCAAGGGATACTTGTTAGCCAGACACTCACCCTTAGGGCCAACCTCACACCCATATGCCAACAGACACTGGGTTGGGACCATGGGCTCACCTATTAGCCACACCCTGTGCCTCTGAAGTTGAGACATCACATATGGGATGCTGCTATTCCTCAAGATAAAGGCACCATGCACAGAGCCAGGATACGTTGCATTGACATGGGAGAGGTACTGGTCCACCAGGTACACTATCTGCACAATCAGAGAGTGAAAGCTCTTTCGATTTCTGAACACCTGTTCCTTTTCTCCAGGGTGGGACAAAGGCAATATGTGTACCATCAATAGCACCAATGATGTTGGGGATATGTCCCATTGCATAGAAGTCAGCCTTCCCTGTGGCCAAATCCTCCACCTGGGGGAATACGATGTAGCTGTGCATGTGTTTCATCAAGGTAGACAACACTCTGGGTAGCACGTTTGAGAACATAGGCTGTGACATCCCTGATGTCATGGCCACTGTCGCTTGGAAGGAACCACTTGCCAAGAAATGGAGCACTGACAGGACCTGCACTAGATGGGGGATACCTGTGGGGTGGCGGATAGCTGAAATCAGGTCTGGCTCCAATTGGGCACACAGCTCTTCAATTGTGGCCCTGTCAAGTCTGTAGTTAGGATAATGTGCCTGTTCTCCATTGTCGCCAGGTCCATCAGGGGTCTGTACATGGGGGTATGTCTCCATCTCCTATTCATCCTCAGCGGTTGAACTCTAGGGTGAAAAACAGTGAGCAGATGGTCATATTCAAACATATACTCGGATTAACATGCGTTGCTTTTTTTACAGAAACTCAATGTGAACGTGAAGGTCTGTTGATTTTCCTATGTCTGCTGTGACGCAGTTAGGTGCCATGGCCTGTGCCCCCTGAAATGGCGGCCTCCTGGGTTATGGCCCTGTGGTCCACGGACATTTTGGAGTGGGCGTTGTCCCTCCATGTGTATATATTGTACATAGTGTTTAGTGCTTTAAGGACATATTTATCTAAAATTGGTAATTTTACACTCACTTTAATCAATTCCTTTTGTGCTTGCGTTATTCCTGAGTGTTACGGGATGTATATGTAATGTTGTTGCATCTGTTTGTGTGTATGGTGTTTGGGAGGAGGGACAAGTGGAAATTAGGTAATTCCGCTGACGTTGTGCGCCGTTGCGGGAGGTGGTCGACGACCGCCGTGCAACACATCATTGGTTATCATTAGGCCCTATGGGTTCCAGTAGCCAATGGTGATGTACGCCGGTGGTGACATCACGCACCACCGCGGACGTGACGTGTCCCTCCATTTGTATATATTGTACATAGTGTTTAGTGCTTTAAGGACATATTTATCTAAAATTGGTAATTTTACACTCACTTTAATCAATTCCTTTTGTGCTTGCGTTATTCCTGAGTGTTACGGGATGTATATGTAATGTTGTTGCATCTGTTTGTGTGTATGGTGTTTGGGGTGGGGGTGTTGTGTGTTGTGTGTGTGTGTCACTCTCTTTTTCCTCCCCCCCTCCCTTGTGTGCTAGGTGCGGTACTCACTGCGGTCGTCTTCGCCGCCGTTCGTGTTTCTGGTGTAGGAGGAGGTAGACCAGCATTGGAAATATGTGCAGTTCGGGCTCCATGGAGTCGTGGTTCTTCCTTGAGTGTTGAGAGGTGAGTTGTTTCTCTTCTGTGTACTGTTCCTGCCGTGCTTTTGATGGCGTTGGTACTGCCCCGGAAAAGGTGGCGGATTGGTGTGTCATCATACAGTGGGCGGTACATTGTCTTCCGCCTGGCTGTTGGCGGTTACTGCCAAGGTGTTTGTTGCTACCACCGCGGCAGTCGGAGTGTTAAAGTGGCTGTATGTGTTGGCGGTTTCTGCCGTGGTCATAATTCCATTTTACTTACCGCCGGCCTGTTGGCGGTATTACCGTCACTTTATCACCGACCGCCAGGGTTGTAATGAGGGCCATAGTCAGCAACATACTGACTACCTGCAGACAAATCTGCACTCATTCCAGCCATTCATTTAAAGAACGGAAGCAGTTGCAGATAATTCAGCATGCAACTAGAGTGCAGTTACAGCCCTGATAACAGAAGGTGCCAACACGTTGGGATTCAACCTATTATATGTTGCAACATCTAGTTGAGTAGTACAGACATATCAATGCCTATGTCATTCAAAGAAGAGGGGATGCAATTGGGAAAGCTATGATCATGGATGCAGGCAAATGGGGCCAAGTCAAATGCCTGATATAGATGTTGCTCCCTTTTGAGGTTTTCACACAGAAAGTTAACAAGAAGGACTGTACGATGAGCCAAGCTAACCCATTGTTGCATCTGCTACAGGACCAGTGAAAGAAGGTGTCTGAAGGGCTTGCACGCAGAGGTGTGTACAAAAACACAAAAGCGCACGCCTTGGTTGAGAGTTTAAGCTATCGCTTTAATTGTATATCAAGCATGCAAAATTATATTTTCTCGTCCAAAGAGTACATCTGTGCCACGCTATTTGATCCACGCTACAAAATACTTCTTCCCACTTTCATTCTTTTTTCTGAAGGTGATGTTTCAAAATACAAAAGGTGGATGGCTAAGCAAGCTGGACACCAGGAAGAAGAACGGCTGGAAGTTAGAGTCCCACTCCATAGTTCTAGGGTGCCACCTTTAACTTCCAGAGATGGCAATCTTCTCTCATCACAGCAGCTAACACCGGCAACAACAGTAATAGAAAAATAGGACCCATCCTCTGCATTGGCTTGGTTTCAAGTAGCAGGTCTTAAGTCCAGTACTGAGACGAAGGCAAAAGAGGTTGAGCAAGTGGCAGCACCAATGACAATTCAGAGGATGTTCCAGGAGTACATGGATGACCCAAAAGAGGTGTATGTGGATCAAAACCCATTGGTGTATTGGTATGGGAAGATGCACCAATGGCCCAATGGCCAGAGCTCAGCAGGCTAGCAATAAAGTATTTGGCTGGTCCTGTAGCCAGTGTGTCTGATGAGCCTGTGTTCAATGCAACTGGACAGGCTTTCACTTCTAAACATGGAGAGGTTCACCATGATCAAAATGAACCAACATGTCATACCACCTGATTACACCATTCCTAAAACACCACAGGAGGGGGATTCGTCAGGATCAAGTGTGTTTGCTGACCAGCTTCTGGGTGAACCACCTCAGTTTGAGGACAAACTCTGCTTCCCAGACTGAGAATGCCAGTGCCACCATAGAACTGTTGAATTATTTTTCATTGAACACTTCTTTCTTTACAAAAAAAATAGCTAGTGGAACATTTTGTTTGTGCCGGATTTATGCTACCCCATCATTTGTTTAGTCACATATACGGCTAGATTGGAGTTGGATCCATGTGCAGTGAAGAAACCTCCATACTCTCTTCAGGATATTAGAAACAATGCCTGCCTCCCTCATGTGCCATTATCAATCATTTTTTGCATCACCTAACAGGGCTGCCCCAGAAGATCATTGATTAAAAGACTGCAAGTGCCAGTGCTAAATTCCAATGTGTTGATAGCATCAAAGAGGAAATAAAATGGTGTATCTACCACTGTGCTTGGATTGGAAGAGGTAACTACTAACTATTGTACAAATCAGTGATGGCATAATGAGTGATTGTGAGTGATGATTGATGATGTATATGGTGGCAGACAGTGAGGGAGGGAGTTGAACACATTTGTAAACTTGAATTCAATGATTTTCAATGTTTGGGGGCTGATGAGTGATCATTTTTTCCTGAAAGTGGGTAGCCTTTCAAACTTAGCAAGATTTACCTCCACAGTCCACTTCTTTTTTCTGGGTCTTCAGAGACCAGACTAGTCACTTTAGTTACCAAACTCAAAACCATACAAAATACTCCATTTCTGTTTATCTATTTGTTCTTCAACAGCAGTGCACTACACAGGTCTACCTCGCTTGGTTTGGGCCTGGGACAGAGTTACTCAGAATCAGGAGGAGGAGGATGGAAGGACTCAGGACGGGACTACCTCAACAACTAGAATGAGAATGTTATTGACTTCAAAGAGAAACTATGATGATGATGAAGACCCTGAGGCCTAGTACTCACTCAGCTCTGTGGACTGGAGAGAGGTGTGTTGATTTAGGAAATGCTACTGAGTGTGTTTTTGCTGCATTGCTGGCTCAAACATGAAACTCCTTTTTATGTTCTTGCTCTGCCTCTGAGACTTCTTGGTAAACTCCTGACTCCTCATGAAGCTTACCTTGCTTCCTTCTGTCCTTCTCCATAACCTCGTCCAACCATTCATGACTGAGAGCCCACTTCTCCTGACTCAATGATTTAATTTCCTAAGTTTAGTTTTCATTTAATACTAGCTCCCCATTGCTCAGAAAAAAAATTATATTGCTAGTTTTTATTAGCATATCAGATCTTCCTTGTTGTGTGTCACATACTGTCACCATAGTAGTCTGGTCTCAATCTTTCTAAAGTTTTGATATAATATAATCCACTAACTCTGTTTTCTTTCAATCTAGTTGACAGCAATGGATAACCCTTTAATTAATCCCTCAGTTGGAGTTTGCATAGGTGGGAGTGGCACCTTGTGTCTTCCCTGAAAGCATGCTAGCCTGCTACTACTACTACACACCACCTTAAGATAAGATGCCACCTTGGGAAAACCCTGCTGTAAGAAGACTGAGGTAGGAGCCATCGCTTCATCTATTCAGGTAAGAGAAGAGCTATGGATTGAAATTAACTAATTTACTTAGTAATTAACTTCTATTGAAGAAGATTTTGTTTGTGTGTATCTAGGTTTTTGTAGGGAAAATAGGCAATGGCAGTCACCCCCTGGTGGTCAATATAGTTACAGAGAGCAGCAGTGCAAACGAATAAGTAACTGACATACACTTTTTTTTGAAGATTTAAAAAACAGACTACACTAAAAGGCATGGGCCCTCATTACAACCCTGGCGGTCAGTGTTAAAGCGGCGGTAATACCGCAAACAGGCTGGCGGTAAAAAAATGGGATTACGACCGTGGCAGAAACCACCAACACAGACAGCCACTTTAACACTCCGACCGCCACGGCGGTACAAACAAACAGCACGGCGGACACCACCAACAGACAGGCGGAAGACAATGTACCGCCCACCCTATCACAACACGGCTATCTGCCACCTTTTCCGGGGCGGAACCAACGGCAATAAAAACACGCGGAAACAGTACACAGAAGGGAAAACACTCACCTCTCCACATCCCACGGGGAACCAGGACGCCATGGAGCCAGAACTGCAGATCCTGCCGGCGATGGTCTTCCTCCTCCTGTATCAGGAGTTCCAACGATGGCGGCGACGACCACGGTGAGTACTGCACCTACAACACAGGGGAGGGGGGAGGGAAAAGAGAGTGACACACACACGCATCATGCAACACCCCCACCCCCACCCTCACCCACAACACCATACACACAAATACATGCTGCAACATTACATATACACCCCGCCACCCCCCCTTGAATAATGCAAGGACAAAAGGAAATGATTTGAATGATTGTAATAAAAAAAAAATCCAGCAGTCAAAACTCAAAATCCAGTATATACAATTATGTACACCAACTGCACAAGTCCGGATAGTGCACCAATCATTGTCCGTGGACCAATGGGTCCCAAATGCATGGGCGAGGCCCACACTAGATACCTGACTCCAAACGGAGAGAACACTGGAGAGGCATCACATAGAAAATATACAGGCACCTCAGGGGGAGGGGGAGCGGGGGCACCTCAGCCTGATGAACGCACGACGCCACTGCTCCACGAGGGGGCTCCATGCCCACTGATGTATCCTGGGGAGTGCAAAGCCACAGTCTCCCAAGTCTCTCCAGTGGGTAGTTTGCCCACTGCTTAATCCTGGGGAGTGTAAAGCCACAGTCTCTCGAGTCTCTCCAGTGGGTGGGTTGCCCACTGCTTAATCCTGGGAAGTGCAAAGCCACAGCCTCTCAAGTCTTTACAGTGGGTGGTTTGCCCACTGCTTTATCTTGGGGAGTGCAAAGCCACAGTCTCTCAAGTCATTCTAGTGGGTGGGTTGTCCACTGCTTAATCCTGGGGAGTGCAAAGCCACAGTCTCTCAAGTCTTTACAGTGGGTGGTTTGCCCACTGCATTATCCTGGGGAGTGCAAAGCCACAGTCTCTCAAGTGGATAACAGTCTCCACTGGTTCTGAAGGGGGCTTTGTGCCCAGAGTGCTTCATCCTGCCAAGTACTGAGGTAGTGGATGCCTTTCCCCCCTGAAAGTGATGCTTCATGGAAGCTGCCCAGGCTCCTGGAAATCACCACCAGCCTCGGACGACTGACCACTGGGGATGGCAGCCATGTCTGCGGTGGTGCCACTGGCTCAGGATGTTGCGGGGCCGCTGGCGGTGCTTGCGGCGGTGTCAGTCGCGGTGGTGCTTGCGGCGGGCTCTGTGGTGGCGGTGCTTATGGCGGGGTCTGTGGCGGCGGTGCTGGTTGCGGGCTCTGTGGCAGCGGTGCTTGCGGCGGCCTCTGTGACAGCGGTGCTGGTTGCGGGCTCTGTGGCGGCAGGGCTGGTGGCGGGGTCTGTGACAGCGGTGCTGGCGGTGGGGTCTGTGGCGGCGGTGCTGGTGGCGGGTTCTGTGGTGACGGTGCTGGCGGCAGGGTCTGTGACAGCGGTGTTGGCGGCAGGGTCTGTGGCGGTGCAGGTGGCGGTCTTCTCCGCCGTACAGGTTGGCGTTGACGTGGACAGAAGGTGTGACACTGGTCCCTCAGTCGGTGCCACCATGCCCTCTCCTGACCTGCCCTTCAGTTTCTTGCCCTTCCCCACCTTTGATGGTGGCGCAGCTGTCTTGCCACTATCCCCTTTCGTTTTCCATGACTCCTTGGTGGCAGATGTTTTCTGCTACTCCCTCCGGGATGTGGGCAACTTTTTTAGCTTGGCAGGTGGAGGAATGTCCTTGCCCTCGCTCTGTGGCACACTGGAAGCCCTGATGGTTGGCGCACTCCAATAGCACGCAGTTGCTGGCACCACTGTGGCTGGGGATGTGGTGGCTGAGGTGCTGGTTTGGGACCTGGAAAGCCTGGCCCTAGGGGACGGACGGTGGGGGGAGGTGTAGGGAACAGGTCAATATTAGTGAGGAAAAGTTTTATAGACACACTCGGAAAGGTAGATTGAGGGGGTTTGGGAGTGGAGGAAGAGGTAGTGGTTGTAGGAGGTGTACATCTGCTGAATTTGGGTGAAGGTGCATGGGCCCAAGGCTGTTGTGAGGTGGATGGCTATTGGGTGGGTGTGTGCCTACGTCTGTGTACTTTGGGAGGAGGGCTCACTGACACACTGGGAGAGGACACAGGGGATGTGTGAATGGTAGTGGGGGTAATGAGTGCACGTGAGCGGTGTGTGGTGATGGGCGTGCTGGTGATGGAGGTAGTGGCTGAAGATGTAGTGCATGCAGGTGTGAGTGGAGATGAGACTGGGAGGGAGGAGGGAGACATGGAGGAGGGGGTCACAGTGGAGGCAGTGGATGTTGGTATGTCTGCATGGGTATGATACTTGTGTGAGTGCGTGTGGGATGTGTGGTGCTTATGTTTGCCTGAGCCACTTTTGTGTGTGGAGGTGTGTGCATGCTGGTCTGATGGTGTGCTTGGGATAGGCTGAGGTACCAGGGATTGGGTCTGGGTGGAGGAAGTTGGAGGGGGGAGGCTGGACACAGGGACAATGGCTGCCATCAGTGCTGAGGCCAGAGCCTGAAATGTTCTCTGTTGGGCTGCCTGACCAGAATGAATGCCCTCCAGGTATGCATTTGTTTGTTGCAAATGCCTCTCAACACCCTGAATGGCATTCACAATGGTAGACTGCTCAACAGTGAGGGATCTCAGGAGGTCAATAGCCTCCTCACTGAGGGCAGCAGGGCTGACTGGGGCAGGGTCTGAGGTGCCTGGGGCGAAGGATATGCCCACCCTCCTGGGTGAGCGGGCACAGTACACACGCTGAGGGGCTGCTGGGAGGGCGGTGCTGGTAAGGGGGGTGGCGGCTATACCTGTTGATGCGGGGGGCACAGAGGGGCCCGCCACCGCAAGGGAGCTCCCATCAGAGGAGGAGTCGCTGTCACTGCTGTCACCTCCTGTCCCCGCCGTGGAGCTCCCCTCGCCCTCCGTCCCACTGGTGGCTTCAGACTCCGTTGTTTCGCCCTCCAGGGCCAAGTGGGATGCAGCTCCCTCCTGCTCCAGTGCCACTGCTCCTCCACGTGATGATGTTAATGCACACAAGAACAGGGAGACCACAAAAAGGTGGGAGAAAGATAGAAGAAAGACATGTTCAGTGCATGCAACACCACTACCGTTGGCGGCCACTGCAGGCACAGCAGCCCTCTGCACTACGCCATGCACTTATAGTTCCTAGATTGTTCACATGCCCATGGGGTACAAGGCCTAAGCCCAATTGCTGCACACATGGAAGTCACAGGAGCCTGACTAGGTGTAGATGGCACTAACCACTAGTGGGATTGGGGTTCCACTGAACCTGCCTCACAAGGGACCTGGCCTAGGGGAATCCACTGCCCACCTCCCCCACCCATACACCTTGTAATGCGCGGAGAGTCAGATGAATGTAACTGTACTCACCCCCTTGTGGCTGCTGTGATGCCCTCAAGCGCCCATCCAACTCCGGATACGCCACCGCCAGGATCCGGAATATCAGGGGGGTCATGGTGCGACAGGCACCCCTCCCTCGTTGGGAGGCCATCCCCAGCTGGGCCTCCACCATCTTCTTGCTCCAGCGGTGAAGGTCCTCCCATCTTTTCCAGCAGTGGGTGTTCCGTCTGTGGTGGACCCCCAGGGTCCGGACATCCTTGGCGATGGCACGCCAAATATCCTTCTTCTGGTGGGCGCTGACCTAAAGGAATAGTACAGGGGAAAAGGAAAATCTTTACCCGTCTGGACCGTCATACTCATTGGCCCACGTTCCCACCCTTTCCCTGACGCACATACTCTCACCGTCCGCTCATGCAGGCCTCAGTCCCCTCCTCCCCCATGTATCTTCCATCCACACCACTCCAAACAGGCATTGCCCATGCAGCATTTTCACAGTGTACTCACCTGTTTGTCTGGATTACCGTACAGTTGTGTGTACTGGGGGAGGACCCCATCCACTAGTTTCGCCAACTCCTCCGAAGTGAAGGCAGGGGCCCTTTCCCCAGACACATGAGCCATTGTCGCTTCCAGACTGAGGTCACAGCAGCACTTGCAGTGTAGGTCCTCTCCTGTTGAAGGTCAGGTATCAAGTTAGTGAACAGACATAAAATGGCGGTCACGTCTGTGGCGGTGCGTACCGTCACCGCCGGTGTACATCGTCATTGGCTCCTGGGACCCATAGGGTCCAATGTTAACCAATGCAGGATTGAGCCGCGGTCTTCGACCGCCTACCGCGACGGTGTAGAATGCCAGCGCAGTTACCTCATATCCCCTTGTCCCACCTTACAGGTCAGGCAGCCGCCATTTCAGGGGGCCACATGGCATTAATAATAACTGCGTCACACCTATCTAGGCCTTGAATACACACAGTAACAGGCACATTGCGGATTAATAAATGTGTGCAAATGACATTTTGTGATGCCTCAGTGTTGGCTGACTCTCTGCTCACCGTTCTCCTCCATCCGCTGGGGCAGGTGATGAGATAGCGGCATCCTCCGGTGTACAGACCGCTGGTGGACCTGTCGACAATGGAAGAGAGACACATAATAGTCACCTACAGACTTGATCGTGCAACAATCCATGAACTGTGTGCCCAGTTGGAGCCCGACCTGATGTCAGCTATCCGCCATCCCACAGGGATACCCCCTCTAGAGCAGGTCCTGTCAGTACTCCATTTCCTGGCAAGTGGGTCTTTTCAAACAACAGTGGCCATTGCATCAGGGATGTCCCAGCCAATGTTCTCTAACATGCTGTCCAGAGTGTTGTCTGCCCTGCTGAAACACATGCGCAGCTACATAGTTTTCCCTCAGGTGGAGTCTTTGCCTACAGTGAAAGGTGACTTCTATGCCCTGGGACATATCCCCAACATCATAGGTGCCATTGATGGGACACATGTGGCCTTGGTACTCCCATGCAGGAGTGAACAGGTGTACAGAAACCGGAAGAGCTACCAAGCGATGAATGTGCAGATGGTGTTTGGCCGACCAGTACATCTCCCATGTGAATGCCAAATTTCCTGGCTCAGTGCATGACGCTTACATTCTGAGGAATAGCAGCATTCCTTATGCAATGGGGCAATTCCAGAGGCACCGTGTGTGGCTAATAGGTGAGGACAAGGACCCTATACAGTGTGAATAGTTGTCTGGGTATGGGGTTGTCCCTACGGGTTAGTGTGTGTCTAACAGTTGTCCCTCGACATTTGCAGGCGACTCTGGGTACCCCAACCTGTCATGGCTACTGACCCCAGTGAGAAATCCCAGGACAAGGGCAGAGGAACGCTACAATGAGGCACATGGGCGAACTAGGAGGGTGATCGAACAGACCTTCGGCCTCCTGAAGGCCAGGTTCTGGTGCCTCCATATGACAGGTGGTTCTCTCTACTACTCACCAAAGACAACCTGGCTTTGCGACGACAGGTGCCTTTTCTGCAGGAGGATGGTCCAGCTCGAGGTCTTGTGGCAACTGTGGAGCCTGTGGACAGTAAAGAAGAGGAAGCAGAAGAAGAGGATATCGACAACAGAAACAACGTTATCCAGCAATACTTCCAGTGAGACACAGGTAAGAAGATGTCACTGCCTCACACATCTCATACTATTGTTTAACCTATCATGAGTCTGTCATTTTCACTCTGTGTATGGACCCTGACTTGTCACTTTGCCTTTCCATTTAACAGATGTGGGTCCCACTTTGTGACCTCTGCTATATTTCCTCCAGCCCTACTGCTTTGTTTCATCGGTATGTGGACAAATAAATTGACATTGCTATATTCCATAGTTATTGCAATTACACATTTGTGAAAATACAGGCTGACTCCAGGTTGTTTTGTGATTGATGTGTGTTTATTTCTGTGCAAAAAAGTGGTGGGGGTTGCCAAATGGGCAGGGGTGATGGTGGAGGAATGTCCATGGCACAGTCCAGTCTATTTGTTTCACAGGTGCACTGTCCAAAGGGGCATAGGAAGTGGAGCAAGGGCAGTTGAAGGATGGACAGGGTGACAAAGTGGGACGGAAGGGTGACATTCAGGGGGGTCTCATTTCCTGGCGGGGTTTTGGCAATGTTCTCTGTCTTGTTCCTGGATCTCAGGGACCGTTTGCGGGGTGGCTCTCCATCTGCAGGGGGTGGGGTGCTAGTGTCGTGGTCTGGTGGCGGTGCCTCCTGTCCACTACCGCCGGCGGAGGTGAAGGGTTGTTCATCATCCAGGCTAGTGTCAGGGGCCCCTTGTTGTGCCACAGTGTCCCTCCTGGTGTTGACAAGGTCCTGCAGCACCTCTGCAATGGTGACCAGGGTGGTGTTAATGGACTTCAGTTCCTCCCTGATCCCCAGATAGTGGTCCTCCTACAGCCGCTGGGTCTCCTGAAAGTTGGCCAGTACCGTTGCCATTGTCTCCTGGGAATGATGGTACGCTCCCATGATGTTGGAGAGGGCCTCTTGGAGAGTGGGTTCCCTCGGCCTGTCCTCCACCTGTCGCACAGCAGTCCACCCAGTTCCCCTGTCCCCTGAACCGTGTACCCACTGCCACTGCCCCCAGGTCCCTGATTTTCTTGGGGTGGTGGGTTTGCCTGGGTTCCCTGTAGTGGTGGACACACTGCTGCTTGACGTGTCCTGGGGACAGAGGGATGGGCCCGCTGGGTGGGTGCTGTGGTGGTGTTTCCTGAGGAAGGAGGCTCTGTGGTGGATTGTGCCAGTGTCAGGGGAATCAACTGTCCCGAGGTCCCAGGTGGGCCGGGCTGGTCATATTGATCCAGTTGTGCGGAGCTGCTGTCATCACTGTGGGCCTCTTCTGTGGGGGGACTGGATATGTCTGGAACCTCCTGCCGGTGACGTTGGATAGGGGTCCTGCAGGGGTGTGAAGGCATGATTATTGCATCCGCATGTGCCATTGTGTGCAATGGGTGAGTGACCCTGTACTCCAGTGCTTGCATTCTTTTCTAGGTCCTTGTGTGATATTTGGTTTGGGGTCTGTGTGGGTATCTGTATTGGACATGCTTTGGTGATGGGTGTCCATGCTTTGGTGTTGCATGCAGGGCTTGGTGTTGGGATGGGTGGGTTGTGATAGTGGGACATATGTGAGGTGTTGGAGTGATGGGGGTGAGGGTGAGGGTGGGGGTATGTGTTGGCATGCAGGTAGGGTGGGGGATATAATAGTTAAGAGTTGACTTACCAGAGTCCATTCCTCCTGCTACTCCTGCGAGGCCCTCAGGATGCAGTATTGCCAAGACTTGCTCCTCCCATGTTGTTAGTTGTGGGGGAGGAGGTGGGGGTCCACCGCCAGTCCTCTGTACTGCAATCTGGTATCTGGAGACCACTGAACGCACCTTCCCCCGTAGGTCATTCCACCTCTTGCTGATGTCATCCCTAGTTCTTGGATGCTGTCCCACTGCGTTGACCCTGTCGACGATTCTGCGCCATAGCTCCATCTTCCTAGCAATGGAGGTGTGCTGCACCTGTAATCCGAATAGCTGTGGCTCTACCCGGATGATTTCCTCCACCTTGACCCTGAGTTCCTCCTCAGAGAACCTGGGGTGTTGTTGAGGTGCCATGATGTGGTGTGGGTGATGTGTGAGGTGGTGTGTGTTGCGATGTGTGAGGGGATGTGTTGTGTGTTGTTTGAGGTGCGTGGATGTTGTGTGAGTGATGATGTTGTGTGTCTATGGATGCTAGTGTTGTTTCTGGTGGTGTCTCTCTCTGGCCTTCTTTCGAAATTTTGGTAGTAAGAGTTTGTGTGTGATGTAAGTGTGTGTTTTATATTGGATTGGGTGTGTGAGAGTGGTGTGTGTATGTGTATCAGGTGTGTTTATTTTGAATTGTCCAATGTGGTTGTGTTTTGTAAATGTGTGTGTATTTTGAGCGAGTCGGTGGGTACCGCCAATGGAATACCGCGGTTGAAAGACTGCCGCGTGGATTCGTGGGTCGTGATAGTGTGGGTGTATTCCTGTTGGCGTGATGGTGGAGTTTTTGTTGTCGCCAGTTTATCACTGACCTTTGGTGTGGCGGACTTGTGTGGATGTCTGGATTATGGCAGATTCCGAGCTGTGGTTCGTAATAGCTGTAGTGGAATTCAGCCGCCGCTGCTGTGTGTTGACGGTCTTCTGCACAGCGGTAAGCGGGATATACCGCCAATGTTATAATGAGGGCCATGGTATCTACTATTACTATAGCTACCCCCTTATCTGCAGGTTTTATAGTAATGTCTGGATCCTGGGACAGGGAGCAAATAACTGCTTGTTCGGAGGTTAGATAAATTCTGAAAAGCTGGTAAAGGTTGTAGTTGTTCAACCTCATGTCGTACTGCTTTTTCAAAAGTAAGGACCTCAATGGGTACCTCAGTGGAAGGAGGCATAAAAGAAGATGGATTCCTCAAATTAGTATCTCCTGACATGGTCATTGCTGGATGTTCTTAAAAAAGAAATGCACCGAAATAAAGCAGTCATTTCACAGTTGAGTCGGAAAGAACACTAAAAGACAGGAGTGCAAACTAAAACACCAAAATAACATTTGAGACATAAATGAAGTCAAATAAGTTACCTCCTTTTATTATTTACAAATAGAAAACCCACCCACCCCTCTCCCCAAATAAATCGCCCCATCCCCAACCAAAGTCCAAAGAACGTCCACAACGAAATTCCAGCTCCCTTTCCCATCCTCTCCACTTAAAACAAGTGTCCCTGCCACCAAAACAAAAAATTTAAAAAAGTGTCAAAAGAGGGCATTCTCCACATGGGTCCGGAGATCATAAAGGATTGCCTCAATGTGTGCTACCCAGTGGTCCAAGCATGAGAAGTGTTGTTGGATATGGCACTGTTAATTGCGGTCCGAGCATGTGGGGGACAGGAGTGGTGGGAGGTGGATAGGTTGATGCCAACTGGCGGGAGCCCTGACAGTGCACCTGGTAGGCTGGAGGCACTGGCAGCCGGTCAGAGGAGCCCAGCCCCTCAGGCATGTTGGCAGCTGACTGGGCCTCGTCCTCCTCCTCCTGAAGAGCCACTAGCCACTGATATCCAATGCAGGTAGCCCCCAGCCTCTGCTGCCGCAGCTGGGCTGCTATCTCCTGGAGAGTAGGAGGATGTCCACCAGGAGTAGCTATAGCAAGAAAGAAAAAGGAAAATGACAAATAATAAACACTGCTCTGTGCAAACATTTGTTTTAAAGTAGAGTGGCACAGTAGCAGTACATTGCTGGTCCCCTAGGGCCACTGGAATTTTATGTGGCTGTTTATGAGTCACACAGGTATTTTTGTACCCAAACATGCCTCACTGTAGCTGACAAATGTTAAAAGTGTAAAATTTTAACTGGCATGAATCCATTATAAAAGCCATGAAATATTAATCACTTGCACATAAATGTGACGCATTTTGGGGTGGCTGGGAGAGAACTTCAGAAAGAATAAAGGACTGAAGTACTAGGAGGTAACAGAGTGGGCACTAGGAGGGAAGGGAAACACACCTTGTTTTAAGTTTGCAATCCATTGACACATTTGTAAATGCTGCATTAACTGAAGCAGATGCACACTGCACAATCATTACTACAGTACTGCTGAATTGAACCATGCTAAAGTTACGTCACAGTAATATGGGTGACTAATGGGGAGGGAGGTATGATGATGGGTGGGAGGATACATATCAGCCTTGCTTAACAACTACAGTAAATTAAGGGAGCAGACAGAGTATTAAAATACCCGCCATTTGGAACCAAAGCTTTGATAACCAGGCAAATCAAGAGAAGTAGGTGAACAGACACATCCCTCTTCAGAAGAGCTCCCTTAATTCTTGACCCAAGGAATTGTCCATTCATCTTTTCATTCATTCATCTATTCACCCTTTCATAGCCACCATTTAAGCTTTACACTCTCTTGTCCAGTCTTTCACCATTTCAATCCAACCATCCACTTTCCATCCATACACTCACCTATCCAGTATCAACCCTTTCAACCACCCTTTCACCTATCCATCCATTTACCCATGCGTCATTTGTTATCATTCACCCATCCCCCTGGGCAACCATTTACCCATCCATTCTTCACCCACTGAGGCACTGTTTCATCCCATCATCCATCCTTTCACCCACTTATGCATCTCCTATCACTTACCAATGCCTCCTTTCCTTTCACCCACCCGTACATTCTTTCACTCATATACTACTTCACCCGTTCTTTCTTTTAGCCGTCCATCCTTCATGTGCTTTTCCATCAAGTCATCATTTGTAGCATCCGTTCATTATGAGCTTTTGTCTGCTGATTTGCATAGAGAAGAGGCCATTAAGAACTCAATCCCTCCTGTAGTTGCTATATCAGGGGGTTCAAGAGCAATGCCTTTGCTGTGAGTATACTAGTACTTGTCAATAAGCAAGAGTAATATGACTTGCCAACGTCCGTCCCTGCTGTTGCAGGTTCTACACCGCTGATGCATCCGGTGCATTGGTGCTGCTGCTGGCTCCTACATTGGTGGTTGGTGTGAATAGAGCAAATGTTACACATTTTAAATTTAAACAAAATGCAATCGCAATAGATTATTACAGTACTATCTTCTTCTATCAATCACTTTAGGAGTTGATTAATTATGTTAGAAAAGTCAGATAGTCAAATCAACCATAAACATTTCATAATGGAGGGGCAACGCTAAGTCGCTGAAACACAATAAAGGGGTGGAATATTTTGGTCAATCCAAGAGGACCTAGGGTGAGGACTTGGTTGGCAAATGCAATGGGAATGGACAAAGCAATGAAAACCTTCACAAACATGCGCAGAAAAACTGACTTGGGCATGCAAACGTGTTGGTGGAGTACCTGTCCTAAAAATATGTCCTCTAAGTATTAAAATACCAGTCCGCAAGATATATAAGGGGAGAAGGGAAAGCTTAGCTTAGTAACAAAGGAGAAGAAAGCTACAAATTAGTACAGTCAGGAAAGTAGATGAAAAATAGACAACTGCAGGCATGACAAGAATTTAACAAAGCATATATAGAACGAAAATAAGTACAAAAAAGGGAGACAGGCACAGTAAAAATAAAAGAAAAATTATTCAAAATGAGTCAAGCTGAAGGTTGGGGAAATAATAATAATAATATAACAGGAAGACTTATGGGGGACACCAGATCTACCAGCTTTGGCACTGGTGGTGGCGCTGGCACCTTTGTCTCCTGGACCCACCTTGGACGTTGCTATCTTCTTCCCCTTGGGTGCTGAGGTAAGAAATAAAGAAGGTTAAAAACACAGATTAGTGGTACAGTCAATCTCCCACAAAATATTTTGACAGGCAGAGGCAAATATAGGAACTTTGTACTTTTCTAAATCAGATCACCTATTATGGATGTTACTCGAGTTTCCTAATTCCTACTCGTAAGCCCTGCTCCAAATTTCCTAAACTACATTTATAACTAGGTACCATTACTATTGCATCCATATTGCAATAAATGGTCTTTGCTTCTCAGTCACCTTTGATGGGACAACTTAGTCCCCCTATTTTTTCAATGCATTCTACACATCACATTATGGGACTGCATAAGCTACATAAAAAAATGCCGCAGAGAAAAGAAAGCTAACTCACTGATATTACTTACTACTAATACTGCAATCTTATTCTTAGTGACAGGAGAAGTTTCAGTCTGCGTGGCTTCCTAAACAATCAGTCCACACATGTGCTGATAAATACAATTAGGAAGCACTGACTAAGAACCTGGCTAGCTCAAACTGGATCACATAATATTCATCATAACTTAATTTACCTCTGGGAGTCAGCACTGCTATAAAAAGAAAAGGTATTGTGCAACACACACAGCAAATAAATAACTATTTACTCACCGAGCACTGACACCTCAATGCCCAGCAGGTCGAACAGGTCCTGCTCGCAGTCCAGTATGTCCGCCTAATGGTGCGTCAACTGCTGCTGGGTGCGCTGGACCCCAGTGTGCTGATGACTCAAATGGCGCACCCTCCCCCACAGCAGTCAGCTCTCCTGAAGGGCGTAACAGCTCCCAGGTCTGCTGTTTACTTGTAGCATACAGGAGCGGTGGCTCGGCCAAAAAACACAAGTGCTGCCACCTCCGGCTCAGTAAAAATGGGGCAGGTTTGCACCCTTTGGCTGTGCTGACGTTCACAAAGTAAGTGGCTAACAGCCACACAGGTGACACCACTCCCTCTGCCACCCTGCTCTGCCATGGGTGGAAAAAAGAAAGAGGAAGAAATAGAAGGAAGGAAGAAAGAAAAAATATATAAAGAAGTAAAGGGAAAAGCAAAAAAAATAAAGAATTCAAAAAGTCACAACAAAAACACACCAAAGATGACAGAAACCTAAAATAGACAAAAACAAAGACACACACTGATTGAATAAAGGAAAATGACGGGTTAGATTGCATAGATTTAGGAAGGATTAAAAATTAGGCCCAGCACCATGCACAGAGAGACAGAGAAAACAAAATGGCTGCACCCACGTAAACCTTGAGGTGCCTTCCCGTGATATTTTCAACGCGGGAACAAGCATTGCGCTCCTGAATGAAAAAAAAAGCGTAAACGCGGTGTCAAGGAATTCCGTCCTATCGAGGAATTCCATAGAGTTCGAGGAGTTTTTCTAACCACTCTGCAAAATTCTACATAGTGGAAGTCCACGAGCTCTGCCCACCCCTACTTCTTAGTCCTGGATACAAGTGGGGGCAGGTCCATTCCATAGGGTTCTCCTCCCAGGGCACAAAAGCAGGTGCAGTCCTTCTTCTGTCTTCCACAGGCCAAGTAGTATTCTGAAGAAGATACCCATGGGTGCTGCATTTACGTCTGAGTCAAGCCTATGGGTGTGGGTGACTCCTGGTCCCTCCCTAACCAGTAGGGGAAAAGTTCTCCTGGGTAACCCTATCTACCTTTGTAGCAGTTTCTGTGTGCCTGCAGACTGCAGACAGTCCCAGAGTGTCCCTCTCCACCTACATATAACATGTCAGAACATTTCTTCCCTTGTGGAGAGCTCCTGTGCCCATCCTAGAGGTGTGGCCAGGAAAATTATCAAACCCTCCTTGTGGTAACTAAAAACCAGTTCTGAATCCAGCTCCTCTCCAACTGGGATTGGTGCCTGGCTACTAGAAGTACAACAGAGAGGACAGGCCTATGCATGAGCTATATCTGCCTGGAAAAGGGCATGTCTCTTTGCAGTTATTTAATTTCCTGGCCATTGTCCAGATTCTCATCCTGTCAGAGGAACAGTACACCTCCCCACACCCAATCTCTCTGTCTCAGCTCTGGTAACCAATTCACACCTAATCAATTTGCTTTTCAGCTCCTGTGTGACAGCTGGAAGCTCAGAAAAATTAACTTCTAGAGGGTTCAGGCAGGTGAAAGGTAATATTTTAACAGTGACTTTTTGTAAAATATTTGTTAGAAATCTGACCATACCAATGAATTGGATTTGTAATAAGTATTTTAAAAATTCCAAGAATTAACTTTTTATACTATTCCTAAGAAGAGCTAAGTTTAATAAGGCACCCCAAGGCTTTCCTGTGGAACAGCTAAACTTCCTATAGTGGAAACAGGTTATAGGGCATTGCCACTGTAATTACATGTTAAACATCAAACTTTACATGTACTGCTTCTAAATATCAGGCACCCTGATTATGGTCTTATAGGTACGTTAACAAATTCAACGTGTTTTAGAGGACAGGATTGTCCCATTGCACAGACACCAAAGACCAGAAAAATAACTAGAATAAATTGGAGTGGCAATGTAAAAAGGAACATTTCCCTACAGAAAGCTTCTTTTCAGGACCCCATTAAGTGTTCATAATATGCAGTGCAGCTTAGCTTTGTATAACTTATCATCTCTATTTTGAGGATGCGCTGTAGAAGATAAATGGGTATATGTGAGACATGTGTTTTAAAAAATCGAGGGATACTGTGTCTAAGAGGAAGTGATTGATACCTTTATTATTCATCTGTGCCTATCATGCCTGTAGCTACGTGCAGTGGAAAGTGATGTGTCAAGCCACATGTGGTTTCATAATATTTGTAACTTGCTATAGTAACCCTAAACAGATGAATCAGTTATGCCAATACTAAATGTGTGTTTTCTCTTTATAAGTACCCAGGGGCATAGTGTAATTTTTAGTTCTTGTGCCCACATATGTCCTCTGCCTAATTTTCAATTACCACCCTGTTCCGTCCTGTTCCTGGCAGGGAATTTACCCATCCATTTAGGAGGCTGGACTGCAGCTGGCCTGACACATTTCATCTCTGGTTTTGGTAATTCCATGTGTAATCACAGAGGACTTTGAGATTATGTATGGATGGGCAATTCCGTCATTACATTTTTTGGCAATTTATATTAATTAATTTGGATCCTTCATAATGTCCATCTGTCAGACCGCTGCCAACTAGAGTCACAATTACTAACCTTGGCGATCAGTGGTAAGTATAGGACATGTGTTTGTACAATACCATATAGCAATTCAGTGTGAACTGCAACTCTATACTTAGACCAGTTCAAACCTATTCCTCTTGGTTAGCAGAATTTATGTGTGTTTTGGCTTAATTGGCATTTTTTTATTTAAACTTTTCCCTCCTTTTTGATTTTTTGCTAAAACATTTCTCAGTCTGAAGAAGCAGCTCCCGCACCTGCAGTTGTAGAATTTGATTTGGCCCAGATGGAGTTTTATTCTGTGGCTCAGATGAAAGTCTTTTGCAAGCCGTTTCATGTCTCAATGAGGGGGGTCACCAAGAAGGTGCATCTGTAGAAAGCCTTAAGCACATGTGCAAAGTCCCTTTGCGTAAGAGTTGATGGCCTAGCTGATGGGCTAACCCTGGAAACTCATGTGGATTCGGGACTGTCTGTGGAAGAAGCCAACAACTTACCAACAGTAGTAGTTGTTCCCAGAGCAGGGAGCAGTGTCTCATTAAAGAACCGGACCCCAGAGGAGCTGGAGGACAGGAGGGAGGCAAAGTAACTAAAATTGGAGCATGCAAGCTAGAAAAGAGCAGGCTCTTGCTAGACTGGAGAAAGAGCAGGCTCTCAAGGAGAAAATACTGGCCATGGAAGACAGAAAAATGGCCCATCTCAGCTTGAGAAAGCTTGACATAAGAGCCCTACATGAGGGGTCCAGCAACAGCCATAATGGCCGAAGCATATCTGCAGGGTCTTCAAGTAAGTCCAGATTCTATGTCCCAAAAGATATGGTGCCCAGTTACGTGTGGGAGATGACATAGATAAATGGTTGGCATCATATGAAGTGGCTTTGAAAGAGCCCAGGTTCCACAATCCTTACATTAAAGGTGGGGGACCAGACCAACTACATTGCCATGAAGACCATTTTAGTCAGGAAGTTTGGATTGGCACCTGAAAAGTACAGGCAATGGTTCAGGGCTAGTCACAAAATCACCACACAAACATGGGTAGATTTTCTGGATTATGCTGGTAAGGCACCAAAGGGCAGCAAAGTTGATGATTATGAAGGGCTGACCAGCTTGGTTTTTAAGGAGCACATGCTTGAATAATTGGCGTCCAGAGATGAACCAACACCTGGTGGATAGCAAGCTGACTGACTCCATGAAGCTTGCTGAGGAGGCAGACATCTGGGTCAGCACTGGATTTATGGCCAAGCTTCCCAACAGAAGAAAAAGGTGGGGGATAAAAAGAAAGAGTTCTCCAAAGGTCCCCAAAACAACTCACAGGGGAAAGGTCTCATTCCCAATCTAGCCACCAGACACAAAACTACCCTGACAAAAGTCAGCAGCCCAAAACCCCTAAGTGCTGTGAGTAGAGCGAGTATGGACAGAACAAGGGGCCCCAAGTGTCCAAAAAGAACACACCCTCGCCCTGGAAGTAAGAACCCAGGGGTTGTTAGTATAGTGCTGGGGGAGAAGGAGTTTGTTCCAGTTAATTAGGGGGTGAGGGCTAGTGGGGTGACAGTGAGATGGTTCCTAAGATCCATGAGATGGTTCCTAAGATCCATGTGCCATCTAATACTACCGAGTATAGGCAATGGGTCACCATCAATTGGCAAGGTGTTGAGGCTCTAAGGGACACAGGTCCCAGTATGACTATGGTAAAGAGTCAGCTGCTGATTCCTAATGCCTTCCACCAAGTTGTGGTAGCTGACATTTGAGTTGGGGGAGGTTTAAAGACTTCTGAAGGTGCTGTGAGCACTGCCGTGCCTATGAACTGTTTGTTGGGTAATGTCCTGGAGTCAACTATCTTGAAAGAAGTGGAACTCAAGGCTCATGTGGAGATGCTGGGGTTGCCTGACTGGATCTGTGCAACGACAATGTACATGGATGCTAGTCTGCATGTGGAAGGAGGACCCACCAAGGCACCAAGGAGGAGTTCTGTAGGGCATTAAGGGAGTGCCCATCCCTTGAGGGCATGAGGAAACAGGCTGAAGCCCAAGCAGCAGGTGGGATTAGGATTGTGGACCCTACTTGTACAGGGTTCATACTTCTGCTAACTAGAGACCCAATATCCCACATTAATGTGTCCCTTATAATGCCAAAAGGGGAACCTTTGGGCAAGAGTCCTATCAAAAACAACCACAGTATACCATTCATTCCCATCGTATTGGCTAGAAATCCCACAATATATCAAGGAGGAGCACTCTGTGTTAGGGCTACCATAATGACCAGAATGCCTACCACAATCTACCAGCTTGATCTCCATTTCTCTGTTTCACTCATTAGCATTTTTGCAGCTTCTATCTAGCCTAAGTTGGACTTCCCTATCTTACCTCTGTCTCTCCATAGTTCTTTCTTCTCACCATATCCTTCTCTTTCTGTCATACTTTTTTATTTTATTTTTGTATGCTTTGTTTCACTCTCTTCTTTTAGTCATCATTTAGTTTCGTTTTCCTTTCTCAGTCTCATTTCTGTCCTCCTTTTTGCTCTTCCCCTGTTGACTTACCTCTTTCTATTTTGTTTCCCTTCCTCTTTCTTTCTTTTTCATATTGTCTATCTTTCTCTTATTTTGTTATTCTTTCTCTGCTTATCATTTTAACTTTCTTTGAATCTTATAGTTTCCTTCTTGCTCCTTTCTTCTTTCCTTTCCCTTTTATTCATTCCATATTTGGCCTTTCTTTTTTCTGTTTCTTTTTCCACTCAAATCTCTTCTCACCTTCTTCTTTCCCTCCTATTCAATATTTCTTTCTGTGTCAATGTGCATGCATGAGTGGCAATCTTTGAATCGGTTTTGTAAACTTTACTGCAAAAAATCTTTCAAGATGGCCACCCACACATTCGCCTCCACTGGAGATGGGTGGCCTATATAGTAATGGTTTGTTTTTGTAATGAAGTGTTACAAAAACACATTTGCTTACCCTTGTTCACTCTATTTGCGTCTCTTTATGCTCTTTTCCCACTTTCATTTTTCGTTCCCTGTCTTGTTCACGACACTCACTCTTTTTTTAGGCCAAGACTCCCAACGATAATTTGTTTTGTAACATCCTATTTGTATTTTAAGATCTGCATGCAGAATGGGGTCCATGACGCACTAATCAATGTTTTATGTAACCCACCTGACCAATCCATCTGGACCAATTTCAACTCTTCTGCTGCTGGTAGAGTGAGGTTAAGGCACCTTTTCATACAGGCCTATGCTTAGACCTCATCTATTCACTAAGAACCTGATTCCCAAAGTTAAACTTAAACCTGAAGTCTACCTTTACTACTTTTCGGTATTCAAATAGGTACTTATGAATAGTATTTTTACACATGTGGAGGTTCCGCACTTGGGGAGAAAATGCCTCTCTGAGTGAAGAACACCCACAGGCGTAAAGATCAACAAGAATAAAAAGTGATTAATATAAACAACTTTCAAAGCAATTAGAAACAAGAAAGTCATATATAATGTTTCATTAAATAAAAATGTTGATCACAACAGAGCATATATTAATGAAGTCAATTACTCTGTTACCTAAAGTAACATAGACTACCAAACAAATGTTTATATATTTTTGTTTTAAAAGAACAAACTATTTGATAACATAATCTTTGAGAAATCCTGGAGGACAGCTGATGTGAGTACAAGACCTGCATCTAGACTTGTTCTGTCTATTTTCATTAGTCCTGAGATAATGGAGCATGATTCAGTGATCAGGACCATCACAAAAGGATTCACAGTTCAAACACACGCTCTTTTTCTTGATAAGCAATACCACCACACTCAAATTCCATATCCTGCCACCTTGAGTTTTAATAGCATTTTGAAACTTTTTTATGACTTTATCAGTTGAGTAAACTTTGAATTCATAGTTTTTCCAGGGGATGCCTTAATGTTCATAATATTCCCTACCTCCACATTCAAATCTTTAGTGCTGTTATTTAGATCATGCCGTTCTTTTCTTTTCCCTTAATGATATAATCCTCAGAGTCTCCAATATTCTTGGACGTCCACATTCATTCACCCATTCTGCCAATTCATCTAAGCAGGAATTTGTTTAGTATTAGGTCTTCTGCCTCTAAACAACTCAAAAGGAGATTTATCTTTAACCTGATGCTGCTTCAGATGATAAGCAATTAATCGGTATGCCACCCTGTCTGACCAAATCAAACCATTACTTTTTGCTACTTGAATATACTCTTTAATGGTCTTATTAAATCTTTCAACAACACTATTAGTCTAAGGTGGTATAATGCACACTTGTGCTGTCCAATTTTCCTTTCTCTCAGATATTCACACATTTCGGCAGAACAAAATTGGACACCGTTGTTGGTAAGAATAGAGTCTGGAAAACTTTCCTTACCAAAAACGTAAACTAAAAACTTTGGCATATTTTTGTGAGAAATGCCTGCAACACCTCTGATTTCAAGTCACCTTGAGAATAAGTCTGTCAATAAAATTATGTATGGAAAATGAATCTCTCCCATAAGCGGTCCCACAATATCTATGGCAACTTCCTTCCAAGGACTTCTACGTTGCATAGGACGTTTTCTAGTTAATTAATCTGCTGTCACTATTGGAACACAAAGGACAATCTCTTACAATAAGCTCCAGCTGAATGTCCATTACTGGCCACCAAGAATATGATTTAAGTCTCTCCTTAGTTTTTGACACTGCAAAATTACCTTGATGTGCCAAGTTGATTAATTTACATTGTAAAGCAAATGGAGGAATAAGTCTAGTCCCTCTAAAAAAACAACTATCAGTTTCTGTCAACTCATTTCTTGTCATCCAAAATGATTTTCCCAATCTTCACCTCTGCTTGTTCAACCATTCATAAGTTTATCTCATACAGCACTCAATAACAGATCTTTGCCCTACTCTTGGTTCCAGTCATCCTCCAAAATTACACAGTCGGTAATATTACAAACGTCCTCCAAAATACACTTGTCACCACACTGAGGCCCAGATTTATACTTGCTTTGTGCTGAATTAGCATCTTTTTTTTAATGCTAATTCAGCGCACACTTAACTCCATATTTATATTTTGACGCTGGACCTGTCTAGCACCAAAATATTGGCGTTAACGTCATTTTTTAGATGCATGAAACCACCTTGCGTCAATGAGATGCAAGGTAGGTGTTCCCGTCTAAAAAATTACTCTAAGCCCCTAGCATCATATCTATCCACCCGGGCAAAAATGACGCATAGGTGGGAGGTGGACCCAAAAATGGCATTAACTCAGATTTGCGTCAAACTTTAATGTCTGCGTCAGCTTAGGAGACGATGGAGAGGACAGCGACAACAACTGCAACCACCACCACAACGGGGTACACAAAGGCAAAACAGGACAACCCTCCTTGGCCTCAGGGAACAAGACATCATAAGGACATACAGACTCAACTGGCAAGCCATACTACACCTGCTACACCACTCTGAGCCACAGATCACAGCCAGCCTGCAGACCCCACATAATATACCAGCTGTGACAAAGCTGCTAGCTGTCCTGCACATGCTGGCAAGTGGCTAATTTCAAACAACGAGTGCCCTGGTTGCTGGTGTGTCACAGACGTCATTCTTGGTGTTCCTGCCAAAGGTGTTAGACACAATTATCTCTCTGACACCGCACCATATCAGCTTCCCCAACACCCAGCAAATGCAGCAGGAGATAAGACAGGGGTTCTACCAATTTGATGGCTTCTGGCATGTGCTTGGTGCAATTGACTGTACCCATGTCCAACTTGTTCCACCTGCAGCAATTGAGCATTTATACCTGAATCATAAACACATGCATTCCATAAATGTGCAGGCCATAGTGGACCACTGGGGACTATTCACAAACATTTTGGCCAAGTATCCTGGTAGTGTCCATGACACCTACATATTCAGGCACAGCAGGATCAATGAACACTTCCAGGATGGCCAACATAGAAATGGCCTACTTGTGGGTAAGTCAACAAACCTAGCAATTTACACACAACACACTAACCCTGTAGGACACACAAGACACACACTACTCCAAAAAAACCTGGCCAAGTAACACAGATGTGCAGGTGACAACACATATGCACCATGCTGCAGTACAGCACAATCAGTGCACACCACAAACATATACACCCACATGTACGTAACACACCCACAACTTGACAGGCACACCACGTGAAGGACAGGTGGAGATATGTACCCTTTGCAAAAAGAAGATGTACACAAACCACTACAACTGCCTACATGTTGCTCTCTATGTCCACTTCACAAACACAGTACACCAAACAAAGATTTGCACAGCAATGTCAATGGCATACACCATGCTCATGTAACGTGAGTCACAGATAGGCGCAGATCCCTCAAACCATGCCGTGCAAGTCTCAGCCGGAACCCCTGGTGCCAATACCAACTACATCTCATCAGCACATACCTGACTTACCTGTAGTGTGCATATACATCTGCCTGATGCATTGGGTCACACACATAGGAATACAACATTAACGGCCATCACATACCATGTGCCAGATTTGTGTGAAGTGGCACCACACATACTGTAGTGCCATGTCACATGCTTCACTTACTGACCCACAACACCATCATGTCTGTATCGTAAACAATAAATGGCCAACCATGGGGCAGATTCACTGTTAGACAGTGCAGATCACGGATGCCTAAGTGGGACCCTGTAGGAGTATTTAGGACATCACTGACCTTACATGGACTGTGCTATGGGACACATTTGCTAAGTAGCTGATCTCCATCCCATAGCCTGCACTGTGCATGTGTTGACAACATAAATGCTGATTCATGTTTTGGAAGATAGGAGAGACACTGGTAGTAATGGTGATCATCCTGAAACAATGGGATAAACACCCTTGGACAGCCTCCAGTGCCATTGTCATGGCCTGCACTGTATGTTCAAGTTTGCGGATGACCACTCTTTTGTGACTTGAAGCCGTACTGTAAATCGGCCACCCTCCCATGCAGCACTTAGCGTGGAAGGGACTTGCAATGTGTGTTGCTGGAAATCTGTCCTGCACAGATACATCCACCTCCACAGGGCAGCTATCCAAGCACCTTGGTGCAAGGTTGGTAGTGTTGGTGCACGGCTGCATATTAGGTGCCCGCACAGGGGACAACAAAGGGTTGCCTAGTAACATGTCACATATGGTGCATTCCTGCATAGTGAAAATGTTGCAGCACAGTGCTGCCAACGTTAGAGCTGTGTTGTGCATTGTCACTTGCTCATTAAAATGGGCCTAAGTGTTGCACTATATCTGTAATGACACATGTCAAAATGGCTGGGATGTCCAGGCTCTGTAGGGCTACCACATTGTCACCACATCTGACCCCATTGTGTTGTGAGGATATGTCATGCCCCCTCTAGTGATAGCACACTGATATAAAGGTGCACTACACAACACATGGTACATACGTTAGGATTCTAAAACATATGTCCAAGGTCCTTGAACCAATACCCAAGATTATCATGTTCAACAACACAGTACTAGGAAAACGTTGCGCAAGGCCAACACACTCACACCATACTACAAACATGTATGAGTCACAACCAACTCAAAATACCAACTACCATGCTACATGACAAACCTGTTGCAAGGCTTAACAACAACTTACACCTTTTATCTTTTGCAGGGGATCAGGGTTATGGCATACAGCCATGGATAATGACCGCATTTGCAAACCCAAGCGCAGCAGCAAAGCATGCATACAATGAGGGACACCGTAAGACACGCAAAATCGTGCTAAGGACATTTGGCATACTCAAAACTAGATACAGGTGCCTGGGCCTCACAGGAGGAAGCCTCCTATATGCCCCACACATTGGGTGCAAAATCATCCTGACATGTGCTATCCTGCACAACATATGTGTGTGACTGGACGTTTCTATGTATGACCAGGTTGATGACCTGCCTGAGGAGGAGGAGGAGGATGGTGGTGACGATATGGAGGGGGAACAGCACAACACAGCTTCTGGGGTACACCAGAGACAGCACGTAGTTGACAACTTTTACTCTTAAGAACCACTAAATGAACTTGTTAATTTTGTAAATAAACACTTCACTTATACAGCCAATCCTGCTTTGGTCTCTTCAATCTCCACTATATATACCATAGGAATGTGTGTCTAACCTCAGGGAGCATGTTACAAATAAGAATCTGACAAGTACTGTTGTAACATCATATGTGATGTTTAAGATTGTATTGACAACATCACATACTTCACTAAAAGCCTCATCACTCGTATGTGACAACTGAAGGACACAATCCATGGACCACAACATATTTGGTACATCCACGTTGCCAACTTGTCAATCGATAGGTCATCACACACAACTATATCATGTCCAAATAGGATGTATTCAAGGGGCTCACACATGAGGAAGTGAATGTCAAAAAATAGAAATTAAGTCATGTTGGAACTGAACACTGTCACAACTCAGTGTGAGAGTTGCAACGGTTGCATGGAACATGTGTGACAAAGGGGGGATATCGTTGGTAACTATGGTAATCATGATTTACCCAGGTATAACAACCAATGGTAGAAGTTGGGCCTGCACAGTCTATCCATGGTAATCCGTCCTGCCACTGCCATGGGGCCCAATCCTGACATAGGATACTCATGACCTACCACACTGTACGGACATGTCTGTGGAATGCACTTCAGTATGGATGAGAACCTTTGCAGCTAGGGCTTCAGGTCCACCACATAAAGCCAACAACCATTGGTAAATGCAACAAGTTTAATCAAACATTTGTGATCAAAACATATTCTGGGTGGAATGTAGGCAGAGTGTGTCATACACACTATGGGCCTCATTACAACATTGCCGTGCGGCTACCTCCGCCCGCCAAGCTGTAACCGCCGTGCGGCCGCCAATACGGCCGCACTCCCGCGGTGCTCATTTGGACAACCCCGCTGGGCTGGCGGGGATGTGGGCCGCAACATGGGAGCCGGCGCCAAATGGAGCCGGCGGTGTTGCGGCCGTGCGACGGGTGCGGTTGCACCCGTCGTGCTTTTCACTGTCTGCACAGCAGACAGTGAAAAGCCGCATGGGGCCCTGTCAGGGGGCCCCTGCACTGCCCACGCCAGAGGCTTGGGCTGTGCAGGAGCCCCCAGGGGCCCCACGACTCCCCGTACCGCCAGCCTTTTCCTGGGGGTGCAGACCTCCAGGAAAAGGCTGGCGGTCGGGGACTCGTAATCCCCTGGGCAGCGCTGCAAGCAGCGCTGCCCTGGCGGATTACAACCACCGGGGCCATTGTGGTGGAAACCGGCTGGCCCTGGCGGTGCGACCGCGGCGGTAACGCCAGGAGGCACCGCCAGCCTGTTGGCGGTGCTCCCGTCGTTTTGGCCCTGGCGTTGTAATACCGCCAGGGTCATAATGACCACCTAATTCCCAAAGATGTACACATGTCAGACAAATATGCAGGCTTCACACGTCTCCATAAACTCCAAATCTACATACGGAGGCAGTTGTCGGTTAATATTTCCTAGGTAGCAATGGTTTAGCCATCATCCACAATGCCTGACCTGCATATGTAGCTTTAAATATTATGCTTTGTATGGCATTACACATCACAGACGAAAACACAACACACAATCACAAATCAGAACTATTGCATTGTACTGAATGCCAAACATATGTGGATACACTGTTGTCGTGCATATGCATGACGTGCAACAATTTGCATGCTGTTGACCCAGTATAACACACTTTGGTGGAACGGACCAATTACACCCTTATAACATTGCTGCATGGACTACCACATGTGGCCATACCAAATATGCCACATTTCAGCACAGCCCATGTCTTATGTATGTTGATTCAGGGTGCATCTAAGGACAAAGCAAAAAAAGACGCAATCAGGAATTGAGTCAAAAAATATGAGGCAAATGTGTCTAAAACATCTGCAAATGCAAAGAAAATGACACATGGGCCCTTAACGTGAATTCTACCTTCAAACTCCTCTCAATGCTGTCTTCAGTGAAATCGACGCATAACTGTCATGCGGCAATATAAATGACGAACATGTGTTATGCATGTAAAGAAACCTACGCAAATGTCAAATGCATCAAATAAATACACGCATAACTGAAAAACACGATGCACGGGGACAGGAAGAGTTGTAATAGGCAATCCTGTCTACAAGCATGGTGCAGTGGGTGTAGTTTCACTTTCCCTTTACATTATGTGCCTTTGTCACTGTGTGGTTGTGTTTTGGAGCTGGTGGTTGTGTATTGAAGTTTGTGGTGTCCCACCTGCTGTGTCCTGTTATATATTGTGTGCATTTTGTCCCAGTAGTTGTGATTTTGTGTAGTTTTTGTCTAGATTTGTATTTGTACTGTGGAATGCCTGTCGGGGTTGTTACTAATTTTGGATAGTTTGGATAAGTTAGTGGGGTTAAGCTTACGTTCTTTTTTTTCTTCATTTGTGTTTGTGGTCAACTCTGACCATAAATCAACATGTCTGGAAGGGGGGTGTGGGGAGGTGACAAGGATGTCCGAGGATGAGCTAGGTGGATTTGTATGGTTGGTATCCCACTACCTGCCTATGATGCTAGAGATGGGTGGCCGGGTCATCCAGGGATACCGGACCGAGGCTAGGCAGCTGCGGCGGGGCAAGGTACTCCACCACCTGAAGAGAGTATATAGGTTAAGCAGGAATGAGCACCAGCTCAAGCATCGCTGGGCAGATCTGGTGGCGAGGGAGCAGGTTATTTACCTCTTACGTGTTAATTGGTGGGTGGGTGGGGGGTCATGTTGGGGTATCTATGTGTTTTCTATAACAACACATCTACTTGTCCATTGTGAGGAAGTAGCCTCTTTCTATCATGGTTATCCCCATTTGTGGCCTATTTGTCAGTGTTTGTCAGTGTGTTTTTACTGTCTCACTGGGATCCTGCTAGTCAGGACCCCAGTGCTCATAGTTTGTGGCCTACATGTCAGTATGTTTTACTGTTTTGTCAGTATGCTTGGTTGTGTCTCTGGAGTCCTGCTAACCAAAAGTCCAGTGATTATGCTCTCTCTGATTCCAAATTTGTACTTACATACTGGTAACCCAGTATTCCACTCCAAAGTGGCATACTGGACCCCCTTATAAGTCCCTAGTATATGGTACCTAGTTACCCAGGGCATTGGGTTTCTAGGAGATCCTGGGCTGCAGCATTTATTTTGCCACCCATAAGGAGCTTCGACAAACACTTCTTCAGGACTGCCATTGCAGCATGAGTGAAATAGTGTAAGCACTATTTCACAGCCATTTTGACTGCACCAGGGGCCACATGTACGAAGATCTGATTTTGAGACTCGCAAAATGCGAGTCTTAGCAACTCGCAATTTGCGAGTCACAAAACCAGATGTACAACAGTGTCGATGACACTGTCTGCAATTCGCAATGGCTTGCTTCATGAATATTCCTGAGGTAGGTTGCAATTTGCGACCCCATTGGGAATGGCAGACCACCATGTCTGTGACTGCTTTTAAATAAAGCAGTATTTTTTTTTAAATGCAGCCCGTTTTTCTTTAAAGGAAAACGGAATGCATTTCAAAAACAAAAATGAAAAGTGTTCTTTTCATTTTTTCAGAGCAGGCAGTGGTCCGTGGGACAATTGCCTGCTCTGAAAAAATGTTTTAACATGCATTCACAAAGGGGAAGTGGTCCAATGGGGACACCTTCCCTTTTGCAAATGGGTTAGCACCAATTTGAAATTGGTGCTAACTGCGATTGTTTTGCGACCGTATTCGCGGTCACAAAACAATCATACAAACCATTTAGATTCAGTATTACGAAGGGACGCCCTTGACACGCCCCTTCCTAATACCGAATCACAAAACCCAAACTGAGATTCGGTAACAAGTGACCGAATCGCAGTTTGGGCGTTGTACATCCCAAAAAGCATTTTTCTAGTCGCAAAGGGGCTGACTGTGACTAGAAAAATGCTTTGTACGTCTTGCCGCAGGTCACTTATAAGTCACCTATATATCTAACCTTCAGACCCTAAAGGCTAGGTGCATAGTACCTGTGTGTGAGGGCACCCCTGCACTAGCAGAGGTGCCTCCACGTCGTCCAGGCCCATTTTCCCGGACTTTGTGAGTGCGGGGACACCATTATAACTGTGCACTACATATAGGTCAACACGTATATGTAGCTTCACAATGGTAACTCCAAATATGGCCATGTGAGGTGTCTAGGATTGAGAAATTGTACCCCAAATCTGATTCTGGTAAGGGAGGGAGGGGCAATTCTATATACCCTAGGGGCTCCACCAGGGACCCCCAGTACTGCAATACCAGCCTTCTGAGGTTTTCACTGCAGCTACAGCTGCTGCCACCTCACAGACAGGCTTCTGCCCTCCTTGGGCTTGAGCAGCTCAATTCCAGGAAGGCAGAACAATGCATTTCCTTTAGGAGAGGGGTGTTACACCCTCTCCCTTTGGAAATAGATGTTACAGGCATGGGAGGGATTTCCTCCCAGAGCCTCTGGAAGTGCTTTGAGGGGCACAAACGTTGCCCTCCTTGCATATTCCATTCTACACCCATTCCCTGCTCTGGCACGAAATTGGGTAAAGGAAAGGGGAGTGACTGCTCCCCTGTACATCACCACCCCAGGGGTGGTACCCAGAGCTCTTCCAGAGTGTCCCTGGGTTCTGCCATCGTTGTTTTCAGGATGGTCAGGGAAGTCTGGGAGCATCTGAGTGGCCAGTACCAGCAGGTGACGTCAGAGACCCCTCCTGATAGGTCCATACCTGGTTGGGTGACCAATCACCCTCTGAGGGCTAATTAGGGTCTCTCCTGTGGGTGTTTCCTCAGATTCAGATTGCAAGACTCCAGCAGGGATCCTCTGCATCCTTTACTTCATCTTCTACCGTCGGATCAACAGTAGAACTGTTCCAGGAACTCTACAACTGCAACAAAATATCCAAGAAGGCTACTGCAACTCTGTAACTTCAACTCCTGCCAGTAACTGCAACAGTTTCCAGGTTGTGCCCACTCCTAGGACTGCCCGTGGAGTAACGGAGTCACTTCTCTGCTTCAGCAGGCACCTCTCTGCAGCGACGACTGGTACTCTGGGTCCCTTCTCCCGACAACGAGTGTGGATCCTGGAACACAGGTGGTGGACTAAAATGACCCTGACTGTCCAAAGGTCGGGCTGTCCAAATTTGGTGGAGGTAAGAGCTTGCCTCCCCGTGTCAGACAGTACCCCTGTGCACCAAGTTTTTTGCAGCTCCTAGGGCTTCTGTGCACTTCTCCAAGAAATCCTTTGTGCACAGTGTAGCCCAGGTTCCCAGCACTCTATCCTGTGATGCTCAGCTCCGTGAATTGTCCCCCGGTGGCGTGGGATCCCTTTGTGTAGTGCTGCGACGACTGCCATTTGCAACTCCCTTGTCCCCGTGCTCTGGGACTCCTGTGCATGCTGCCTGGTCTTCTGAGGGCTCTCTGAAATACGTAGAGCCCCCTCTGTCTCCCTCTCCTGGGTAGAGTCGACCTGGCCCTTCCTGGGCCCGGCAGCGCCATTTTTCATGAAAAGTTAATTTTACATTTACCAAGACTTGTTGGCAGAATCCAGCGACGCAAACCAGACTGCATTCATCTATCCGGCGTGAGACATCTTCTGCACCAACCAGGAACCCACATCTATCTTCTTTGGTGCAATACTAACTGTGTCTTCTCACTGGTGGTTCTCCTTTTGCACCTTCATTCAGGTTAGCAGGGGCTCCTGTTCCCCCTGGACTCTTCAGTGCTTCTTGGACTTGGTCCCCTTCTTCCACAGGTCTACACATCCAGGAATCCATTGTTGGTGTCTTGCAGTCTCTTCTGGTCCTTGCACTGTCTTCTACCATGACTTCTAGTGTGTTTTAGGAAACTTGCTGTGCTTTACTCCTGCTTTCCTGGGCTCTGGGGTGGGGTATTTTACTTACCTTTTGTGTCTTCTTACGCTCCCAGCGCCCCTCTACACATTACACTTGCCTAGATGGGATACCGACTTTCACATTCCACTATTTTGGTATATGGTTTGTGTTCCCACTAGGCCCATTGCAACCTATTGTGATTTTCACTATTTGCACTATTTTCTGACTGTTTACTTACCTGTTTTTGGTTACTAGTGTACATTTTGTGTATAATACTTACCTCCTAATGGAGTATAGCCTCTAAGATATGTTTGGCCTTGCGTCACTAAAAAAAAGTACCTTTATTTTTGGTAACACCGAGTATTGTCTCTCTTGTGTGTAAGTACTGTGTGACTACAGTGGTACTGCAAGAGCTTTGCATGTCTCCTAGTTCAGCCATGGCTGCTCTGCTTACAGCTACCTCTAGACATCCTGGCTCCTAGACATACATTTCACTAATAAGGGATAACTGGACCTGGTATAAGGTGTAAGTACCTTAGGTACCCACTACAAACCAGGCCAGCCTTCTCCATCCATGCATCTGCCATTCAGTGTACCCACCACTCAAGGAGACTATTTTTACTTTGTATTGGACAGGTAGGTGTGGTAATTCAGCTGTCAGTGTTGGGATCCTGTGTAGGAATCCTGGGAACTGTGGCACATCTGACAACAGCCTACATTTGTACTCTATCCGGCAAACCTGACCGGTGGCAATCACTAATAAGGTTAGGTACCTCTTTGTCACACCAATGTGTTCTACTTGTACTCCCAGATGACAATATTGCCCTAGAATGTTTATAAAGCCATTCCTGCCGTATGTAGTGAGTGAAATATACATGTGTTCTTCATTTTTAACATACTCAGTGAATTGCTTGTCGGGGATGAGACCAGCCTCGACATTTGTCATGTTGGAACCTTGTGTGTAGGTATGTGTCCCCATAGTCCAGCACTCTTGTACTGACACTCTGTGACTAATGACATGGCTACACACATATCACAATATATAAAGACATGCTGTTTGTGTACAGGTATTTATTTACAAGTGCCGTAGTGCAATATTTACAATGTCCAGGTCAGTTACCCCATTTGTGAAATCCATACAATTGTGACACAACACAAGTCCAGGGTTAAGGGGCATGTCATGGGACATGCTTGGGTGAAGTGTTGTTAAGTGCAGAGGAACAATAAATGCCAATTGGTAAGTGAGAGACAATGACAGTCCATTGCAGACAGGTCAACAGTGTGTGGGTGAAGAGTGCACATATCCAATTGTGCTAACACTGGCATGATCTCAAGCACAGGACAAAGAAGAACACTGTCCATGTGGCATGGGCTGTGCTACTGGGAACTCTTACGAGTGAAGATGATCTGTTCCACATCTTCATCCTCGATGTGTGTGGTGTCTCCTCTGCCTTTGATGGAGGTGGTGAGGAGGTAGAGGGGAACACACACACTTCAGTGGTTGGAGATGTGGAATCCCAATTCCCGGCAGCTGCCATCTGTGGAACAATATATGGCATCACTGCAGCAAGGAGGAGCTGCTGATTTTTCAGGATAGCAGCAACATCCTGGTGGTAGGCAGCCATGTCTGCCCTGAGTGAGGCCACTTCCCTGTGCATGGAGTCCAGCTTGCTCTCAATCACATTGCTGCCAGTTTGGGAGGGCAGTTGTTGTGGCCTCTCCCTCATGGCAGCAGCTATATCCCTCAGACGCTGCAAGACTCCATGCAGTGGGGAGTGTGTGCCTCGTTTGGCTGCAGTATGTTGATTGGCCGTAACAAAGCACGTGCGCATACCCTCTAGGCTGGCAGCCACAGTCTCCATCCCCACCCGCACCTACTTGGCCAGCTCCCACTGTCCTCTCAAAGCTGGTCCCTGGGTCCTTTGGAGTCCTCAGCTGTGTCAGTGCTGGCAGGTCGTACTATAAGGGTGTTGGGTGGGGCTTCTTGGATGGCTGCTACATTATTTGTCCTCCTTGAGACTGGATGTGGTGTCTGAAGGGATACCAGGACTTCTTGGAGGGTCTCTTGGCTGATGGTTGTCAGCTGGTCATCCAGGTCATCGGGGTACTCCAGGACAGGCAGATCAGCAGGAGAGCCAACATCCTCTGCAATGAGATGGTGTAAAATCAATCTTTCTGTTTTGTGGCAGTTGACATGTCACTTCACTGTCTTGCTATTGGAGGCTCATTGTCATCTTACTTCCCAAACATTGTTCCTGTATATAATGGTTGCAGTCTATCAGCACTTTGCCTCACCTGAGTGTCACATGAGGGGAAGCTCAGGTGGCGCAATTGGCTGCGTCATATCTACTAGGTGTGATGTATATCCTTTTTGTGACTTAACACCATCTTGTTGTTGTCAACCCACCCTATGCATCCATTTGCATGGTAGGGCCTTGCAATGGGCGTTGCAGTGGTCAAGCCACAACAACACACATAGCAATATGCCCGTGTCCCAGTCTTACATGTTTCACATAAACCCGGGAGGTACTGAAACCTTGCACCACCCCAGGGATGGCATTGCCAAGACACTATGCTGTTGTTTCCTTTGATAGCTCCTCATGTTGAAGTATGTGTATGTATTCCACATTGCACTGCACACAAGGACCGTGCAGATTTCCATTTCATCTTCTGTCTGTGCTGAAAGGTGCACCTTCCTAGACACCTAAGATCTCACCCTCAATGCAGCCATCCTTGCACTATGATGCAAGAGATGCAGCATAGTGGCAGTACACCTAAATTGACACAGGCACAGGGGTGGACCCAGGGATGGCCAGAATGGGCATAATTTGTTGCTATGTACATCATTGTACATGACAGTGCCTGATGGTAAGTTAGTTTATGGACATACCAGTTAACTGGAGTTGAACTTAGGTCAGGGCCTCAAGCTAGTTTGATGGTGATTTTGCAGGAAGTCATACTGGTGCATAAATGGACCCTCATTACAAATCCAGCAGTCCTATGACCACCTGACTGCCATTGTCTATATCACCACCCCCAACAGCGCAGGTGGTAATGGCACATGTTGTCAGTGGGGAATGCCCCATGGGCCAATGGCCTGGCACTGGCAGGTTGCTGGCAGCTTACAGACTGACAATGCCACCTGTCTTGTGACACCAGACCAATAATACTTTTACGATCAGCGCTACCCTCCAGGTATGTTCCCGCTTTTCCACCAACCTTTGCATGGTGGGGAAACCCCCGTGCAAAGGTTGGTGGTGATGTGGTGTGGTGTGCCCCTGCACAACCCATGCACCTGGCATGGGCAGTGCAGGGGGACCCATGCCCTGCCCCTTTGCCCTTTCCACTGCCTGATTTTCAGGGCTAAGAGCAGCGTGTCCTGTCACACCCAATGCATCCCATGATTGGCACTTACTCTGTTTGATCCATCAACAATGTTGTGCTAAGTTTCCCACAGAGCTACCATGAGCAGACAGGTTTCCACCCGCCATCCCAATATGTGACTCATACTGCCTATCGCAAAGGGTACACTGGACTGGCAGTCTTACCAACACCAGACTTGCCCATCCACCATCCCTTGTCCGTCAGTGTAAAATTGTACACCATTATGTTCACAGTCATACACCATGTGTTGTATTTGTGTGGTTATTTCCCCATTCCTATGTGTCTCACATGGTTGTGTCAGAGTAGTTGTGATCTCAGCATGTATTTGTTGTGACCTACAGATTGCAGTCTGTGGTACATATCTTCTTTAGTGGCACAGTTCAGATCAGCGTCAAAACGTGTGGCTCCAAGCTACACCAGTTTAGTTACACTAGGTAGTGGCATGTTTCCTGTGATACAGGACCACCATGCTATTTCCCCAGCACCTGCCCAGATTAATTTTCCCTGTACCCAGAGTGACATCCTCACTGCATGATGGAGTAGTGGCTGCCTTATAGGAATGAGTTGTTTATGTGTGGGGTGTTGGTGCTTCCAGCACATGTTGGGTACTGTTGGAAAAGGTTTCAATGTATTGTGTGCTGTAAGATGCAGCACACATGTGTTTTGGCAATGAGACAAGGCCGTTGAAAGGTGTTTCTGCAAGGGACACCACCATGACGTAACCCCAGGAATGGTATTGACTGACTTCCTAGTCTCTGATGTCTTGGTCATGCTGGTAGGGTTTGTTTGACTATATGCAAGGGATGTTGTGATGACACAACGAGGGGCACAGTCATTAGACATGCCTTCCATCCTATGTGCTGCATATGTACATGTAGGTATTTATCCCTGGAGGTTATCATACGTCCAGGTTTTTTATGTGTTGTGGTGCATGGCACGACCAAGGCGTATGTACATATGTTGCTTACATTTGAATGGTGAAACTTGTTTCATGTGCAATGTGTCCCTCTGCGCTCCTTTGACATGCATTGAGTGTGTATGTCCCTCCCCCTTCTTGCACTTGACAATTTTGCATTATTTTCCCCCATGCACCTTACCCTGCATTTATGGTGTTTCCTGGTAGTCTGCACTGTTCTGCGATACTAGTGACCAGTTCCTCCAGAATGACCACTGCAACCATCTCCTCCATCTCGTCCAGATCCTCTTGTGGTGCCGGACCTCCAGCTCCAGTTTGCAGTGCTGCATTCCTGTTCCTTGCCAATTTCTCCTTTGTCCTTCTCTTGCAGTCATGCCAGCGTTTTGTCTTGCACTCAGTTACAGTTCTCCTCACCTCTGCCACACTGTTGATCTTGTTAACTATCTGCTGCCAGATTGCCTCTCTCCTGCCAATTGGCAATTTGGAGGTGACGAATAGTTGTTGCTGGTGCTCCGTCACCTCTCTCACAAGAATTTCATGCTCCTCCACATTGAAACAATACTTTCTCTTTTTCTTCTTCCTCCCCTGGGACTTGTGTGTGTCCTCCTGGCTGGTTCCTGGTTGTCTGGGGTCACCCTGTGGTCTCTCCTGACTTTCTGGCTCCGTTTTGCCTCTCCACTGCACTGTTACCTGTATTAGTGTCTGTATTTGATGCTAATGCGGGTAAAAATGGTGCATTTACATTTTGCAACAGGTTTACATGTTGTGATACAGGTTAGAGTAATTTTTCCAACGTTAACGTCATTTTGCCTTACGACAAGGCTCAATTTTTTGGCTCTAACCAGTTTTAGCGCCATCCAGCATCATAGTATAAATGTGACTCCCGGGTGGCATTAAAAAATGGTGCTAGCCAGTGCTAAACTTTTTGACACACAACTGTGTTTGCGCAGTTTTGCGTCAAAAAGTATAAATCTGCGCCTGAATGTCTACCAATTTTCCAACAGAATCATAGTCATTCACTAAACCTGATAGGCAATCAGCTTTGCTCTTCATTCTTGGGATGTGTTCTACATCAAATGTGAATTCTTGCAAACTAACAACTCAGTGTCTAATTCTACTGGAAACAGTATCCAGCTTTTCTTTGTAAAAAGATCTCTAAGGGGTTTGGGATCTGTTCGAACTTTGGGTGATGAACCCCAAATTAAGGCGGTCATTATGAAGACGGCGGTAACAATCGCCTTGTTCATGCTGGCGGTCAAAACACTGACCGCCAGCATCCCTGGATCCCCGCCAGCTGCATAAATAAACTTCCTGTGGGCCGGCGGGTGGAAATATTGTTTCCGCCTGCTGGCCCACAGGAAGGCCTGGCCGGGACATTGACGGCAGCTCCAGACTCTGTGCGGCGGGTGCAGTTGCACCCGTCGCGCAGATCACTGCCCGAATATCAGGCAGTGATCAGCGCGATGGGACACTGCACCGGGGCCCCTGCACTGCCCATGCAAAGTGCATGGGCAGTGCAGGGCCCCCAGGGGTGCCCCATCGCACCCCTTCCGCCAGTCTTAAAGGCTGGAGGCTGAGGAAAAATTATCCGAGGTGTAGCACTGCTGCCCTGTTGGATAATGTTTATGCCCGCCTCCAGGCTGCCTGACGGAGGAAGCCTGGCGGTGAGTGTTGCCTGCCGATGGCGGCCCTCACCGGGTTCTTTATGTGGCGGTTTGGCCCGCCATGCCAGCTGGCGGTTTCACCCGCCAACACCGGCATGGCGGGCCAAACCGCCATGTTCATAATGACCGCCTAAGTGTTCTAATTTGTTTAATGCCAAATGAACTGGTAGCGCTTCTTTTTCTATGACCAAATATTTTAATTCAGGTCTATGTAATGATCTTTAGGTGAATGCAATTTTCTCTTCACCTGAATCACAACCCTGAGTCACAACTACTCCAAGTCCCTTAGCACTAGCATCAGTGGTTATTATTACTTTGCACCCAGGTATGAAAGATTTCAATTTTGGTGCATTTAAAAAAAATATATATATGTTTGTCAACTCTTTTTCACACTCATTATTCCATTAAAAAAATATTCTACCCTTTAAACACCTTTTCAATTTACACGTTTTAGTAGCCAGTTTATTAACAAATTTACAGTAGTACTTCACCATCCTTATATAAAGATCTTAGCTCATCCTTAGCACTTGGGGAAGTTAACTTTTTAATGGATTCTACTAGTTCTTTTTTTGATTCGACTCCTTCACGTGTGCTTGGTTGACCCAGATAACTAATCTCATTGCAACAAAACCTGTTCTTCTCTGCTTTGACAGCTAAGCCAAAATCAAATTGTTTAAGAACCATTCTCACTTTCTCATCATGTTGTTCCTCATCGTTCCCACATACTAGAACATCATCCTGATAAAAGTAAAACCTAGGAATGTTTGACAACATGGATGCCATAACCCTCTGAAAAAACGGATGCACCCGACACCAAACCAAAAGGTTGAATCTGTATGTACCCATGGGCGTGATGAAAGCAGTCAAATCTTGTGAGTCTATCTGACGACGCATCTGACAATATGCAGATGTGAAATCCATAGTAGTAAAACTGTTGCATTTACAAACAAACTTTATCATGTGGCTTATGAGCAACAACAGGCCCAAGCCATTCAGTGGCTTCCACAGGTTCTATGACTTTCCACAAACACCATTTATTTAATTATTTTTCAACCTCAACATGTACACTCAAAGGCAACTTCCTAACTCAGGAAACCACTGGCATGGCTCCTGCTCTCAGCTTTATTTAATGACCATAAGTTGTGAGACACCCAAAACTCTCTTTGTAAAACCCTAGGGAAGTCCTTCCCCAATATCAAACCATTTTGTACTGCCTGAATCTGAACCAGCGGCTGAGCATTAGAATTTAAATATATACCCAAATCATGTTGTACATGCCAGCCTAGAATATTATATCCTGTACTGGAACCATATTCTTTTCCTACAGTGAGTTTTCTTTTAAATTCCACCTCACCTTGAAAATGCCCTCTCATATTTATCAGCTGACCCCCATAACCTCCAGGTCGAACGTCCATTTTCTTTCAGTTTATTGTTCCTCCATATAGTTTCCTACATCTTTGTTCTGAAAGTATAGTCAGGCGGGACCGAAAATCAAACTTCACCTCTTCATCTGTCCCCTTAATCTTCACCACCTCCTTTGGGTTACCTGGACCTCAATCGACCATTTGTAGTACTATTTCATCACACACTTCCTCCGTCACCTTTGATTCACTTTTCAATATTTTACTAGACCTACAACACAACATGTAATGCCCTTTCCTACTCCACCAGTTACACTTGGCTTTCGTGGCAGAGCAACTCCTGGAATTGGCTATGTGACCAGTGTGTCCGCAACGAAAATAATGACGCCAGAAACCACCTTCTGCACATTTTGTGTTTTCCTTTATTCTTTCTTATATGGCATTGGCTATGTCTTTAGCCTCAGTATCCTTTTCTATTCCTTTTACATAAGACATCATGTTTTTCATTTGTGTAGCTACTATTATAACTTCATCACGAGGTGGATTGTCCTTAGGTCAAATTTCCTCTCTTATTCTCGCAATGTTACATATAAGAAAAAATGGATCTCCAATTCATTCCTCGCATAGGGGCATTTTTATACTGTTTGCACCAGATTTGCGTATTTTTCTTTACGCAAATCCAGTGCAAACTTAACTCCATATTTATATTTTGACGCTAGACATGTCTACCACCAAAATATTGGAGTTAAAGTCATTTTTTGCCTGCTGAAAACTACCTTGCGTCAATGAGATGCAAGGTAGGCATTCCCGGGCAAAAAAATGACTCAAAGGCCCTAGCGCCTTATTTAATCTCCATGTAAAAATCACGCACAGGATTAGGAGGGCTTAAATAATGGCGCTAAGCCTGCTTAGCACCATTATTTAACGGCTTAGCACCATTTAACACCTGGGTCAGGGCAGACGTTAGGGGACCTGTGGGCCTTTTTCCATGGTCAGAGACCATGGTGACAGCCCACAGGTGCCCTTCCCTGCCCCCAGGGACTCCTGCACCCACACCTGGCGGACACCTAAGGATGGAGGGGAACCATCCCAGGTAAGTCCAGGTAAGTATTTTTTATTTTTTTTTGCAAAGTGCCATGGGGGGCCCAACTTGGTCCCCTGGGCATGGCCATTGGGCTGGGGGGCCTGACTTCTGTCTTTATTTAGACAGGTGTCATGTCTATAGGGGTTGTGCATGGAAATAATGACACTAATCAGGTTAGTGTCATGTTTTTTTTACTCTAACCTGACTAGCTCCATTCTTTCACGCACAACCTCCAGTTTCCCCTACGCCTCCCCCGCCCAGTTATCGTCAATAATTTTGACGCTAACTGGGCCTTACCAACGGCTAGTGTCATAGCATAAATATGACGCCCGGCTGGCGTCCAGGAATCGCCCTAGCCAGTGGTATACTTTTTGATGCAAACCTGCGCTAACGCAGGTTTGTGTCAAAAAGTATAAATCAGGGCCACAGACTCTACTATGCTTAAACATTCTTTCTGTGCTCTTTTCCCAAAATGTAAATGCTATAGAATATTTCTGAATGTAGGTAAGTAGTGTATATCCCAATTTTGATGCACATATCAAAAGAGTTGAAACCTCTTGAAACATCATCACCCAAGTCTGGCAAAGTTTCTAAAACATCCAGTTTTTCAGCACCCAACAATGCTGCAATAGAGATGATGTCCTTTCTAAACCAATATTAGAGCCGCACAGAGCTGCATAATTGAGAAACACTTTTTTCCACCTTGCACTTAACCTGGACTCCCGAGCGAAGATAAAAAGAATGGTGGTGGTGTACACTCTGCATCATTCCTACATGTATATATCGAAAGGACAGAGTAAGAATATTTTGCAAAATAAATATCAAAATAATTTAGACTGTGAAGTGTGATGCCTAAAAAAACTTCATATGCACGTCATAATTTCCTAAAATTGCGAGCAATCTACAAATGGTGGGAGATTCACCGTAGCTCCAGTTTACAGTTAATATTCTTCAGAAAATTAGGTGAAAGGAAGGCTATAACTGCTCATAGCCACTAGATGTCACTGTACCCTGCAATCCAAGTAAATGTTTAACTGTACTGCACCATGATTATGGGAAGCCGTTCATGTCAAAATTACAGCTCCCGATATAGGACAACTCCTGAAATACAGTTTGTTTCAAAATGAATATGATACACGCCAGAATGAATGTACTAAGTATCAATATAAATATGATACCTGGCAGAGTGAATCTGACTTGAACCAAATCAAATATTAAACTTGGCAGAGTGAATGTGCTACTTAGTGATTAATATGAATAATTCACACTCCAAATTGAATAAGAGATATACTGAGATATATATCAATCATACGGAAATAGATTTGGCCCACGCTGTAAACAATAAAGCAATCACTGAAATAAACAGAATATTCATAAAAAAGAATGGGACATTTCTTGAAATGACTGACATATGCCAAGAGGAATATGACATACATTGGAATGGATATGACAGATTGAAATTAATATAAGGTACTGAAATGAAAATGTATTATTCTGAAAAGAATATATTGTGCAATGAACATTCCATTTCTTAAAGTGAATATGGTTTGCATTGAAAGAAATATGATAAACATTTACATGATTATGATATGTGTTGTAATGGGTATGATTCATGTTAAATTTAATATGATGTGTTAATATGAATGAGACATCCATTGAAAGGAATATGACACATGCTAATATGAATATGACAAACTTTTAAATGACTATGAGCCCCTTCAAAATTAACTCAACATGTCCTAAACTGAATATGACCAATGCTGAAATTAAAATGAAACTTGTCAAAATAAATATGTTATGATTTGAAATTAATATGATATACATCAAAATGGATATTATATATATTGAAATGAATAGGACCTATGTTGAAATGGATATGACCCATGTTAAAAATATTATGCCAGGTGTTAAGGGGAATTTAACATCAATTAAAATGAATATGACATTCATTGAAAGCAATATGACACACGTTAAGATGAATATGAACCAACTTTGACATGAATGTGACATCTGGTGAAGTTAATTTGACCCATATCAAAATGAATATGAGATTCATTAAAATTAATATGACACTTTTTTAAATTAATATGAAACTATGTGAGATAAATGTAGTACGCTTTGAAATGAATAAAGCACATATCAAAATGAACACAAGCCATGTTTAAACGAATATTACCCCGTTTAAATGAATATGCATTGCATTGAACTGATTTTGTTTAGCTTTAAAATTAACATTACATTTTGAAATTACATATTCTGAAAGGATATGATATGAACAAAACTGAATTAACTAAAATTAATATATGTTTTTGACTGTGTGCTGCATTTAGTTTTTGACCGCTTTAGGACTCTGAGCACTTTACCACTGCTGACCTGTGCTAAAGTGCAAATGCTCTCTTTCTAAATTGTATTGACAATTGGTTTATCCATGATTGACATATTTGTTTTACCAGTAAGTCCCTACTATAGTACAACATGTGTGCCCAGAGCCTGTAAATCAAATGCTACTAGTGGGCCTGCAGCACTGATTGTCCCACCCACATGAGTAGACCGGTAAACATGTCCAAACCTGCTACTGCAGTATCTGTGTGGGCATTTTTAACCTGCCATTTCAACCTGGCAAGTGCACCCACTTGCCAAGCCTAAACCTTCCCTTTTACTAATTGTAAGTTACCCCTAAGGTAGGCCCTTGGCAGCCCCATGGGCAAGGTGCAGTGTATTTAAAAGGTAGGACATGTACTGGTGTGTTTTGCATGTCCTGATAGTGAAATACTGCTAAATTCGGTTTTCACTATTGCCAGGCCTGTCTCTCCTGTAGGGTAGCATGGGGATTGCCTTGAAATATCTTTTAAGTTTAATTTCCCATTGGGAGCAGATTGATATGTGGAGTTTGGAGTCTCTGAACTCACAATTCAAAAATACATCTTTTGGTGAAGTTGTTTTTTAAATTGTAAGTTTGAAAATGCCACTTTTAGAAAGTGGGCATTTTATTGCTTAACCATTTTGTGTCTCTGCCTAGCTGTTGAACATACATCTGGGTCAAGATGACAGTTGGGCTGTTTGTGAGTTCACTCTAAACAGCCACATAGAGGGATCTGAGGTGTGCCATGCTTAGCCCGATGGGTCTTCCTGAGCTAGACTGGTGGGCGGAGCTGTCACTTGCACCTGAATAGTCTGTGCCTGTCCTTATACAAATCAGTCTTCAGCACCCTGGAGTGTGTCTGGAGCCAGGGCAGGAATAGCAGAGTCTTGCGCACTAGAAAGACATATTTTTTAAGTTTTCCTACTTCAAAGGCAGAAATGGGTATACGTACTGTACCTTTGACCCCACACATTTATGCTGCTTGCTGCTTCTGTCCTGGGAGTGAAAGAACTGGACTTTGCTTTCTATATCCTGCTTCCAAAGGTTCTCTAAGGGCTTGGACTGAACTTGCCGCCTGTTAAGAAGTCTCAGGGACATCAAAGACTTCATCTGCCAGCACATGGGCTCTCTTGCTGAGAGTCCTGACTTGCCAAGTGGTGCCAAATCCAGTACCTGGGCCATTTGGGAGTGAGTTCTGGTGCAACCAAGAAGAAACCATGTGCATCAACTCCAGAGCGTCTTCGGGATAGGTGCCGCTGTCTGACACCGTGCAGCTGTCTAGACCCGAGCCGTGGCATCCACTGAGTACAACGACCAAGACCGATGCCACAGGCCCCACACCGCCACAGTGCCTGTGAAGTTCCACCACAGCGTGAGTCCCGAGTGCAGTGTCACTGACGCTCATGACACCCAACTCTAACTCCACCACAGCACCTGTGGCCCGATGGTGTGATCACAACACTGTGAAGTTGACGCCTTGTGTCTTGACCTGCTGGATTCATTGACCCCACCTTGTCAAAAGAAACTGATTCCTCGCCACTGATGCGGCATCCCCTCCTCTGCAACCATAAGGAACCAATGCCTCACCTCTCCTACCTAGCAGTAAGGAACCAATGCCTCCCTTCCCCAGTGGCAGTAAGAACCAACACCACACCGACTCCAGTGACGCCTCACCTCCCTGACTCCGTGCAAAGTTTTTGTTTCCTCATTTTCCAAGGTACTGTACCTGGGGTCCGTACAACTCCGTGACCAACCCACACTCCCACGCATGTGGCGTCAGACTGTTGGGAATGGCTCCGTCAAGACATTGTGATAGCCCCAGTTGGAGCTATTGTGTTTCTAAGTGCTATACTAATATTTAGGGCCGGATTGTAAGTTTGGTGGTCGGGCTGCCAGACTGCCATTCATACAGGCAGGACCATCATCCACCAAGCAAAAAAGGCAGACCGCCAGCGGTGCGGCAGCTTGGATTTAAGTGATCTGACCTCCAGTGTCATCAGCACTGCAGCCAAACACCAAGCCTACCACAAACACACAGTTGCCGTGGCAGTCAACCACCGTGGTCCATGTTCAGCAAAGTAACAGACAAGTGCACACTGGATGAATTCAAACAACACAGCTGACACACATAGGCCAAGTCAACACACTGACAAAAGACACTATAAAACACACCTCTTCACAGACTACAATCCTTTTCATTGCCACTCAGCACAGCAAGACTGACCACACATCATTTTGTAAATTTTTGTCATGTCAGCCCTTTTTTCCCCATCCCATTTTACAACTTTCACACACATCATCTTTTTTTCCATATTCACCTGTCTTGTTTAGTTAGTCACTGTCAACCTCTTTTGAACTTCCAGCTATGTCACGGGCCAAAAACTCATGATTTTCAGAGGATGAGTTGAGAGTCATGGTGGATCATTAGAATAGAGCCACAGTTGTTTGGAGCCTAAGTCCAGCACACTCCTCTCAGTAGGGAAATTAAAATGTGGGACAGGATAGTTGACAGAGTGATTGCTGTAGACACCATACTGCACACAAAGGAGGACATTAGGAAGAGGTGGAAAACATCAGGGACAGGGTCATTTCCCTGATCACCAGGCAGCAGCTGGGCCAGCGGAAAAGTCGTAATAGGGAACCAGAAATACCGCCAGCAGTGGCGGTATTCTGGCTCCCGCAGCCTCGGCAGTCTTTTGAAAAGACCGCCGAGGTTGTAATGAGGGCCAATATATGCTCTATCACATGCATGATGGCCACCTTCACATTTCCCTGATCAGCAAGCAGCAGCTGAAGGCCAAGAAGACTGGCAGTGGCCCTCACAGTGCCATGCTAAGACTCTTTCAATGGGAGGAGAAGGTCTTGGCCATCTTGCATCCTCAGGGCTTGACAGGAATAACTGGGGATGTGGAGTCTGGCAAGTCACAACACAAAAAATATTGCAAAACTGCAATGTCATGCATGCTCATAGCTTAGCTGTTGCCACTGTCTTGTTCATGTACCTCAACAAAATGCAATACCCAGAGTATCTGATTTGTAATCTGTATAACTGGATCCAATATCACAGCTCCCAAGGCCCATCACATACCATATGCCAGAATGTTGGTTGGAAATCTCACAATAACAAAAACACATTCCAGGTTTTATGGTATGTCCCAAAAATGAAAACTTATGCTCAAAACTAAATGCAGCCTGCATACAGATATGTAATACCAAACATTTGTCAAGTGTTGGGGAGTAGAGAGAGTGGCCTGACTGCAGCTCCCCGTATGCACTGTTCCAGTAACTCTAAACACCAGCCCAGTGGTCACTTGTCCAAATACCCGTGTTTGTGAACTCTCATTTAAAGTGTACTCACCTGGGAGGATCCAATTTGTCAAGTGTGTATAGTAGAGGGAGTGATTGGACTGCAACTCCCAGGAGGCATTGTTTCAGTAACTCCAAACACCAGCCCAGTGGTCACTTGGCCAAAGACCCATGTTTGTGAACTCTCAACTGAACTTCACTCCCCTGGGAGGATACCATTTGTTTAGTGTGTGTAGTGTAGAGAATGATCTGACTGCAAAACACAATGGACCCTGATCCAGTAACTCCAAACCCCAGCCCAGTGGTCAATTGTCCAAAAAGCTAGTTTGTGAATTCTCAATTAATGTGTACTCACCTGTGAGGATAACATTTGCCAAGTGTGTATAGTAGGGGGAGTGTTGAGACTGCAACTCCCAGGAGGCACTGTGTCAGTAACTCCAAACACCACCCAGTGGTTACTTGTCCAATTACCCCTGTTTGTGAACTCTCAATTGAAGTGTACTTACCTGGGAGGATACCAATTGTCAAGTGTGTGTAGTAGAGGGAGTGACCTGACTGCAACTCCCAGGAGGCACTGTTTCAGTAACAAGAGTGATCCGACTGCAAAGCACAATAGGCCCGGTTCCAGTAACTCCAAACACCAGCCGAGTGGCCACTTGTCCAAAGACCCTTGCACTTACCCAGCACCATACCCCAGCGGATGTCAAAACTGCAACAAGAGAAAGCCTGACTGGTTGCTAAGTCACATCTGTGCTGATTATGTGTGAGCAATGTCAGGTGCTACAATCATGAAGTGAGTGACTCATTGTTGCAGTTATGTCCCGGTCCTTAACAGGAGACTTAGCATATCCAAACCGTCCTTAGTTATTGATGCCAAATGAGCCTGCATTTGGTAGGCCACATGCCCAGACATGCACAGGGAAGACACTTTCCGCACCCACTAAAACAGCCCTTTCATTGTCACTCAAGTGTATGGGTGAAGTCTGTGCTATGGTAGTTGTCTGTAGGGACTGTATGCATTGAGTCAGTTTTGCAGAGTGTAAATGTGTTTGTCCAGTCAGGCCTAAGGAGTTTACCCTTCAGAAACCACATTGGAGTGTGGTGCTTCATTGTGGCTCACATCACAGTACATGTTTCTGTAGCATAGGCTACCTGATGTCAGTAGGCTTGCTTAGTCATTGTAGGACTTGAACAGGGTAGTCAGTTAGTGTGCAGATGAATCCAAAAGTGTGTAGTAATGTCCCTGTACTTATTGGCATGTGTGCTTCACACTTGTGGTATGTTGACAAATTGCTTTATGCTTGGTGTTTCTAACATGTGTGTCACACAACCATTTAGGCAAAAACTTGTGTTTGTAATCACTTGATTCGTCTCTTGAATCCATACAGGTAAGAAGGAAATTTGGAGAGCCAATACCCAGAAGGTGCAGACTCTGGGGGTCCATAGCTGGCGCAGAGCCCACTGTTGCAAGAAGTTGGAGGACTTGAGACGCTGGGCCAGGAAGATCGCGGAGGTCCAGCCTGGGCTGTCCTCCCACCGTGGGCAGGACGCACTTTGGAGCATGACCCCCCTAAGGGCCTGCATTCTGGCAGTGGCATACTTAGACCTTGATGGGCATTTGAGCTGAGAACAGCAGCCACAAGGGGGTGAGTGCAGGGCATATTCCTGTCACATAGCCAAGTTGATGTGTTAAGTTCTGACATCTCCTCCTGATGACTGAGGATGGGCCATGTGTGACACATAAGATGAGAAACTGTTTGTATAGATATGTAATTTGGTGCATACTGATGTGCCTTGCCTATTAGCCCAGGGACCTTGCATACAACTGAGTACAGTCCACAAAACAACTGCTCTCCAGGGACAACATAAGGCTGTGTACAGTGATCAATCAAGTGAGGTTTGTTGTTGTACTGGGTCTAAATTATACGCAACAGACCACTACTCCTTAGTGTTACAGCCCAAAGAAAAAGAAGTGGTGGATCACTGTCCTCAGCCATGTGTCTAGCCACGTGAGTAAATTAGCGTCTGCTCCCCAGAGGCCACCTGTTTTCAGTGACGAGTGCTGGTGCCTCACTACTGTCTGTCATGTGAAGGTGGCCATCATGCTTGTGATAGAGCATACATTGGCTCTCATTACAACCTCAGCGGTCTTTTCAAAAGACCGCCGAGGCTAAGGGAGCCAGAATACTGCCACTGCTGGCGGTATTTCTGGTTCCCTACTACGACTTTTCCGCTGGCCCAGCGGGAAAGTCACATCAACATTGCTGCCGGCTCGTAATAGAGCCGGCGGCAATGCTGATGTGCAGCGGGTGCAGTAGCACCTGTTGTGCATTTTACTGCCCGAAATTTGGGCAGTGAAATGCGCGATAGGATATGCCTGGGGGCCCCTGCACTGCCCATGCCAAGTCCCCCTTACTCCCAGCCTTTCCATGGCGGTGTTTACTGCCGTAGCCACGCTGGCGGTTGGGGACTCATAATCCCCAGGGCAGCAGTGCTTGCACCGCTGCCCTAGGGATTATGTCCGCCAGGTGGAAGTCTGGCGGTATAGTGGAGGGGCGGGCGGTATGGGCATGGCTATTGCTCCACGTCATAATAGCTGGCAGAACACAGCCAGCCTGTTGGCAGTGTTACCGCCAGCTTACCGCCGGCCGCCAGGGTCATAATGAGGCCCATTGTTCTTTGGGTGTAGCTACAGATCAAAACTTTCCTTTGGTAAGTGGGGATTGTACATTGACATGATTTATGGCCTATCATTGTTGTCAAAATCCCTTGTGTCAGCATGTTAGCATGTGTCCCGTTCACTTTTGATAAAATGTGTACACTGCTTTTTCATGCATCATTTACCTGTGTTCAGGGGATGATTTCTGTATTCCTTCACATATGTTTGCATGCCAACCTGTCTTTGGAATTGTACATATACAATGGGGCTACATTTCATTAGGTGACACAGACAGGTGTGTGTCATGATTGATTGTTGACTCACACATACCCTAACCCTTCATTGCAGGTCATTTGGCTGCAGGAGCAATGAGAGACATGACAGGTAGGACTGGAGTTTTTACCAGTGCTTAATTTGTAAATACAAATGTGCCGGTGCTCAAAGCCCTCCTCTTAGTCACGCGTCTGCTGCCATTAAATGTGGGAACACGAATACTGAGACGGCATAATCCTGAAGCACTCTCGGGCCCTTTCAATCTATTTAAAGCCACTCTCTGCTCCATTAGCTCACTCTGGCAGCTTTCTGCTTCCTCCCTTTGTGACCCTTTTTCGTTTTTCCCTTCCTCCGTCTTTCTTATATGTGTCTTTTGCTCGCAGCAAATGCTTGAGGCAGAAGAATAAGCCCCGGCCCTCAAAAATAAGTGCCGGTGTTCCGCACCGGAAACAACAAGCAGAAATTAAGCACTGGTTTTTACACACAATGTCCATGTTCATGCCATTGATGTGGCATCATGTGACAAAGTGCACTGCACATGTGAAATGGGGAAGGTTTGTTGCCTGACTGTTGGCATGCATCATGGAGTGACTTGCAGTTAAGGTGGAATCACATGTGGTTGGGTACAACCATTCATTAATGGACATCTGGTTTTGCAGTACCGAAATTGAGACAGTGGTGTAACTTCCCATTGGGCAACATGTTGAAGGCCTTCTACAAGTACTTGCAAATCCCTGGGCCTCTACAACATACAAATGATTAATGGCATCTACTGATGCAATGAGACTATGTCATAGTAAGGGGTGCCAAGCAGTAGTCTAGATTTCCCTGGGGTTAGCTGATTCATTGTGTTGTGGATTTTAGAGACATATCTCCCTGACAATTTGCTCATTTTGTTCATAGTATACATTTCCATGCCAAATATGTAGAATATATGAGCAACTTTAGTACTACCTCCATGACTCCACTAGGACAATTTACACATGGTGAAATGTGCATTGTTGATATGTTTCCAGTGTGACATGAATATTTCCATGTCACCTTCTTCAGGATACTGTACTGCTGTCAGCAACATAACAGGATTTTGGAGAATCATTTCTTGTTGTTGTGTTATTGTGTATGTGACAAATACTTGTCTGCACTACCTTTTGTGGGATCTGTTGGAATGAACATGGCATTGGCCTACTATTGTATGACAACAGGTATGCTCCACAATGCAAAGCATTGAATGTGATATGGTCTCATACTTGTTCAATGGTTACTGAGATTGCACAACTTCACCCATGTAATTGGAGTTGTCTGAGATCCTGTTTTTCCTGTGGGCAACTGTTGACAGTTCATGTGGCATGCATGCATATTGTATGGTACATTTAGGAGCCACCTTGGTGTAGTTTGTTTCTGGGGCATACTTGACATCACGGAAATGTTTGCTAATCAAGTGTGATCAGTAACATGTGGTGACCCTTTTCCCCTTTGCATTTGCAGCATCATGCCAGACAAGTGAAGGAGACAGGGTGCAACCAAGTGGGGAAGAATCTGGCCACAGTACTTCCAGTCATGACACCACTGACACTGAGGGATCAGGTGGCCCACAGAGTGAGGGGAGTGCCACAGAGGACACAGGACTGACCTTGTCATCTTCATATTCTACCTCCAGTGGCCACTCCCTAGTGGTGGGGAACCCATCAGGACCTGCTCCTGTGCCATCCTTGTCCGCCACCCCCAGTTCTATCACCACCCTCCCTGTTGTTTCTCGCCCAGTTGGCCATGCCCACTCACCCAAGAGGATTGATGTCTCCTTTGCCCCAGCCACCACAGCACCAGCCCCTGTTACCCCTGCTTCCCTGAGTGAGAAGACTATTGATCTCCTGAGGAATATCTCTGTGGAGCAGACTGCCATAGCGAATGCCATCCATGGGTTGGCAAGCCAACTTCAGCAGACAAATGCTTTCCTAGAAGGCATTCATAGTGACATGTCTGGCCTACAGAGATCTTTTCAGCCTCTGGTCTCCTCGCTGATGATAGTCATCCACCCCCCAATCCTCCCTCTGACCATCTCTCTCTTCTCAATCCAAATTCAGTATTCCCCTACCTGTCCTAAGCACACAGACACATATGCATGCACCTACCTCAACACACACAAGCAGCAAACATTGACACAAACACCACAAGACATACCGGCATGCAGGCACTCATTATTCACCCACAGACACCACATCAGCCACCATTTCAACAGACAACCCCACCTACCCAAACACCACATCTACCATACCCACAGACACTACCACAGCACCCACCATACACCCAGACTACAGCTCACAACCCACAGACCCTCTCTCTTCAGACACCATATCCGCAGAGACCACCGCAACACCCACAGACACCTCCCCAACAGATACACACACATCCACCACCCCATCATCACCCAGCACCTCCACCTGCCAGACCCCCTAAAACACACAAATGCCCACACCCACAAACACAATAGACACCACCCAAACACAGGCATACCTCACACAAGCACACACTCCTGGCATCTACACCCACAGACAAGCCCACCACTCCATCAACCTCCAAGTGCCCAACCCCTTCTGATGACCCAACCTGTTTTCCCAAGAAGAGTATTATTTTCGACCTTTCCCCTGTTACCTCCATACCCCCTCCCAAACCCAAAAGGCCCCCACCTACAGCCCAACCCATCCCTTCGACATCCAGGTCCTCCCCTGTCACACCTGTTCCCCTGCAAGCACCCACACCCCTCCCCCCATAAGAAGACACCCACCCCTCTGAAGAAAACCCCCCCCCTGCCAAACCCACCCATCCCAACATCTGACCACACCACACATAAGGATGAGCTCTGAGGTGCTGGCCTGACACTTGACCTTCCTGTGGAGGGTCCCTGGCAGTGATTGGAGTCTAGGTTGGGCACAGTAGTATGCATGGATTCACATAGAGTGGCCAATGGCCTTTGCTTTTCAGCATTTGAATTTAATCAACCCAAGCTGTTATTTTGTTGGGTGCACATTTGCCCTGCCATTACTTTTCTACCTTTATGTTGTTCCTGAATCACTTGTGCTGTATGCCTACAGTTGTGTGTGTTTCACCCTGATTGCTGATCCAGTTGCTGTTGTTTGCAATATCTGACTTAGTGGGCAGTGCTGGTCACCTAAGACAAGGGTAGATGTTCACTGTATGGATATGTGGGTATTGATCCAATTGGGGTGTCATTGCATTGTGTTATGTTTGCTAGGTAAGTATTTCATCTTGTGTTGGCCAATGTATGTATGGTGTTAGATTTTGTACTTTCGTCTCATGTGTGGGAGGTAGAGTTTTGTTTGTCCACACATGGAGGGTGTTCAATTGTTGTAGCTTCCTTTGCATTTGACTGTCCCTGTGTCCAATTGGATGTTTGTACCTTACAGCTACTTCATCTAGATGTATTCCCCATGCTGTTGCTGTTGTGCATGCTTTCTTGACTTGCACTTATACATTTGGCAGATAGGCATGTCACTTTTCTCAAATATCGTTTGTTCCTGAGATACATGAAGGACAGTTTCCTGTGCAAATGCAGTTTTAGGGGCATTTGCACAGTGAAAGGTGTCCTAGAGCAGCCTCCTTCCATGAATGCTCCTGATGCGGCTATCCCTATTCTGCCGGTATTGTTCGCATTGAGCTTTGCATATTCGTTTCACAACCTATTGTGCATCCCATTGTCCTTCCATTGTGTTGCAATGTGGGTGCTGTGTTGGTCCATCGATGAGCAGCACCTGCTGCAGGACGTGTGTGATGGGCTCCATGTCGGTCTTCCTTCCATGTGACTGCCAACATTGTAATACGGTGGTCCAACAGCCAAGCAGATGGTGGTCGGACTGCCAAACGGGTAATGAGGACCTTAATCTTTGAAAATGTGTATCTTTGCTTGTGTATGTTGGATTTATTGTCATTTTGCTCTTGATTTATTCAGATAAATATTGGCTATTTTTTTATACTGGTGCGGAGTACTTTTGTGGTGTTTTCACTGTGTTACTGTGTGTTTGTGTAAAAATACTTTACACATTGTCTCCGAGATAAGCCTGACTGCTCATGCCAAGAAACCAAGGCTGTGAGCAGGGGTTATCTTAGCTGTGTGACTCCCTTACCCTGACCAGAGTGAGGGCCCCTACTTGTACAGGGTGCAAAACACTGCCAACAAGAGACCCCATTTCTAACACCTCCCTTTACCTCTATGCGCACATTAAAAAATGTGTTATTTAGAAAAATATTTACGTGTGTGATAAAGTACTGTGTGCCAAATGTGGAAATACTTACCTGCCTTGTAAATGGATGCATGGTAAAGGCTCATTCCTTGTTTTATATTCTGTTAAATGATTGGTATATTAATTTCAGCTAATTCATTTTAGTACATAGCATACCCTTTGAGAACATGTAATATTACAGTTAATATGTAATATTAATTTCAAAGCAAATCAATATAAGGTCAGTGCAAGCCATATTCACCTAAAAAGCAGTCATATTCATTTAAGCATGGAATCTGTTCATTTCGATATATGCTTAATTCAGTTCAAAGCATGGTACATTTATCTCACAGTTTCATATTTGTTTCAAAAAGTGTCATATTCATGATACAAAATGTCATATTAATTTTGATGTGGGCAATATTAATTTCACCAGGTGTCATATTCATTTCAAAGTGGCTCATATTCATCTTAACATGTGTCATATTCCTTTCAATGAATGCCATTCATTTCAATGAATGTACTATTCATCTTAACACCTGTCAAAATAATTTTAACACAAGTCATATTCATTTTAACACAGGTCATATTCATTTCAATATATACAATATTTTTTTTTGTGTGTATCATATCAATTTCAAAGCATAAAATATTCATTTTGACAAGTTTCATTTCAAATTCAACATCGGTCATATTCAGGTTAAGACATGTTGACTATATTTCAGTGGAGCTCATATTCATTTCAATGAATGTCGTATTCACCTTAGCATGTGTCATATTCCTTTCAATGAATGCTTCATTCATATGAACACAATTTTAACATGAATCACATCCATTGCAACATATATCATAATCATGTCAATGTATATCATATTACTTTCAATGCAAGCTATATTCAGTGTGATCAATGTCATGATCATTTTAACATTACTCATTTTCATTTGAAAACATGTCAAATTCATTTCAATGAAGGTCATACTCATTTCAACTCATGTTATATTCTTTTTAACATGTGTTATATTCCTTTCAGTCAATGTTATTTGTATTTCAATGGACGTCATATTCATATTAACAACTGTCATATTAATATTAAGCTGCAACTTATCAATTTTAACATATATCATATTCATTTGAATATGTGTCATATTAATTTCAAGGTGTGCCATATTAATTTAACAAATGTCATGAGTATTCCATCTTTGGTCATACTCATTTGAAGGCATGTCAGCTTCAATTCAATGGGGTTACATTAATTTCAGCACAAGCCATATTCGTTTTCAATCATCTCATATTCATTGCCATCTGGGTAATATTAATGTCAACACTATTCAAATTCATTGCAACATGTTTAATGTTAATTTGAGTATATATTATATTATTTTCAATTTGCATTACTTTCTTTTCAGAATGGAATGTATTTATTTCAGTACCTTATATTCATTTCAGTCTGTCATATTCATTTCAATGTATGTCATATTCCTCTTGGCATATGTCAATCATTTCAAGGAATGTCCCATTCTTTTTGATGAATATTGTATTTGGTTTAGTGATTTTTTTATTGTTTACCACCAGGGCCATATTAATTTGAGTATGACTGATATATATCTCAGTAGATTTTTTATTCAGTTTGGTGTGTGTCTTATTCATATTAATCACTAAGTAGCATATTCACTCTGCCAGGTTTCATATTTGTTTTGGTTCAATTCAGATTCACTCTGCCAGGTATCATAATTATTTTGACACATAGTATATTAATTCTGGTGTGTGTCATTTTTATTTTGCAGCACGCTGTGCATTTCAGTAGGTTTCCTATATGGGGAGCTGTAATTTTGACATGAACGGCTTCCCATACCATGATTCCTGCAGTCGCGTGATAATAATAAACTGTTCCTCTCCACCATGAATGGAACTCAACTGAAGTGAGAAACAAATGATGAAAAATGCATGAGGAGTGCTCTAGGAAGTTCATGTGTGTTGAGAGTAGTCATTCATCGCTACTGTCTGCTTAAACAAGGATTTTCCATCGACGGCCTGACAGAGCACAATGTAGCCAGGGATTCACGGCCTGATACTCTCCTGCTTGAAACTAGATCTTCAATGTCTTACCCATCATACAGTAACTCTTATCACAACATGAGTCATTTGCACAGGCTAATCTGTGTTCCTTCTGTCCCACTACCACCATATATATATATATATATATTTAAATAGATTGTAACTATTCATTCTCCTGAAGAAAACATTAAACTTGTGTCAGTACGCTGTACCTTGAAACGCCCTATAATGTCCACGTCATTTAGCACTTCGTTGCAAGCGTTGGCATAGCAACATCTTCACTTCCAATAACTGTGAGTGGTAGCAGTCAAAATAAGTTGAGGTGCTTTCGATCCTCTTCACCAGACTGAGGTCTCAAACCATAAAATATCCGCACAAAGATTTCAAAGTTGAACAAAAACAGTTTGTTGCACCTGGCCTTTTTTTGCAGGGTCATCCCCAGTCTTTTTGGCTCCTTCTTCCTAATTTTTCTGACCATTTTTTGTTGGCTTTATGACTCTGGGCACCTTTCCACTGCTAAACAGTGCTAAAGTGCATATGCCCTGTGTGTAAATTGTACTGTTGATTGGTTTATCCATGATTGGCATATATGATTTACTGGTAAGTCCCTAGTAAAGTGCACTAGAGGTGCCCAGGCGCCGTAAATCAAGAGCTACTAGTGGGCCTGCAGCACCGATTGTGCCACCCACATAAGTAGTCTTGTAAGCGTGGCTCAGACCTGCTACTGCCGTGTGTGTGTGTGTGTGTGCAGTTTTCAACTGCCTATTCGACCGCGTAAGTGTACCCACTTGCCAGGGCCAAACCTCCCCTTTAAATACATGTAAATAACCCTTAAGATAGGCCCTAGGTAGTCCCATGGCCAGGGGGCAGTGTATTTAAAAGGTAGGACATGTACTGGTGTGTTTTACATGTCTTAACAGTGAAATACTGCCAAATTCGGGTTTCACTGTTGCAAGGCTCTTAGTCACTCTTAGGTTAACATGGGGACTGCCTTTAAAAAACTTTAAAGCGCAGATTCCATTTGAGGGCAGATAGAAATGTGGAGTTTGGGGTCTCTGAACTCACAATTTAAAAATACATATTTTCGTGAAGTTGGTTTTTAGATTGTGAGTTTGAAAATGGCACTTTTAGAAAGTAGGCATTTTCTTGCTTAAACCATTCTGTGACTGCCTGTTTGTGGGTTCCCCGACTGGGTCAGTTTGACAGTTGGGCTGTTCACACCTCTCCTCTAGACAGTGACACAAAGGGAGCTGGGGTGTAGCCTGCATATCTTGATGAGCCATCTGAGCTAGAATGGAGGGAGGAGTGGTCACTTGCACCTGCAAAGACTGTGCCTGCCCTCACACAATACAGTCTCCAACCCCCTAGTATGTGTCTGTGACCTGGCCTGGACAAGGAAGGATCTTGCAAACACTTGAGATTTTGCTTTGAAGTTTGCCAACTTCAAAGGCAGAACGGGGTATAAGAAGACCCAAAACCCCAGACTTTTAGAATCTTTCTGGAATCAAGAGGAACATCTGCCCAGGAGAAGAGCTGAAGAGCTGAAGGAGTACAGTCCCTTTGCTGTGTTACTATGCTGGACTAGCCTGCAGTTGCTGCTTCCGCCTGAAAAGAGTGCAAAGGGTGAACTTTGCTGTGTGTCCTGCTTGAGAAAGTTCTCCAAGGGCTTGGAGTAGAGCTTGCCTCCTGTTCGAAGTCTCAGGGACATCTAAAACTTCAGTTTCCTCAACCTGCAGCACTGGGAACTGTGTTTTTTGTGCTGTTCAAGAGGAGAAACCACTGCGACCCTGCCAACGACGCCGCTGCCCTGCACCGTGACCTGCCAACGCTGCATGTCACCACACTGCCCTGCTTCGCAACGCGATCGTGGTCTCACCGACGCCATCATTGGACGACTTCACTGAGCCGCTGCTCGCACCGCAACCTGTGGGCCTCGCACTCCAGCCTCGCCTGCTCACACCGCAGCCTGGGCATCCCTGACAATGCCGCTCCTACTGACACCGGTGCCGCTGCCTGCACCGTGGCCTGTGGATACCGCTCGTGAGGTACACAAAGCACTGTCCCAACCTGCACTGCAGCCCCGGTTCACCAACGCCAGAATCATCGACTCCAGTGTCGTCACCAGGCATCCTGCCCGCACCGCGGCCTGTGGACACCACTCGTGAGGGTCACGAAGCACCGTCCCGTCCCGCACCGCTTGCTTGGACCTACCGACGACAGCGCTTCAGCAACGATGACGCTGCTGCCTGCACCGTGACCTGGTGACACCACACGTCGCACTGCTCCACTGCACACCGTAGCCCTGGTCTGACCGACGCCACTGGACGCCGTCACCGAGCCGCTGCCTGCACCGTGACCACGCCAGCACTCCTGACTTCATCGGCCCAGAGTTCGATCTGCAATGAGTGTGACTTCAAGGCCCCGATGACCCACACACCGACTCCAGAACCGACACCGCGATGCCCCTCTCCGGTGCTCACTGCGAGGATCATGACGCCCTGCAAATCCAAGGTTGTGTTTGTGGGTCTTCCCGACACCGTAGCTTGCTCGCGATGCCGCAGCCAGCCTGAACTGTTGGTTTTGTTGATCATGACGCTGTGATAGCCCCAGGTGGAGCTATTGACTTCAAGGAACTGTATTTTTGAGTAAATCTTGCAGAATTCATATATCTATTACTGTATGGTGGATTTTTATAGTATTTGGTCTCGTCTTGTATAGATAAATATTGGCTTTTTTTCTAAAACTGGTGTATTGTCCTTTTGTAGTGCTTTCATTTATTACTGTGTGTTACGTGCAAATGCTTCACACATTGCTTCTGATATAAGCCTGGTGGCTCGTGCCAAGCGACCAAGAAGGGGGGGGAGCTATTTAAGCAGGTATCTCACTTATCCTGACTAGAGTGAGGGTCCCTACTTGGACAGGGTTCAAACCGACTGCCAACTAGAGACCCCATTTCTCACACAGTTTATTTATAAGGCACATCAGCCATGAACGGTGCCAGCTTCTGCACAGGCAGTTGAAGCTCCTCACATCTCTCACTCTTCCTCCACATTCTAAATGGAACTTTCCATGAGTAAGAAGAATAGGGTGAGACAAAATAAAGAAAGATAGGTACACTTTTATTTTGAGATGTGACTGACTTACCAGTCAGTCGCATTACATAATGTGGTTTCTCAGGAGGTCGCCAGTAAATATCCATTAGGCCAGAAACACTCTGCAAAGGGTGACAAATGCAGACATGGAGGCCTAAGAGTGACAGCAGACCACCATTCCTGGGTTCGTATTCTTAGCAGGAAAACTTTTGTTGAAAAAAAACGTGGCCCATGTCCCTTAAAAGGACAATTCTCTGTTACCCCAGGACTGGCATGTCACAGTTCCCAAGAGGGAATCAGTCCCACTGGGGCAGCTTGCTACAGTATTTGTGATTCAGTTTCCACCACAACCAATGTAACACATCAATGGTTTGCAACAGCCATTGGAACCAAGCCAGTGCAGCTCACAAAGGGAAGGGCTCACTTCTATATGCAATTCAGGAAGGGTCGTAAAAGTACTTTCACAATTCGGAAAGATGTTTTGTCCTTTGTACAAATGTGTTTTGTAATTGCAAACCACGTGTTTTTGTGAGTCACAGGCATTTCGACCGCAAGTAATCTTTGTTCATTGGCCCAGAATCCCTTTCGATTTGCAGACAGCTCTGGAACAATGAAACTGTTTTTTGTAGGTGCTATTTGAATTTGTCAGCGGTAACTTCCCAGTGCGTTAATCATCTGTTGCTGTTGACGGTATTTTACTAAATGAAGAGCAACTCAAAAGCCACACTACAAACTATAACCCAAAGATATTCTCGATGAGAAATTCACAACGGGTACACTAATCTTTAAAAAATCAAAGCAGCAGAATTGCAAATTAATGTTTACAAACCAAAACACACTTCAAAAATACATGACCGAACGAAATATCTTCAATACAGAATGCCTTAAAGACATACATATGAGATGCAACTCAAAGGATATCGCTGCGCTGCAAGAGCAACATCAACATGGCAAGAAGATGAAAAATAGAAATTATTATTATTATTATTTTTTTGAAAAGGTCGCAACGGGACTTTAAATAGATTAGTGGGGCTTACCAAGTGCACGCACGGTCCGTGATCCGGCCCTGTAAGCGATTTCCAGCAGCGGCGCCGACAAATACAATTACTGGAAATAAAAAAAAGTGAGATTGTGACTCAGATACTGTCAACATCTTTTCCCAGCATTATCTCCGCACAGCTTTGCAGGTGCACAAATGTGACTTGTTTAGAATGAATGCACCACACCAATCGGTTCTGAGTAAAGTCCAAGTGGGCAGTGGCGGATCGTGGATTATAAATGTGGTGAGCACTGAACAAGCGAACAAGCACTCCTCAAGTGAAGGACAGTGTTCAGGGGCTTTCCTTTTTGCAAGCTGTCCATTAAATTCTGTGTGTCCATTAAAAAAGTGTAGTAAATCGAATCGGGCTGCTTCAAAGCATCGTATAATTGCTGTCTTCAAACAAAGAAGTTAACGAAGCCATTGTTTTGGTGACATGAAAATCAACAGAGCAACAGAAAATCAAAGTCAACATGTAGAGCCTGGGACTCTAGTAGTTCTGTTTTATACATGGAGTTTTACAGAAAAAATAAAATTCCACTTACCAAGCATCTGGGTACTGCAGAAAGCGTTTAAATCGAGCAATGATGAAAGGGGACCTGGGCGGTGCTGCCGCGCTAATGGTGACCCCTACCCCGGATAGCCAGCACTACCAGAGACAGAGGGAGTGGGGGTGAGGGGCTAAGGAGAGCAGGTCCCCTTAGCACACCGCTGCACAGCGCACGCTTTCCCCACTCCTTGAGGCCAGACTTCCATGGCTGGGACTAGCTGCCAGATTCCTCTCCCAACACAGCGCTTAGCACCACTCACTCCCACTTTCACAGTGCAACCCATCCAGACGGCCCATTCCCGTAACATAAAAGTAGTACTTGACTCTGTTTTTTGGTTTGGGAAATGTTGGCCACAGTTAATTAACGTTGATTTACAGCATGTTTGCCCTGCTTTTATAAGGGCCATAAATCATTCCATCATCTCAGATGTACATGCAAATGGGGTCATGATTGTCATAGACCACTACCAGTTCCTCTCCTTTGTTCGCGCACCTCGTTTTGGGGCGATTTTACTCGAGGGCCTCGACGGGGTTTCCGCTCTGGCCCCTTCAGCATCCTTGGGTTGCGGGCCTTCGCCCTAAGTCAGCTCTAGCCCGAGCCATTCGCTTGCATGAAGCTCTGCTGAATCTACCCCAGACGCATCAATAGTGCCCCAAGGCAGGCTTATGCAGAGCTGCGTGCTAAAACAGGCCATATCCATACGGTGACCAGAATTTTAAAGTTAAAAAACGGGACATTTCACAAAAAAATAGAAGGACTATAATTTTACTTCAAACGAGTGCACAGAATAACAGCGCTCATCCGCATAGAATACAGATGAGGTACTAAGAGCACAAATAAAATGCATTTTTTAAAGCAGGTGTAATGCCTGTTAACTAAATTGTTTTCTGATAATGATAATACATGCTAAGTATATCGTCTGTGGAAAACAACAACAAAAAATCACCTCCCACAATTTTCAGGCAACCCTCTCTAAAAACCGGGAGAATAAGCTACGTTTCTGATATCCGCAGGGACAGCTGTTGAAAAACCATGACTGTCCCTGCAATTCTGGGACACTGGGTCACCCTACGTACACACCAGTCTTGTCTCAATGCACTAGATTTGCCCTTGAGGGTGAGTGAAACCTCGAATGGCACATGAGCAGTCCACTCCACCCCCTCTCCCTCTAAATCAGTGATCTTCAAACGTTTTATTGTTGTGCCCCTCCTCAAAAAAATTCGCAAATATTCTATTAAACTGACAATGTTTAAATATGTCTAGACTTATTTGAACATTACAGTTAAGTTAGTTCTGTTACTGTTTTAAAAATGCAATCAAATACATGATTGCCAAACATACTATTTTGGTCTTTCAGGCCTCCTAACATGTAAACATATTCACAGTCTGATTATTAGAAGTATGGGTGGGGGTTTTGAAGAATATTTGGAGTTCCTTCCCCTTTGACACCTTCTCCCAGCTTGGATATAAATGACAAAAGATGTTAGTGATGGCCCGTTATGGAGCGGATTACTGCAGCAAATTTTTTACGCTGAAAACAAAGCTGTTATTAGCATAATGCTTCTTGTGGCCAGAGCCTGGCACCCCCCCCTGGGATTACTTCAAACACCCCTAGGGGTGCTCACCCCCCATTCCCCTCCAGTTTGAAGACCCCTGCTCTAAACAAGCACAGTCTTGGCTGTTTCACTGTGACCAACCTGCTGCCTTTAGCTTTGAACAGCTTACAGTGCTCCTTCTCCTCTGTGAAAGGGAGGTCCACGCCCCCACCGCTCTTTAACACCAGCCACCAGTGCAAGTGGGACAAGTGTCCATGCATCCGTTTGAGGCTCATAAACTAACCTCCGTGTATTCTGACCTGAAGCCTAACTCAATATGCCTTGCAACAGATTCTAATTACAATAGCTTTATATAAGTCACTTTGTACGATTAGAGGCGATCTTGGCAAAAGCCGTTCTCGAGCAGAAATTAGAGACACAATTGTTTGCTGAACTTATTGAAAATGATTTTTTTGTGAATTTGTTTCTCTTTTTATCTTACATTTATACATTACAATACAAAATGTTGAGGAGATTGGTGTTCCCTTTGAGGTTCTACAGACAGCTGACACATGCAGCTGTTCATCCTTTTATTGTATTTTAGCTGTTCAATGACGCATAATGCTAGGGCCACAGGAAATTAAATGGTACTTGCAAAACATCCCAGGTTGCGGGCAGCTCTCTTCCAAGGTTTGAAAGTGAACTTTATGTGATTCCTTCCAAGAAGTGCACACATCCACTTCCCAGCAAAGCACAGCAGCAGCATACAGCTTTGATCACAACACCCTGAACCTGACAGAAGTGCATTGGCACACAGTATCTTCAAAGCCAGCTGCATCATTTACAAAGCAATCATGACCAGCACCCCTGCCTTTTTTGCAGACAAGCTCACCATTTCTGGTCGTTCTCAGCACACCTGCAGCCAGGACATCAGACTGCAGACTCAGAAATGCCAATACGCCTGCTTCATAAAAGAAAATGTCTCTTCTGTTACTGATGAGTTCAGACACTCAGTTTGTCACCATGCATGCACTATATCACTCATTCTTGTGCTCATACATTCATTCATCCACCCACTGACTCATTCTTGCATTGACCCACTTACCCATCTCCTTTTGAACAGATACACATTTTTTAAAAGTTCTAGTGAGGCTGCTATGTTAAGAAGCAATGTGTTGGTGAAATTGGAGCAGTAAAAACAATGATACACTATGCACAATACCACAGCAAGACACATTAGAAATCGTACTGGGCAGCCATCTTTAAATGCTCACAACTGTACTAATCCACTGTGGCCAACACAAAGCTTGCAGATAAGGTTACCATCTTGATATGGTTCTGTTTATAGTGTATCATTGGTTTACTGTTCCAGGTTTGCTACCCAGTTTAGAAATAGTAGCTGCACAGGGTGCAGCACCCTGCAGATAAAACGAGAAGCAAGCCAGCAGCCCAGGAGAATGGTTGAGACAGATGTGGGATGCTAGAAAACAAGAATGAAAGAAATGAAAGGGGACATGTAAAAGGGAAAAAATGGAAAACTCAAGAACCAGCCACCACCCAAGACAATAAAGCACACTCATTTTAAGGCATATGTCCCCATGACCAGGTCAAATTCCACTACACATGAGGCTATAGAACTATTTGTGGAAATTGCAACATACAGTATGCTGTTATGAAGGGAAGCAGCATCAGAATGGCACTTGAACAGGAGAGTGCACCCAAAGACCCTCTATGTTATATATGTATGCATGTATCTATATAGAGATTTTAATATTTTTTACAGGGGCCTGGTAGACACTTCCTAACTTAACAAGTATTACGCATTACTAATTTTCTACACCAAAATGTTTATCTGAGATGGTGACCAACTCCAAAATTCTTGGTCAGTATAATAACCTGTGAGATTCCACCTAAAAAAAACATACTGTTCAGCCTTCAACAGAGTGTAGTAAAAATTGAGTCAAGCGCTTTAGTGACTTTAATACATGCATTTCAAAATAGTATTTCAATATAAATAGAGCCTATGGCATCTGATAGTACCTTTCCCAATGTACCAACCAAGCCTACACCCTTCAGCCTTCTATTGTTGGCCTGGTGCCACAACATTCTGAGGGCTCTTTTATTGCATATAAATTGGCAACCATCAGGAAAGGCCTTACAACTGCAAATGTTTAGAAAATTTCATTTAGCAAAACAATTAACATTCTTTGGGAAAAAGGCCTAGCAAGGGTTATCAAATTGCAAATCTTCAATTCTAAAGCCCACTAGACACCAGGGATTACCTTTTTTTATTTCTAGGGGAGGGGTCCACCCAGCATGGGCATGGCCATGCCCCCACCCCTCTAAAAAGGGAAACATTCTTTCTGCCCATGGGTGATTCCATGATCTTAGGCACCTTACATGGCCATATTCGGAGTTACCATTGTGAAACTACATATAGATATTGACCTATATGTAGTGAATGCGTGTAATGGTATCCCCTCACTCACGAAGTCCGGGGAATTGGCCCTGGACGGCGTGGAGGCACCTTATCTAGTGCAAGGGTGTCCTCACACTTAGTAACTTTGCTCCTAACCTTCAGTAAATGAAGGTTAGACATATAGGTGACTTATAAGTTACTTAAGTGCAGTGAAAATGGCTGTGAAATAGTGTGTGCACTATTTCACGCAGGCTGCAGTGGCAGTCCTGTGAAAGGGTTTGTCTGAGCTCCTTATGGGTGGTAAAAGAAATGCTGCAGCCCATAAGGATCTCCTGGAATCCCAATGCCCGGGGTACATAGGTACCATCTACTAGGGACTTATAAGGGGGGTCCATTGTGCCAATTGGAATTGGTAAATGAAGTCACTAAACTATAGTGACTAATTTGGAAGCAGAGAGAGCATAAGCACTGAAGTTCTGGTTAGCAGAACTACAGTGACACAGTTAAGCATTACTGACAACACACACATTAGGCCACAAACTATGAGCACTGGGGTCCTGACCAGCAGGATCTCAGAGAAACAGCCAAAACATACTGACATACAGGTAGAAAGTGGGGCAACATGCCAAGAAAGATGGTACTTTTCTACACTATACAAGAGAGCATCATAAACCGCTTTGGGGAGGACATAGGCATTAACCAATAACATGGGGATAGAACCCCGGGTCTTGTCATGAGCATAAAAAGTTAGAGCCATCAACAAATTACTCGGATCTTTGTAACAATCATACTTCCACTTAAATTTAGTTGATAATAGACAAGCAATTCCCCCCTTTGCATCCCCCTTTCGGGATGGTGTGGCCTTATAATCTTTGACATAGTAATCATCCCACAAAAGATCCCTATCACACCATGTCTCCTGGAGGCAGATCAAATCTGGGTTTAATGAACTAAGAAGACGTAACTTCTCCCTACTATTATTTACACCCAGGGCATTTCACAAGACAACTTTTAGGCCAATGCTAGTTGTGGGGTTGCAAAAGGAACCTAGGCCCCTGCGCCTGACTTAAAACTCAGCAGCCAGACCCATTTATCCAGACCATTGTTACATTTTTGATCGGAGGCATTTGATGCTTCCCACAGTGACACTTTTGTACCATTCCCTCCAAGGAAAACTGTCAGGCCCTGCAAATCTCCCGGGACCTACACACATAATTGTTATAATTGGAACACTTATTGAGTATATAACATTTCTTATCCCTTTTCCACTAGCGCCCCTCTGCTAGCACATCTTCCTTTCATACCCAGGAAGGGAAGAACATCAATAACACAACATTGCAAACAATCAGCATTTTGTAGGACCAATTTACCTAAGCACTTGGAATAGAAGGTAATCCTTGACTTGAAGCCCACTTTAAAATAATACAATAAGGAAATCAGATCAATGTCTCAGCTTCGAATTGACCTCAAAGGACCAGACTCCATAAACAGGTTAACAACATAGATCGGTTCAAAATTAAATCTGCATCAAAATTTGGAATAAAGTCTAACATACATGAATCCATATTGCAACCAGGCATAGTAATTCTTTCCAGGATAGAAAGGCCATTAAAATCTCCCTTCAGACTGGGGACCGTGAATGATGGGGCCATCAGGTTCAATGCAAGAAGCGTCCCAGGAGGGTGTTAAGCTAAGGACTCTGTCGCTGATACCCTCACTGTCTCCCTGGCAGCTACTCCTATAGTCCCAGATTCAATCCCTACCACCAGGGAAGAAGGGGTAACCACAAAAGAAACCTCCTTGCATCTTTGAGGGAGATCTTTCGCTTCTGAAAATTGGACTATCCTTCTGTCTTTCTTGGTAATCCTTCAAATTGGTCTTTTCATCGCTCTCAATTTTTTCCTCTTGTTTTTATTTCTGGCCATCAGCGAAGGAGCAGGAGACACCACAGAACTATTCTTCCAGATAGTCAATGCCTTAAAAATTGCAAATACGCTCTGTTCAGTGGAAATAGTCTTTACTAATCGCTCCCTCTTAGCCAGGGAAGAGTAGAAAACAAAACGTACTGAGTCCACTGGACTTTCGACCAAGACCCCTTTAGTAATAATCTAGATACATGAGAGGAGGGAGTACTACTAAAAAGATGCAAACCTGTCTGTGGAAACAAAGGCTTAGGACCCCCAGAAGATAAAGGATGATCCTTATCATGATACCCATACCCCCTACAAAAATCAAGATCCAAATAGGGCAAAGTAAAGTCAGCGTCCCATAGCCTGATGTCCGGAGCCCCACAAACCCTCATTGGGGGAGAAATCTCCTAAAATTCTTCAGAAGGCTTAACCATTTTTCCCAAGGGCTACTGGAGTTGGGGATGGACTGGCACTTAAGTGGGGGGAGAATGAATGATGTCGACCACTTCCGCCCCATGCGGAGGAAAACAGCAATTCTAGGCTTTTTACCCAATCCACCTAAACACCCCTTGCCAGCTTCAGCTCTTCAACTCTTTAGGCCCTTTGATCCACCACCCAATGGAAACAGAGACCAACGGATGGGAACAAACACCAATGACAGGGTAGCAGGGCTGCAGTAATAGCACTAGCAGAATTGCAGGAATAAAGGTTCACAACAGCATGAATCAGCGAAGTCTTAGCCTTTTATATTTTCAACGTTTTTCCAAATTTAGGCTCACAAAAAACCTCATGAGAACCTCCAAGGTCATCCACTCGTTCGATGAATAAAGGGCACTTATCTTGAGGTACAAGCAACTTTTTTCTGTCTTCTGTACTCTTTTACACTCTGAGCTACACAAAACTATGCAAAATTTCATTATTAAAGTGCAGGCACACTTGAGTAACTACTGCGGGCACAGAGGGTCCGTTACCCGGAGCTTGTCTATCTAGTACGGCCTAGAGCTGCTTTCAGAAGTTTGTTACTGAGCCTCTACTAACCTACTCCTTCACCAGCCTCCTCAACTAACCTTAAAGGAGCAGCAAAAACCGGGGCATCCAGATCCACAGGACCCGGCTCTTCCAAAACCACGGCGTCCTGGCCCACGGGACCCAGCTCCTCAAAATAATATGCTATATTACTGCATTAGCGCAGCTGACACTGTACACCGGACACCGTTCTCAAAACTACTCTGATCAGCTCGTCATTCCCTGCCTCTGGCTCTCGGCACAATTCTCGGCCTGGCCTGGCAAATGCTGCCACTACTGCAGCCCGCTGCCCGGCTGCCTCCTACTTCCTCCTTCTTGACAGTGTAACACGTAACAGTTGCGCTGCTATCTTCTGTAGTGAAACGTGATTGCAATTCTCAGTCAATAACTCCCACTGTCCGGTTGCCTGCTTTTTCCTCCTCTTTGGCAATGAGAAGTTGAGCGATGTTAAGAGCACACCATTTTCAAACCGACAATGGCCTGCAAACCTCAATGTTGACTGAAAACATACAATTTTCCTCACATTTCTGTGATGGAAACTTCTGGAATCCTAAAAAATCCACAAAATTCCTTCCACCCAGCAATGTGTTTCTTTAGTGACAATTTGAGGTTTGCAGGGGATTCTGGGTAAAACAACCTGGTGACAGCCAAGAAAGTGACCCGTCCTGGATTCCCCCACGTGTGTAGTTTTCACAAATGTACAGGTTTGCAAGATTTCTCTAGGTGCCGGGTGAGATAGGGTCCAAAAACCACAGCTACCCACTATGCAAAAACGGGTCAGCTTTGCGTAGAAAAAATTGATGAATCCATGTTGCGTTTTGGGCCGTTTCCTGTCACAAGCACTAGGCTTACCCACATAAGTGAGGTACCATTTTCATCGTAAAACATAGGAGAATGCAGGATGGAAGGAGGTTTGTGGCTCTGTGCAGATTCCAGAACTTTCCATCACAGAAATATGATGAAAATGTGTTTTTAGTCACAATTTGAGGTTTGCAAGGAAGTCTGGGTAAATCAACCTGGTGAGATCCACACAAGTCACCCCATCCTGAATTCCCCTAGGTCTCTAGTTTAAAAAAATGTACAGGTCTGCTATGCTTTCCTAGGTGCCGGCTGAGGTAGGGCCCAAAAACCCCAGCTACCCACTTTGCAAAAAACAGGTCAGTTTTGAGTAGAAAAACGTGATGTATCCTTGTTGCATTTGGGCCGTTTTCTCTCGCGGACACTAGGCCTACCCGCATAAGTGAGGTACCATTTCTCTTGAGAGACTTAGGGGAACACAGAATAGTAGAACAAGTCTTATTACCCATTGTATTTCTCTGCATTTGAACCTTCCAACTGTAAAACAACGTGTAAGAAAGAAGTAATTTTGAGAAATACCTTCTAATTGACATGCTTGTATAGATACCCACAGATTTAGAGATGTGCATATAACCGCTGCTCCTAAACTTAATTTCTTGTGCTTATTTTGGAAATACATAGGTTTCCTTGATACCTATTTTTCTCTATTTATATTTTACCATATGAATTGCTCTATATCTAGTACACAATGGAAAACTATTGCAAGGTGCAGCTCAGTTATTGGCTCTGGGAGCCTTGTGCTCTTGCAAAATCCACAAACCCTATATATGTCCATAACCAGAAGAGCCTAGCTGATGTAATGATATATAGCTTTTGTGAATCAGTCATCGTGATGAAAAGTTACAAATGAAAACGTTGCCACCAAATGCCTGTTTTTTCCTACTAAGTTTCAATATGGTTTTTTTATGTGAACACTTGGATCTTTGAGAAAACCTTGAAGAATCTACACAAATGCCCCCTTGCTAAATTCAGACGTCTGTCCAGTTTGCAGAAATATATAGCTCTCTAGGATCTAACATGGGTTTCACACTTGTTTCCACCACAAACTTGAAGGAGGTTGAAAGCACAAAAAAAGAGGTAAAAAATGCTGTCTTCCAGTAAAATGCCAAAACTGTGTTAGAAAATGTGGTTTTCTGAATCAAGTCTGCTTGCGCATGAAGGATTTTAATGATACTATTTGCAGGAAAAAACAGACACTTTCTTCTGCAGCAGTTTTTTCGCATTATGCCCCCCAAAAAACAAAATTAGCTATATTTTGGCAAATTTCTTGGTCCTCTTCAGGAGAATCCACAAACCCTGGGTACCTTTATCATCCGTACAATGTTTGGAAAAAAGGACAGCTTATGTGGGCAAAAAGATATGGGGGCCTAAGCATGAACAAGCCCAAATAGCCTAAAAAGGATTACCATGGGGGCAAAAGACCTAGCAGCGAAGGGGTTAAAGGCTTATTGGCATTAATAGACACTTTTCATAATGAACTGGTCAGGCCTACTGCCTTTGTTGTAACTTTTCATAATAAACACATTGGACCCTTGGCATCTGATATACATTTTTCCAAAGAACCAATAAGGCCTCTTGTCTTTATCATTGGTGTGTAAAAATTACCAATGGAAAAATACTGAATTTTACATACACTTTCCAAAAAGGCAACCTTCAAGCATATAGTCAGAAAATAATATATATCCACACACCATTACAGCTGGCAAAACAATATTCTACACTCTGGATTTCTCTGATTGGGAAATCAGAATGAGAATCCAGCACCATTAGCATTGCTTACAACAGTGATCTGTGAGAATCCATGAACACAATATCTATCTACCGACTTTAACACAGTGTAACAACAATCCACACCCACACTTGAAGGCCTATTGCCATTAAACTATTATGTACACAATAGATAAGATAAACTTGCTTTGTTTGTAATACAATTTCATAATAAAAAGATTAGACCCCTAGCCTATGACATAACTCCTTCTAATGAACCACTGAGGACTCTAGCCTTTATCACTGGCTTGTCAACATAAACAACCCAGACCAACTGTACTCTGCATAAGCCTTTCCACAAGGTAACTATCAGTATAATGTCATAAAATTACAAATATGAATAGCATCACAGTTGGAAAAACATTATATAACCCTTCCTTAAACAAGATACCAAGGATTTTCAAAGGGCGCATCTTCTACCCCTAGGGTATGTCACAGGAGTTAACCAACACCAAAAACCTTGCCTACTACAATAAACTATAAGATTCACCATAACATAATACCTGCCTGCAACCTTTATCACAGTATAATGACACCATACCCTTAAAGTCCCTGTAACAACATCAGATACGGCGGCAGCCTATTAATGGTATAGGTTTTAATTTATTATAATTCTGATATTTGTAGTGTGACAAAAAAGCACTAATAAACTTCTTAGTGTAAGGTCTGATAGAACTTCTGGTTTTTCATCCTCCTCAGGTGTAGATGTTACGAAACTGAACTTGACGTGGGGTCTCTTTACTTCAAGAGAACACAAAAGGGAATGTTGTGAGTGGCAGGTTCAAGTCATTCACCTCAACAGTCCTTCACCATCGCTCGTGGATACCTGAAACACTGTGTTGTGCACGACCATTGAAGATGACAGAGGCACCCAAAACTATCCCAACATTTCTAGGTGAATAGAAATGCGGTCCTCGCAACCACTGCACCCTTCTTTGTGCACCAAAGATTCATCCTGTGTCTGTACGTTTCTTCCCTAGACTTTGACGAAGAGCCATGGCACTTGTGACTCAAAACCTTGCTCCTTTGGCAGTTTGGTCATGCTCTCCGGTTCCTCATATGCCTGCTCTGGACGCTGGTCACCTACTGGTTCTCCTGGTCTCCTCTCAGGCCCTCCAGTGTGGGCTTACCAGCTGTCTGGCCTCCCTGGCCTTTCTCCTTGTGGAGGGTTGCTAATGCTCCTCCTTGTTTGTTTTTCCATTTGGTAGTTATCTCGCTTGTTCTCTCTCCTCGCCAGTGTAACTTCTCTCACCAGTTCTCTAACTCCTTTCCTGGTTCAGAGAGCTGTCCTAATTGAATTGATAGCTCATTCTTGATAGGGTGAATACTTCAAGACAACTAGAGCACTGCTCCATAGTTCATTTGTATTCCTTTGGGGAACTCTACTCTAGAAAAGAAGAGGGAATATCCATCTGACAACTTTCACAGGAAGCACATTATTTCCTCACATCAGAGTACACTCCAGGCCAATAAAACCTCCTGAAGTTCTCTCACAGGCATAGTGGCCACCTCCCACCTCACAGTGAGCTAAATGTAATACTTGCCTTCTAAAAGGAAGAGGGAAAACCTGAGACTCCTTCTTTCACTTCATATTTATCACTCTATACAATAGACCTTTTATTATGAAAAAATGTGGTTCTCCCTGACTTTGGTTATCCACAGAAGCGTGAGGACAAGCTTGAGCTATTTTAGTCTTCCTCCTGTACTGCCTTAAAACTGTGCTGATGTTCCCATTTATTTTCTGTAGAAAAAAAACCAGGGGGGGGTGGTGATTTAGCACCTCTTTTAATCACAAATAACTTTGTATTCATAACTTTTTTGGATCTTGACTGTTTGTGTTTGGGCTTGCCCCCAGTAACATCTTCTTCATGGAAGGAAGCCTCTTCCAACAACTCTTTGCTCAGTCTGGCCTCTCCTGCCACCAATAGCATCTGATGAAATCTACAATAGTCTGGTCCTTTAAATACATCATCTATCAAGTGTGGTACAAGCCCTAGCTTGAGGCACTCTGAGTTCCCTTGCCATTCTATTTTGATCCGGACTACTTAATAGGTCTAGCTACCCCTTTCACAGGGGTAATGGTTACCCTTCAATCTAGCCCTGTTTCCTTTGACTTCACTAACTCAAGACAGACTACAGAAAAACAGCAATCTGAGTTGAGCAAAGATTTGTCAGGATATCTGATAAGTAATACTGGCAAGCTATAGATTTTAGGGGGGGAACCTCCTATGTATAACACATGTCCTTCCAAGTACCTAGCCTCCATAAGTCCTGGAGCAGATGGCTTCTGGGACATTACCTTGCTATATGGCCCCTCTCTGTGCACTGGAAGAACTGCACTCCTTGTCCCAATTCCTTCCCTGTAGCTTTAGGTGTGTTTTGTTCTCAGGAGGTCTGGCCCTGGAGAGTGGTGCTCCCCAGGGCCATATGTGGCTTCAGGAGGAGAGCGGCACCCCTCCTTTCATTGGCAAGGTCCGGTCATGGGGCGGTGGTGGTCCTCGGGGCTGCACATGGACCAGGAGAGGGGTTGTGCAGCCCCCTCCTGAATTTTTGATAGAGTTATTGGCCCTAGGGAGGTGGTGGTCTAAAGGGCCTGGCGGGGACTGCACTGCTCCCCGTACACTTTATTTTCGCCCTGGTAAGATGGTGGTCCCCGGGGCCTGAGGGAATCCATGCAGCCCCCACTGTATATTTTTACAGCAGCCCCAGGGAGGTGGTAGTCCTGGAGCCCTGGTGGTGTCCACCCCCCTCCACATAGTTTGTTGTTGCCCTGGGGAGGTGGTGGTCCCTGTGGCCCAAGGGGTTCTGCCTGGCCCCCCATCATAGAACAATTTATGCCCTGGGGAGGTGCTGGCCCTCAGGGCTCAGGGTTCACACCTCCTGATATTTAATTCTTTAGCTCCGGGGAAGTGGTGGTCCCCGAGGCTTTAATAGGCTGTGAGAGGGGGCCCTGTGCACCCTCTCCTTTACAAATACCCCCAGGACCTGGCCCACCCAGAGGCAAAAGCATTTAAAAACAGGGGAAAGTGAATTTTTTTAAACCACAGCAAAATCCGTAAATCCAGCCTCAGATTTCCCGTTGATTTAAAAACAAAAACTTTTAAGGCCTTGTTGGGGTCCTAGAGGCAACCCTGGACCAAGGCTAAGGAGTTAGGGTATACATACCCTACCCCCTTTTCTTTGAAGTTAACATTTTTTTGGATACTCAGCTGAATCTGAATCCCAAAATGGCTGCCAACATTTCTTGTTTGAAGTGCCAGAAGCCAATCAGATCTAAGCAGGAGACCTCTCTGGATCCATGACCCTATTATACAAATTTATTTTCTCTTTTAATATCTTGAAAACTACTGAAACTACTAAACAGAATTACACCAAATAAAAAAGCATAATATGTGGATCAAGCTACCTTTTTTCAAAATTTGGTATAATTCTGTCCAGCTGCTGGGTCTGCAGGCATATCTAAAGAGTCTATTGGAATTAATATGAAAAGCACACTTTTTTTTGCCCCCCCCCCTTTTCTCGGCCCCGCTTGACAGATCAACCTGAAACTTTCCTTGCACAACAAGATCCTAGAGGGCACTTTTTTGGAAAAATTTCGGGAACACTCGTCAAACGGTGCCAAAGATATAGTTATAACTACCTGCTGGTGACCGCCAGTAGATAAGATATATATATATATTTATATATATATATATACATGTTCACTCGAAGGTGAGCGATGGTTACACAACTCCGGGAGATGAATCTATATAGAAATATGTAACCCTGCTCTACTCCTGTAAGAGAACAAGAAAGTACATTTATATGTTGTTTAGGAGAGAAAACTTACCCGAAGCTGTACGAGTGAGACACAAAATTGACCCTAAGTTGTAGAAGTGAGACACAAATCCAGTCCACTGTACCATAGAAAAACTTGAATCACGAAGTGGGGTTCGCAATAGAGTAGAGTGGAATGGAACAAAGCCCAGCGGATTGCGGAGAGAAGGAGGTGAACCCATTTTGGGATCTAACGGGGCACTGGTGCAGTGCTCTATGTCTTATGGATTATAACGAACAGAGTGAGCCATAATGTGGAAGTGACAAACTGGAACGAAGTAAGTGCATATCATGTGGCATTGGTGAATTACTCAAAGGAATGCAACGGACGATGGAGGCACCTGTTGGAAGCGTATAACGCTGACAGCCCCCCACCCCAGATACAGTAAGCGGGAGTGTGAGCAGGGAGAAGGCAGGGAGGGAGCTGTAATTGTGACACCCCGGAGGGGACGTGAATTGGGACATACAGTCTGTCCGAATCTCTCCCCTCATTTCTCAGAGCTGAACAAAGCTGTTATATCTTGGAGAGGACACAAACTTAGATCTCTGTGTGTGTCTAATCTGTTTTCTTTGAGGAAACAGGAGTGAACAATTCAGCATGTAAAAATGCGGTTCCCAAAAGGAATCATAACGGCATCTAGAGTATACTTCGATTTCTCTCAAGATCATGCATTCACATCTGGAACAACTCGAGTAAATAGAGAAATATATGATAAAAGAGAGTGCTTGGTGCTTCAGAATGTGAGTTGCTTTTTGTTTCTTTTACACTTTTTTTACTAGATCGCTAACAATGGCTGAGAGAATATGTAAACGAGAACATATCATACAAACTCTGTTTGAAGAAGGGGGTGATAAGAGTCTGCAGGAATCATCCATCTAAAAAAATTGAGTTACCCTTCAATGTATTGATTAAAGGGCTAGAGCAAGCAAACATAATGAAGATCAATAAGTGGTGGGAGAAAGCCACATTACAAAAATACATTGAGGGTGGGAGAGTCCCTAGGGTACTAAGGATCTTTGTATTATCAACATTAAATACACAGATCCAGACTTACTCAATCGCAAGCAGACACAACAGAATGTTCAGTGAAATTGATGCAAACATTTGTAACACTAGTAGAACACAAATTAGAAAGGACATTACAGAGAATTAAATATATTGAAAATCAACTGGAATCTGCACATATCACAGAAGAAATGCAAAATACAATAGGAGAGATGGAGAAAAAAACTAGAGAAACATAAAAAGGTGCAAATTAAAAAATCAAAGAAATTAAACAGAGATAACATAGATTATTCTGCAGGCAGGATATACAGATTTGCAAAGCAGTTTGATTCCTTTTACAGTAAATACACTATGGCTAAAACTATTGAACAAGACAAGTCCCTCTCAAGTATTGAAAGCTCTGAACTCAGTTCGGGGGACAAGCTACCAACAGTATAAGGACCAACATTGGATTTTTCTGGAGAGATGTGCCTGTACAGTATGGAAGCAAGGAGGCGAAGGAGAGTAGTACAAAACAAAACAGGTGCAAGAGCACAAAGAGATCCCAGAGGAAGAGGAAAGGGCAAAATATAAGAAGGATGATAGAAGGAGAGAGTCTGGTAGCACAGGAGAACTTGGTGATTAATCTCTCCCCCAAAAAACTTGATGATAAACATGTAAAATTATTAACAAGGGATTGAGTTTCTGTCCTATAGCAAACATGGACTTAGCGACTGCCAGAATTGAAAAGATTCTATGCATAAAAAAATCCATAGAAAACCCAGAGACGAGAAAAGATCAAACCTCAAGAGATTTTCCCATTAAATACCACTGACATGGGGTTCTTGAGAACTCTTTCAGATTTGGAGCAAGAATCAAAGATGACCCCAGAGGGACCAAACTATAAAGATTTATCTGACTATGAATTGTGTCAAACATTAGAATTATCCACAGATGCAACAACTTCTAGTCAATGTAGACCAAAGTCAAGGTTCTGTCCTCAACGCCCCACTGGGAATAAAATAGGTCTATTTCAAGAAGTAGTGACGGATTGGATAATGAATATGGCCCTGGGATTAAGTAAACATAAACTAATATGAAAAAGGACGATTGGACAGCAATGAAAGATCTACGAGATGATGGCACAATCATTATCAAATCAGCTGGAAAAGGAGGGAATATAGGAGTAATAGACTGCAAAGATTACATTAAGGAAGCCAGGAGACAACTTGAAAATAAAAGAAGTTACATCAAACTAGAAAGCAATCCTATGGACGTACACACTTCAGAAAACCATGCAAAACTACTGGTGTGGCTAGACAAGGGATTACTAGAAGAGGAAGAATTCAGATGCCTCAAAATAGAACAACTGATTATCCCCACAACATATTTTTGCCCAAAGTACATAAAAACAATTCCAGCCCACCAGGACTCCTGATTGTAAGTTCCATATGATCACTACCTGAAAATACTTCCAGATTTGTGGATATCTTTCTGTTCCCCTATGTTCCAAGTCTTCCATCATATTTGAGGGACTCCATGGACTTCCTGAATATAATTAGCAACATACCATTGAAAAAGAACTACATAATGACTACGATCAATGTAGCCTGCCTTTATACCTCAATAAAACATGAGGATGGCCTGGAAGCATGTAAATACTTCTTTAGATCTAGATCTGTCGGCTTACTAGAACATACCGAGATGCTATTGGAAATGTCACAATATTGTCTGACATATAACATTTTTATTTCTGATGGAAATTACAATTTACAAAAAAGAGGAATAGCTATAGGAACTTCCTTTGCGCCAATGGATGCTAATCTCACAATGGGATGATGCGTGGCAGAAACAGTATGGTGAGAGAGAAATCAGGAAGCTTTGGAACATGTGATCCTATGGGTACGGTACAATCAATGATCTTTTGTTAATATGGGAAGGAAAACATGAGACTTTAGTGGATTTCATAGTTTCTCTCAACAACAACCCTCAGCATTTAGAATTCACCTATGAGGTCAGCACAACAAAGATCAATTATTTAGACATTGGGGTATACATTAAAGATGAGACAGTATGCACAAAGATGAACAGAAAACCAACAAGTGTGAGCAACTTATTACATGCAAACAGTGGGCATCCTAGACCACTCAAAAGGATGTCCCATATGGTGAAGTTTTGAGAAAACATGGAATTAAAAACTCAGATGGATGACATGTATGAGAGATTTATTCAGAGAGGATATCCAAGATCAGTTATAACTGATGCCATGGAAAGAGCGAAGACGCATAGGAGCGACAAACTTTTGATACCAAAGCAGAAAACCAACCATGACAGATTATAAGATGATGAGATAAGTTATATCATGCGCTTCAACGCCGCCAGCCAAGACACTAAAAAACTGTTGAAAGACAATTGGAAACTGTTGTTATTAGACAAGACATTACAAAAAGTGTTGCCAAAGCACCCACTGATCACTTGTAGGAAAGCACCATCACTGGGAGACCAATTGACAAGAAGTTATATGACTCCTCAGAACAGATGAGGTCCCAACTGGTTATAACATAAAAAAATGGGCTTTTGGAAATGTGCAAAATGTAAAGCATGCATGTTTGGAAAGAACGTAACAGCATTTAAATTAAATGATGGTAGAATGATGAAAATCAAGGAGAGTATAAGCTGTGACCCCTCATATGTGATTTATGTATTAGAATGTGCCTGTGGCAAAAAATATGTACGCAGTACTGTGAACAAACTTAAACTTTGCATATTACAGCATCTTAGAGCAATCAGTAACAGGGACCTTACATATTCAATGGCAAAACATATCTGGGAACAACATCATGGTTATCAAACAGGATTAAAATATTATGGCATTCAACAATCAATTCTAGTCCCAGAGGAGGAGATCGAGAACTTAGGTTACGAAGAACAGAATCAAAATTGATTATTCTAATAGGAACCGGGTTTAAATGCGGATGCATAATTACATGTACACTTAGGAAAAAACATGTATGAATAAAGTAACTTAGACCAAATGACCTGAGTTACAACTTTGAGGAGTGTAATATAGAATTATAGAATGAGATGACAACAATTCACGGAACAAGAAAATGAACATAATGGATAGTTAATAATTGGAGAAGAAGTTCAATGAAAATGTAGCTAAAAACTATTTATTTTTAAAAAGAATGATTTTTCACTTTTGTTATTCTGTTGGCACTTTTGGAATATATGATACATTAGCATTCAAGAGGGGCATTTAATGATTTAGAATGCTCTTAGAAAAAATCTCCTTTGAACAATGCGCTTGTACTTGTTATAATCTATGGGTATCTTAAGATAAGAACACAAATACATGTACACTTACTGTAACTAGTAGGGACCCCACAAATCTGTTATGTTTTTTCACTTTATGTAACTGTAGGAAGTTGGCTCTGTATGCACTATTTCAAAGTAAGGAATAGTATGCACAGGGTCCAAGGGTTCCCCTTAGAGGTAAGATAGTGGCAAAAAGAGATAATACTAATGCTCTATTTTGTGGTAGTGTGGTCGAGCAGTAGGCTTATCCAAGGAGTAGTGTTAAGCATTTGTTGTACATACACACAGGCAATAAATGAGGAACACACACTCAGAGACAAATCCAGGCCAATAGGTTTTGTTATAGAAAAATATATTTTCTTAGTTTATTTTAAGAACCACAGGTTCAAATTCTACATGTAATATCTCATTTGAAAGGTATTGCAGGTAAGTACTTTAGGAACTTGGAATCATTACATTAGCATGTATACTTTTCACATAAAACACAATAAGCTGTTTTAAAAGTGGACACAGTGCAATTTTCACAGTTCCTGGGGGAGGTAAGTTTTTGTTAGTTTTGTAAGGTAAGTAAATCACTTACAAGTCTCAGGTTTGGGTCCAAGGTAGCCCACCGTTGGGGGTTCAGAGCAACCCCAAAGTTACCACACCAGCAGCTCAGGGCCGGTCAGGTGCAGAGGTCAAAGAGGTGCCCAAAACGCATAGGCTTCAATGGAGAGAAGGGGTGCCCCGGTTCCAGTCTGCCAGCAGGTAAGTACCCGCGTCTTCGGAGGGCAGACCAGGGGGGTTTTGTAGGGCACCGGGGGGGACACAAGTCAGCACAAAAAGTACACCCTCAGCAGCGCGGGGGCGGCCGGGTGCAGTGTGCAAACAAGCGTCGGGTTCTCTGTAGATTTCAATGAGAGATCAAGGGATCTCTTCAGCGGTGCAGGCAGGCAAGGGGGGGGCTCCTCGGGGTAGCCACCACCTGGGCAAGGGAGAGGGCCTCCTGGGGGTCACTCCTGCACAGGAGTTCCGTTCCTTTCGGTGCTGGGGGCTGCGGGTGCAGAGTCTTTTCCAGCCGTCGGGAAAGGGAGTTCAGGCAGTCGCGGTCAGGGGGAGCCTCGGGATTTCCCTCTGCAGGCGTCGCTGTGGGGGCTCAGGGGGAACAACTTTGGTTACTCACGGTCTCGGAGTCGCCGGAGGGTCCTCCCTGAGGTGTTGGATCTCCACCAGTCGAGTCGGGGTCGCCGGGTGCAGTGTTGCAAGTCTCACGCTTCTTGGGGGGAGTTGCAGGGGTCTTTAAGTCTGCTCCTTGAAACAAAGTTGCAGTTCTTTTGGAGCAGTGCCGCTGTCCTCGGGAGTTTCTTGTCTTTCTTGAAGTCGGGCAGTCCTCAGAGGATTCAGAGGTCGCTGGTCCCTTGGAAAGCGTCGCTGGAGCAGGGTTCTTTGGAAGGCAGGAGACAGGCCGGTAGGACTGGGGCCAAAGCAGTTGGTGTCTTCTGTTCTTCCTCTGCAGGGGTTTTTCAGCTCAGCAGTCTTCTTCTTCTTGTAGTTTCAGGAATCTAAATTCTTAGGTTCAGGGAAGCCCTTAAATACAAAATTTAAGGGCGTGTTTAGGTCTGGGGGGTTAGTAGCCAATGGCTACTAGCCCTGAGGGTGGGTACACCCTCTTTGTGCCTCCTCCCAAGGGGAGGGGGTTACATCCCTAATCCTATTGGGGAATCCTCCATCTGCAAGATGGAGGATTTCTAAAAGTTAGAGTCACTTCAGCTCAGGACACCTTAGGGGCTGTCCTGACTGGCCAGTGACTCCTCCTTGTTATTCTCATTATTTCCTCCGGCCTTGCCGCCAAAAGTGGGGGCCGTGGCCGGAGGGGGCGGGCAACTCCACTAGCTGGAGTGTCCTGCGGTGCTGGCACAAAGGGGTGAGCCTTTGAGGCTCACCGCCAGGTGTGACAGCTCCTGCCTGGGGGGAGGTGTTAGCATCTCCACCCAGTGCAGGCTTTGTTACTGGCCTCAGAGTGACAAAGGCACTCTCCCCATGGGGCCAGCAACATGTCTCGGTTGTGGCAGGCTGCTGGAACTAGTCAGCCTACACAGATAGTCGGTTAAGGTTTCAGGGGACACCTCTAAGGTGCCCTCTGGGGTGTATTTTACAATAAAATGTACACTGGCATCAGTGTGCATTTATTGTGCTGAGAAGTTTGATACCAAACTTCCCAGTTTTCAGTGTAGCCATTATGGTGCTGTGGAGTCCGTGTTTGACAGACTCCCAGACCATATACTCTTATGGCTACCCTGCACTTACAATGTCTAAGGTTTGGCTTAGACACTGTAGGGGCACAGTACTCATGTACTGGTGCCCTCACCTATGGTATAGTGCACCCTGCCTTAGGGCTGTAAGGCCTACTAGAGGGGTGACTTATCTATACTGCATAGGCAGTGTGAGGTTGGCATGGCACCCTGAGGGGAGTGCCATGTCGACTTACTCGTTTTGTTCTCACCAGCACACACAAGCTGGTAAGCAGTGTGTCTGTGCTGAGTGAGGGGTCCCCAGGGTGGCATAAGATATGCTGCAGCCCTTAGAGACCTTCCCTGGCATCAGGGCCCTTGGTACCAGGGGTACCAGTTACAAGGGACTTACCTGGATGCCAGGGTTTGCTAATTGTGGAATCAAAAGTACAGGTTAGGGAAAGAACACTGGTGCTGGGGCCTGGTTAGCAGGCCTCAGCACACTTTCAATTCAAAACATAGCATCAGCAAAGGCAAAACGTCAGGGGGTAACCATGCCAAGGAGGCATTTCCTTACACAACCACCCCCCCCCCCAAACGAAAGAGGATGAGACTAACCTTTCCCAAGAGAGTCTTCATTTTCTAAGTGGAAGAACCTGGAAAGGCCATCTGCATTGGCATGGGCAGTCCCAGGTCTGTGTTCCACTATAAAGTCCATTCCCTGTAGGGAGATGGACCACCTCAACAGTTTTGGATTTTCACCTTTCATTTGCATCAGCCATCTGAGAGGTCTGTGGTCAGTCTGAACTAGGAAGTGAGTACCAAAGAGGTATGGTCTCAGCTTCTTCAGGGACCAAACCACAGCAAAGGCCTCCCTCTCAATGGCACTCCAACGCTGCTCCCTGGGGAGTAACCTCCTGCTAATGAAAGCAACAGGCTGGTCAAGGCCATCATCATTTGTTTGGGACAAAACTGCCCCTATCCCATGTTCAGAGGCATCTGTTTGCACAATGAACTGCTTGGAGTAATCTGGAGCTTTTAGAACTGGTGCTGTGCACATAGCTTGTTTCAGGGTGTCAAAGGCCTGTTGGCATTCTACAGTCCAGTTTACTTTCTTGGGCATTTTCTTGGAGGTGAGTTCTGTGAGGGCTGTCACAATGGATCCATATCCCTTCACAAACCTCCTATAGTACCCAGTCAAGCCAAGGAATGCCCTGACTTGGGTCTGGGTTTTTGGAGCTGCCCAGTCCAGAATAGTCTGGATCTTAGGCTGGAGTGGCTGAACTTGGCCTCCACCTACAAGGTGTCCCAAGTAAACCACAGTTCCCTGCCCTATCTGGCATTTGGATGCCTTGATAGAGAGGCCTGCAGATTGCAGAGCCTTCAAAACCTTCTTCAGGTGGACCAGGTGATCCTGCCAGTTGGAGCTAAAGACAGCAATATCGTCAAGATAAGCTGCACTGAAGGACTCCAAGCCAGCAAGGACTTGATTCACCAACGTTTGGAAGGTGGCAGGGGCATTCTTTAAACCAAAGGGCATAACAGTGAACTGATAATGCCCGTCAGGTGTGGAGAATGCTGTCTTTTCTTTTGCTCCAGGGGCCATTTTGATTTGCCAGTACCCTGCTGTTAAGTCAAAGGTACTTAAGAATTTGGCAGCCCCTAATTTATCAATCAGCTCATCAGCTCTAGGAATGGGATGGGCATCTGTCTTGGTGACAGAGTTAAGTCCTCTGTAGTCCACACAAAACCTCATCTCTCTCTTTCCTTCTTTGGTGTGAGGTTTGGGGACTAAGACCACTGGGCTAGCCCAGGGGCTGTCAGAGTACTCAATTACTCCCAATTCCAGCATCTTGTGGACTTCCACCGTGATGCTTTCCTTAACTTGATCAGACTGTCTGAAGATTTTGTTTTTGACAGGCATGCTGTCTCCTGTGTCCACATCATGGGTACACAGGTGTGTCTGACCAGGGGTTAGGGAAAAGAGCTCAGCAAACTGTTGTAGGACCCTCTTACAGTCAGCTTGCTGTTGGCCAGAGAGGGTGTCTGAATAGATCACTCCATCCACTGAGCCATCTTTAGGGTCTGATGAGAGGAGATCAGGGAGAGGCTCACTCTCAGCTTCCTGGTCCTCATCTGTTACCATCAACAGATTCACATCAGCCCTGTCATGGAAGAGCTTTAGGCGGTTTACATGGATCACCCTCTTGGGGCTCCTGCTTGTGCCTAGGTCCACCAGGTAGGTGACCTGACTCTTCTTTTCCAGGATTGGGTAAGGGCCACTCCATTTGTCCTGAAGTGCCCTGGGAGCCACAGGCTCCAAAACCCATACTTTCTGCCCTGGTTGAAATTCAACCAGTGCAGCCTTTTGGTCATACCAACACTTCTGGAGCTGTTGGCTGGCCTCAGGGTTTTTGCTTGCCTTTTCCATGTACTCTGCCATCCTTGAGCGAAGGCCAAGTACATAGTCCACTATGTCTTGTTTAGGCTCATGAAAAGGTCTCTCCCAGCCTTCTTTCACAAGAGCTAGTGGTCCCCTTACAGGGTGGCCAAACAGAAGTTCAAAGGGTGAGAACCCTACTCCCTTCTGAGGCACCTCTCTGTAAGCGAAAAGCAGACATGGCAGGAGGACATCCCATCTCCTTTTGAGTTTTTCTGGGAGCCCCATGATCATGCCCTTTAATGGCTTGTTGAATCTCTCAACAAGGCCATTAGTTTGTGGATGATATGGTGTAGTGAATTTATAAGTCACTCCACATTCATTCCACATGTGTTTTAGGTATGCTGACATGAAGTTGGTACCTCTGTCAGACACCACCTCCTTAGGGAAGCCCACTCTGGTAAAGATACCAATGAGGGCCTTGGCTACTGCAGGGGCAGTAGTCGACCTAAGGGGAATAGCTTCAGGATACCTAGTAGCATGATCCACTACTACTAGGATGTACATATTTCCTGAGGCTGTGGGAGGTTCAAGTGGACCCACTATGTCCACACCCACTCTTTCAAAGGGGACACCCACCACTGGAAGTGGAATGAGGGGGGCCTTTGGATGTCCACCTGTCTTACCACTGGCTTGACAGGTGGGACAGGAGGTGCAAAACTCCTTAACCTTCTGGGACATGTTGGGCCAGTAGAAGTGGTTGACTAACCTCTCCCACGTCTTGGTTTGTCCCAAATGCCCAGCAAGGGGAATATCATGGGCTAAGGTCAGAATAAACTCTCTGAACCCCTGAGGCACTACCACTCTCCTAGTGGCACCATGTTTGGGATCTCTTGCCTCAGTGTACAGGAGTCCATCTTCCCAATAGACCCTATGTGTTCCATTTTTCTTGCCTTTGGACTCTTCAGCAGCTTGCTGCCTAAGGCCTTCAAGAGAGGGACAGGTTTCTTGTCCCTTACACAACTCTTCCCTTGAGGGTCCCGTTGGGCCCAAGAGCTCAACCTGATAAGGTTCCAGCTCCATAGGCTCAGTTCCCTCAGATTGCAGAACTTCTTCCTGAGAAGAGAGGCTCTCTTTTTCTTGTTGTGTTGCAGCTGGTTTCCCAGCTGACTTTCCTTTTCTCTTGGTAGGCTGGGCCTTTCTCCAGACTCCAGCTCTACTTTTTCACCCTGTGCCTTGCACTGTGCCCTTGTTTTGACACACACCAGTTCAGGGATACCCAGCATGGCTGCATGGGTTTTCAGTTCTACCTCAGCCCATGCTGAGGACTCCAGGTCATTTCCAAGCAAACAGTCTACTGGGATATTTGAGGAGACCACCACCTGTTTCAGGCCATTGACCCCTCCCCACTCTAAAGTTACCATAGCCATGGGATGTACTTTAGTCTGATTGTCAGCGCTGGTGACTGGATAAGTTTGTCCAGCCAGGTATTGGCCAGGGGAAACCAGTTTATCTGTCACCATAGTGACACTGGCACCTGTATCCCTCAGGCCCTCTACACTTGTCCCATTAATTAAGAGCTGCTGCCTGTATTTTTGCATGTTAGGGGGCCAGGCAGCCAGTGTGGCTAAATCCACCCCACCCTCAGAGACTAATGTAGCTTCAGTGTGACACCTGATTTGCTCTGGGCACACTGTTGATCCCACTTGGAGACTGGCCATTCCAGTTTTAGCTGGAGTGGAGTTAGAAGTGGTATCTTTCTTGGGACAGGCCTTGTCTCCAGTTTGGTGTCCAGACTGACTACAGCTATGACACCAGGCCTTTTTGGGATCAAAGTTTTTACCCTTGTACCCAGAATTGTTTTGTGAAGAGGCTCTGGGCCCACCCTCCTGTGCAGGTTTTTGGGGGCCTGTAGAAGACTCTTTACTATTTGTGTTTTTGTCTGTCTCACCACCCTTCCCCTGGGGAGGTTTTGTGACCCCTTTCTTTTGGTCACCCCCTGTGGAAGTTTTGGACACTCTAGTCTTGACCCAATGGTCCGCCTTCTTTCCCAATTCTTGGGGAGAAATTGGTCCTAGGTCTACCAGATGCTGATGCAGTTTATCATTGAAACAATTACTTAATAGGTGTTCTTTCACAAATAAATTGTATAGCCCATCATAATTACTTACACCACTGCCTTGAATCCAACCATCTAGTGTTTTTACTGAGTAGTCTACAAAGTCAACCCAGGTCTGGCTCGAGGATTTTTGAGCCCCCCTGAATCTAATCCTATACTCCTCAGTGGAGAATCCAAAGCCCTCAATCAGGGTACCCTTCATGAGGTCATAAGATTCTGCATCTTTTCCAGAGAGTGTGAGGAGTCTATCCCTACACTTTCCTGTGAACATTTCCCAAAGGAGAGCACCCCAGTGAGATTTGTTCACTTTTCTGGTTACACAAGCCCTCTCAAAAGCTGTGAACCATTTGGTGATGTCATCACCATCTTCATATTTAGTTACAATCCCTTTAGGGATTTTCAACATGTCAGGAGAATCTCTGACCCTATTTATGTTGCTGCCACCATTGATGGGTCCTAGGCCCATCTCTTGTCTTTCCCTTTCTATGGCTAGGATCTGTCTTTCCAAAGCCAATCTTTTGGCCATCCTGGCTAACTGGATGTCCTCTTCACTGGAGTTATCCTCAGTGATTTCAGAGAGGTTGGCCCCTCCTGTGAGGGAACCAGCATCTCTGACTATGATTTGTGGAGTCAGGGCTTGAGAGGCCCTGTCTTCCCTAGATAGGACTGGTAGGGGGGAATCACCCTCCAAGTCACTATCATCATCCTCTGTGTTGCCATCCTCAGAGGGGTTGGCTCTTTCAAACTCTGCCAAAAGCTCCTGGAGCTGTAGTTTGGAAGGTCTGGGGCCCATTACTATTTTCTTTAGTGTACAGAGTGACCTTAGCTCCCTCATCTTAAGATGGAGGTAAGGTGTGGTGTCGAGTTCCACCACATTCATCTCTGCACTAGACATTATGCTTCTAAAAGTTGGGATACTTTTTAAGAATCTAAAACTAGTTCTAGGTTCTAATTCAAACTTTTACCAAACTTTTAAACTCTAAAAGGAAATGCTAACAGGGACTAACACAAAGCCCTAGCAGGACTTTTAAGAATTTATCAAAATTTCAAATTACAAAAACAATTTCTAATGACAATTTTTGGAATTTGTCGTGTGATCAGGTATTGGCTGAGTAGTCCAGCAAATGCAAAGTCTTGTACCCCACCGCTGATCCACCAATGTAGGAAGTTGGCTCTGTATGCACTATTTCAAAGTAAGGAATAGTATGCACAGAGTCCAAGGGTTCCCCTTAGAGGTAAGATAGTGGCAAAAAGAGATAATACTAATGCTCTATTTTGTGGTAGTGTGGTCGAGCAGTAGGCTTATCCAAGGAGTAGTGTTAAGCATTTGTTGTACATACACACAGGCAATAAATGAGGAGCACACACTCAGAGACAAATCCAGGCCAATAGGTTTTGTTATAGAAAAATATCTTTTCTTAGTTTATTTTAAGAACCACAGGTTCAAATTCTACATGTAATATCTCATTTGAAAGGTATTGCAGGTAAGTACTTTAGGAACTTGGAATCATTACATTAGCATGTATACTTTTCACATAAAACACAATAAGCTGTTTTAAAAGTGGACACTGCAATTTTGACAGTTCCTGGGGGAGGTAAGTTTTTGTTAGTTTTGTCAGGTAAGTAAATCACTTACAAGTCTCAGGTTTGGGTCCAAGGTAGCCCACCGTTGGGGGTTCAGAGCAACCCCAAAGTTACCACACCAGCAGCTCAGGGCCGGTCAGGTGCAGAGGTCAAAGAGGTGCCCAAAACGCATAGGCTTCAATGGAGAGAAGGGGGTGCCCCGGTTCCAGTCTGCCAGCAGGTAAGTACCCGCGTCTTCGGAGGGCAGACCAGGGGGGTTTTGTAGGGCACCGGGGGGGACACAAGTCAGCACAAAAAGTACACCTTCAGCAGCGCGGGGGCGGCCGGGTGCAGTGTGCAAACAAGCGTCGGGTTCTCTGTAGATTTCAATGAGAGATCAAGGGATCTCTTCAGCGGTGCAGGCAGGCAAGGGGGGGGCTCCTCGGGTAGCCACCACCTGGGCAAGGGAGAGGGCCTCCTGGGGGTCACTCCTGCACAGGAGTTCCGTTCCTTTCGGTGCTGGGGGCAGCGGGTGCAGAATCTTTTCCAGCCGTCGGGAAAGGGAGTTCAGGCAGTCGCGGTCAGGGGGAGCCTCGGGATTTCCCTCTGCAGGCGTCGCTGTGGGGGCTCAGGGGGAACAACTTTGGTTACTCACGGTCTCGGAGTCGCCGGAGGGTCCTCCCTGAGGTGTTGGTTCTCCACCAGTCGAGTCGGGGTCGCCGGGTGCAGTGTTGCAAGTCTCACGCTTCTTGGGGGGAGTTGCAGGGGTCTTTAAGTCTGCTCCTTGAAACAAAGTTGCAGTTCTTTTGGAGCAGTGCCGCTGTCCTCGGGAGTTTCTTGTCTTTCTTGAAGTCGGGCAGTCCTCAGAGGATTCAGAGGTCACTGGTCCCTTGGAAAGCATCGCTGGAGCAGGGTTCTTTGGAAGGCAGGAGACAGGCCGGTAGGACTGGGGCCAAAGCAGTTGGTGTCTTCTGTTCTTCCTCTGCAGGGGTTTTTCAGCTCAGCAGTCTTCTTCTTCTTGTAGTTTCAGGAATCTAAATTCTTAGGTTCAGGGAAGCCCTTAAATACAAAATTTAAGGGCGTGTTTAGGTCTGGGGGGTTAGTAGCCAATGGCTACTAGCCCTGAGGGTGGGTACACCCTCTTTGTGCCTCCTCCCAAGGGGAGGGGGTTACATCCCTAATCCTATTGGGGAATCCTCCATCTGCAAGATGGAGGATTTCTAAAAGTTAGAGTCACTTCAGTTCAGGACACCTTAGGGGCTGTCCTGACTGGCCAGTGACTCCTCCTTGTTATTCTCATTATTTCCTCCGGCCTTGCCGCCAAAAGTGGGGGCCGTGGCCGGAGGGGGCGGGCAACTCCACTAGCTGGAGTGTCCTGCGGTGCTGGCACAAAGGGGTGAGCCTTTGAGGCTCACCGCCAGGTGTGACAGCTCCTGCCTGGGGGGAGGTGTTAGCATCTCCACCCAGTGCAGGCTTTGTTACTGGCCTCAGAGTGACAAAGGCACTCTCCCCATGGGGCCAGCAACATGTCTCGGTTGTGGCAGGCTGCTGGAACTAGTCAGCCTACACAGATAGTCGGTTAAGGTTTCAGGGGACACCTCTAAGGTGCCCTCTGGGGTGTATTTTACAATAAAATGTACACTGGCATCAGTGTGCATTTATTGTGCTGAGAAGTTTGATACCAAACTTCCCAGTTTTCAGTGTAGCCATTATGGTGCTGTGGAGTCCGTGTTTGACAGACTCCCAGACCATATACTCTTATGGCTACCCTGCACTTACAATGTCTAAGGTTTGGCTTAGACACTGTAGGGGCACAGTACTCATGTACTGGTGCCCTCACCTATGGTATAGTGCACCCTGCCTTAGGGCTGTAAGGCCTACTAGAGGGGTGACTTATCTATACTGCATAGGCAGTGTGAGGTTGGCATGGCACCCTGAGGGGAGTGCCATGTCGACTTACTCGTTTTGTTCTCACCAGCACACACAAGCTGGTAAGCAGTGTGTCTGTGCTGAGTGAGGGGTCCCCAGGGTGGCATAAGATATGCTGCAGCCCTTAGAGACCTTCCCTGGCATCAGGGCCCTTGGTACCAGGGGTACCAGTTACAAGGGACTTACCTGGATGCCAGGGTGTGCCAATTGTGGAATCAAAAGTACAGGTTAGGGAAAGAACACCGGTGCTGGGGCCTGGTTAGCAGGCCTCAGCACACTTTCAATTCAAAACATAGCATCAGCAAAGGCAAAAAGTCAGGGGGTAACCATGCCAAGGAGGCATTTCCTTACAGTAACTAGACAGAATTCTAGTCCCAGAGAAGGCAATTGTGAGGTTAGGTTATGAAGAACAGAATCAAACTAGATTATGATATTAGGAACTGAGGTTCCATGGGATTTAAATGTGAATATAGAATTACACATACACCTATGAAAAAATATGTGTGAATAAAGCAGCTTAGAGCACATAACTTGAGCAACAACTTGGAGGAGTGCAAAACAGAAGAACAGAATGAAATGACAACAGTTAATTGAACAAGAAAATGAACATAATGGATAAGAAACAATCTGAGAGCAATTTCAATGAAAATGCAGCCTAAAACTAGAAATAAGGCTTTTGCACTTTTGTTAATCTGTTAGCACTTTATGAACAAAGGATACATTGGCACTCAAGATAGACATTTTACAAACATGATCTAAGAAAAAGTTTCCTTCTGAACACTGCACTTTCACTTTTTACAATCTGTGGGCATTTTATGAACATGTGATGCATCTGCACTTTACTTAATTAGTAGGAATTCCAAGAATCTATTACATTTTTTTACTTTAGATAACTCGTTAGAACTACTTAAATCTGTGACTATCAGACATATGTCATGTAATAGTTAGAAAATTTAATAGGAATAAGAAGAAAACGGAAACCTAATGAATTAAAATGATTAAGGTAAAATGTCCTTTAGGAAATTGTGCATGTGCACCTATTGAGACTCTAGGAATCTATGGTGTTCATGTTTTTCCTACTAAGCTCATAGAAGGCAGAAATGTAAGAACTGCTGAATGCAGAGAGAATTTGGGGGTCATTCTGACCCTGACGGGCGGCGGAGGCCGCCCGCCAGAGTTCCCCCCTCCGAAATACCGCTCCGCGGTCGAAAGACCGCGGAGGGTATTCTAAGTTTTTCCCTGGGCTGGCGGGCGGTCGCCAAAAGACCGCCCGCCAGCCCAGGGAAAAACTCCCTTCCCACGAGGATGCCGGCTCGTAATCGAGCCGGCGGAGTGGGAAGGTGCGACGGGTGTTGCACCCGTCGCGTATTTCACTGTCTGCCAAGCAGACAGTGAAATACTTGTAGGGGCCCTCTTACGGGGGCCCCTGCAGTGCCCATGCCAGTGGCATAGGCACTGCAGGGGCCCCCAGGGGCCCCGCGACCCCCCCTACCGCCATCCGGTTCCCGGCGGGCGGACCGCCGGGAACTGGATGGCGGTAGGGGGGGTCGGAATCCCCTCGGCGGCGCAGCTAGCTGCGCCGCCTTGGAGGATTCCAAAGGGCGGCGGTACACTGGCGGGAGACCGCCAGTGTTGCCGGTCCGACCGCGGCTTTACCGCCGCGGTCGGAATGCCCTTGGGAGCACCGCCGGCCTGTCGGCGGTGCTCCCGCGGTCCTCCAACCGCCAGGGTTGGAATGACCCCCTTTGAGTGTAATTGGGTACTTTAGCAACAATGAGAATGAGAAGTAGGAGACTCTAGTGAGTCAATAAGCCAGTATGGTCGTTCCCTTTTAGAATCAAAATATGTGGAGTCAGTCGGAAGGTTCGGTGAATGGAGACAGAGTATTAAGTTGAAATACATGCAATACTCTTTTATATAGTGGACTTACAGTACTTTACTTTATAAGTTCAGATGATTGATATTAAGGGCCTGATTCTAACTTTGGAGGACGGTGTTAAACCGTCCCAAAAGTGGCGGATATACCACCTACCGTATTACGAGTTCCATAGGATATAATGGACTCGTAATACGGTAGGTGGTATATCCGCCACTTTTGGGACGGTTTAACACCGTCCTCCAAAGTTAGAATCAGGCCCTAAGTGTCGTACATGAACAATGAAAACAAGCAAAGTAAGCTATGATTAAACAAATCCTATTTATAGATGCAAATCATGTTCAAATTAAACGACATTAGAGTCTAGACATGTATTAAAAATGAGATAAAGAAAAACAGCCTCACCTTTACTGAAGAGAGACTGATGGGCGTCCACATATAGAAACATTTAGCGGTCTAGTAGAAGTCACTTTTTAATTTTGTGGAGGGGGTATTACACATGTTAAATACGATCTAGTAATGTGCGACCCTATGGCTAGTAGAAAGCTTCAGGCTGAAACGTGTCACCATTTTTCCTGAGTAGCACCTAGCACTTTGCACTTTAAAGAAGAAATTAAATAAATGGAATCTTCAAACTTCTGATTTGATGGTGCCATTGTTATTCTTGCGATTTGACCTAAGGAAGAGTGGGGGCATATAGATATATATATACATATATACTCACTTAAAAAAATAAAGGTTACAGGGACGTTATAGTTAGGCTCACATTTTAAGCGTACAAAACCAGAGTAATTCACCAGTTCTAGTTAGAGTTATCTCCTCGATATGCACAGTTTTTTTGTCAAATATTTTAATGCAAATATTAGATTGATATTATCAATTAGGTTATCAAAGATGCCATGAGTGTCATAATTTGTGGGGTAATTAGCAGTGTATGGCAAAGATGTGAGTTATAATTACCTTAGGGCACGAGTTATAGTTACTTGAGACGACTATAACTGGTGAATTTCTATAGTTTTGCACACTTAAAATCTGAGCCTAACTATAACGTCCCTGTAACCATTTCTATGTTTTTTGTAATTCAATTTCCTAACTAGAAGGTCCCTGTAACCTTTTTTTCTCAGTGAATTTCTTTGTGTGGGGCAGGAGTTGGCCGCAGCCTATCTCTCTGGGTGGGAGAATAGGTGTAAGAGGGTGTATCTGTGAGTAAGAGTGGCTGTGAGAGTCTCTGTCTGGGTGCGAGAGTGCATGCATCACTGTCTTAGTCGGTGTGTCAGTCTCTGCACAAGTGTGTGAGTGGCTGCATGAGGGTGTCAGTGGGTTTGTGAGTGTGTGAGAGTCTGAGTGGCTCTGCCAGTGGGCATGTGAGTGTATGAATGGGTCTCTGATTGGGTGTGTGAGAGTCTGGCTGGGGTTGTGAGTGGGTGTGAAATGGTCCGAGTGAGTCTGTGAGTGGGTGCACGAGGGTCTGAGTAGGTCTTTGAGAGGGTGTGTGAGTGTCTGAGTGGGTCTATGAGCAGATGCATGGGTGTGTGAGTGGGTTTCTGAGTGGGTGTGTGAGGATCTGAGTGGGGCTGTAAGTAGGTGCACAAGGGTCTAATTGGGTCTGTGAGTGGGTGCATGAGTGCCTGAGTGGGTATGGGAGTGGTTGCGTAAGTGTCTGAGTGGGTGTGTGAGAGAGAGAAAGAGAGTGAGAGGTAGAGAGTTACAGTTCTTTAGGCTTTAATGGATGATATACTTAGAATTAGATATTTCAGCCCATATTGAAACTAAAAATGTATTTGTCAATTAAAACGAGTAAGATCACCTTTCAGTATGAGCCTTAAACATTTGAATAAAAAAAAGAGGCAAACGACCGGGCACACAACTGGATTCGAAATCTCAATGCTCAGTGTGAAGGTCTGCGAACTGCACACTTGAGCTATGTTATTATTATTTTTTTTCTTAATTTTGTTTACCCGTTTATGGGCTAGCTCGGACCGCGGGAAGCCTCAAGGCCTCCCCCACGGTCCCAGACTTTATTAATGAATTTATTTCACACTATGGCCCTCATTCTGACCCTGGCGGTCGGTGATAAAGCGGCGGCCAAGCCGCCAACAGGCCGGCGGTCTAAAATATGCAATTCTGACCCTGGCGGGAACCGCCAACACAGCCCGCCGTATTAACACTCCGCCCGCCACGGCGGTACAAACAAACAGCGCGGCGGTTCCCGCCAACAGCCAGGCGGCAGACAATGTACCGCCCACCCTATTACGACCCACCAATCCGCCACCTTTTCCGGGGCGGGAGCACCGCCGATAAGAACACGGCGGAAACAGACTACGAACGGGAAAACGCTCACCTCTACGCACTCCACGCGAGATTCCGGCAGTATGGAACCAGAGTTGCAGGTCATCCCCGCACTCCTATACCTGCTCATATACCAGGAGCACGCCCGGCGGCGCGGAAGACATCGGTGAGTACTGCACCTACGACACAGGGGAGGGAAAAGATTACCGGCACACACCCACCCACCCACACCCACTACAACACACACATCAATGCATTCCCACAGATCACTGTCACAACCCACAAACCACCCCCCTCCGAAATAATGCAAAGACCAAAAGAAGAGATCATAAACGGGCAGATATATTGAAATATGTACACCAGTAATCCCAATAAATAAATAAACTATGTACAAAATATATACAGCTACTAAATGTAGTCCAACCACTGTCCGTGGATCACAGGGGTCCTGTGCAAAGGGGCAAGGCCCAGTCCCACGACAAGAACTCCACAGAGAGAACACTGCAGGGGCATCAGAAAGAAAATAGGACAGGCACCTCAGGGGGAAGGGAAGGGGGGGCACCTCAGCCACTTGAGTACACGACGCCAGATCCACGAGGGGACTCCATGACCACTGGCCCATCCTGGGGAGACCAAAGCCACAGTCCATACAGTCCATACAGTGGGTGGCCTGCCCACTGGGCCATCCTGGGGAGAGCAAAGCCACAGTCCATACAGTCCATACAGTGGGTGGCCTGCCCACTGGGCCATCCTGGGGAGAGCAAAGCCACAGTCCAAACAGTCCATACAGTGGGTGGCCTGCCCACTGGGCCATCCTGGGGAGAGCAAAGCCACAGTCCAAACAGTCCATACAGTGGGTGGCCTGCCCACTGGGCCATCCTGGGGAGAGCAAAGCCACAGTCCAAACAGTCCATACAGTGGGTGGCCTGCCCACTGGGCCATCCTGGGGAGAGCAAAGCCACAGTCCAAACAGTCCATACAGTGGGTGGCCTGCCCACTGGCCCATCCTGGGGAGAGCAAAGCCACAGTCCATACAGTCCATACAGTGGGTGGCCTGCCCACTGGGCCATCCTGGGGAGAGCAAAGCCACAGTCCAAACAGTCCATACAGTGGGTGGCCTGCCCACTGGGCCATCCTGGGGAGAGCAAAGCCACAGTCCAAACAGTCCATACAGTGGGTGGCCTGCCCACTGGCCCATCCTGGGGAGAGCAAAGCCACAGTCCAAACAGTCCATACAGTGGGTGGCCTGCCCACTGGCCCATCCTGGGGAGAGCAAAGCCACAGTCCATACAGTCCATACAGTGGGTGGCCTGCCCACTGGGCCATCCTGGGGAGAGCAAAGCCACAGTCCATACAGTCCATAACAGACCCCACTGCCACTGGAGGAGGCAAGTTGGCCAGAGGACATCCTGCAGCCCTGTCCGAGATAGATCCTGCCCTGCCACGTCTGCCAAAGGGCCAGCGGTTCTTGCCTTGAAGGGCCCAGTTCAGCGCTCCTTGCCTTGAAGGGCCCAGTTCAGCGGTTCTTGAGACGGCGGGGCCCAGCGGAGCGGTTCTTGAGACGGCGGGGCCCAGTTCAGCGGTTCTTGAGACGGCGGGGCCCAGTTCAGCGGTTCTTGAGACGGCGGGGCCCAGCGGAGCGGTTCTTGAGATGGCGGGGCCCAGTTCAGCGGTTCTTGAGACGGCGGGGCCCAGCGGAGCGGTTCTTGAGACGGCGGGCCCAGTTCAGCGGTTCTTGAGACGGCGGGGCCCAGCGGAGCGGTTCTTGAGACGGCGGGGCCCAGTTCAGCGGTTCTGGAGACGGCGGGGCCCAGTTCAGCGGTTCTTGAGACGGCGGGGCCCAGCGGAGCGGTTCTTGAGACGGCGGGGCCCAGTTCAGCGGTTTTTGAGACGGCGGGGCCCAGCGGAGCGGTTCTTGAGACGGCGGGGCCCAGTTCAGCGGTTCTGGAGACGGCGGGGCCCAGCGGAGCGGTTCTTGAGACGGCGGGGCCCAGTTCAGCGGTTCTGGAGACGGCGGGGCCCAGTTCAGCGGTTCTTGAGACGGCGGGGCCCAGCGGAGCGGTTCTTGAGACGGCGGGGCCCAGTTCAGCGGTTCTGGAGACGGCGGGGCCCAGTTCAGCGGTTCTTGAGACGGCGGGGCCCAGCGGAGCGGTTCTTGAGACGGCGGGCCCAGTTCAGCGGTTCTTGAGACGGCGGGGCCCAGCGGAGCGGTTCTTGAGACGGCGGGGCCCAGTTCAGCGGTTCTTGAGACGGCGGGGCCCAGTTCAGCGGTTCTGGAGACGGCAGGGCCCAGTTCAGCGGTTCTTGAGACGACGGGGCCCAGCGGAGCGGTTCTTGAGACGGCGGGGCCCAGTTCAGCGGTTCTTGAGACGGCGGGGCCCAGCGGAGCGGTTCTTGAGACGGCGGGCCCAGTTCAGCGGTTCTTGAGACGGCGGGGCCCAGCGGAGCGGTTCTTGAGACGGCGGGGCCCAGTTCAGCGGTTCTGGAGACGGCGGGGCCCAGCGGAGCGGTTCTTGAGACGGCGGGGCCCAGTTCAGCGGTTCTTGAGACGGCGGGGCCCAGTTCAGCGGTTCTTGAGACGGCGGCCGGTCTATGGCCAACTGCTAATTGCCTGGTGGTGCCCTCCTGGGCAGCGGGGATGGTGCTCCTTCAATGCCCACCTGGGCTGTGGGTGGTGGGGCCCTCCTGGCCAGCTGGGCTGGGTCCTCCCTGGGCAGCGGCTATGGGGGTGGTGGGCTCTCCCGGGGCAGCTGTGCCGGTTCCTCCCGGGGCAGCGGCTATGGGGGTTGTGGGCTCCTCCTGGGCAGCAGGCCTGCTGCCTGACCTCTCCGACTTGCTGCCCTTGCCCTCCTTAGTCGTGGGCCTGTGGCCCTTTCCTCCCTTTGGAGCTGTGGCTGGTGACTGTCTCTGGGTGGTGTCCGGGGGGGATGTAAAAGGCGGGCTCCTGCGGCGCCCCTTCCGCCTTCTGCTCCTCTTCCCAGGGGGTGGGCTGGCTGTCCCCTTGCTGCTGGGCGAAGATCCAGACATGCGGGCTGGCGGGCTCCAATACCCCTGCACCCTTGTCAAGGGGGCTGCAGGGCTGGTGGTGGCTGAGGTGCTCTTCTTACCCCGACGAGAAGGAGGGGGGGGCTCAGGGTCAGGAAAGAAGTTAGTAGTGGCGAGGAAGAGCTTCTTGGGACAATGGAGAGTGGTAGGTACAGTGGGAATGGGAGTGGAGGGAGAGGATGTGGTTGTAGGTGAGTCACGTTTGCTGTCTTTGGGTGCAGGTGCAGGAGGGATAGGCTGTCGTGAGGTGGATGGCTGTTGGGTGGGTGGGTGGCTGCGTTTGTGTGGTGTGGAAGAGGGGGTGACAGACACAGTGGGAGAGGACACAGGGGACGTGTAAATGGCAGTGGGGGTGGTGACTGCACGTGTGCAGACTGGAGTGGAGGGTGTGCTGGTGATGGAAACACTGGCTGATGGTGAGGTGAATGGAGGTGTGAGTGTAGACGTCACAGGGAGGGAGGAGGGAGACGAGGAGGTGGCGGTCACAGAGGTGGTAGTGACTGTTGGCATGTCTGCATCGGAATGTTGCGTGTGTGAATGTCTGCGTGATCTGTGGTGCTTATGTTTGGATGAGCTTCTCTTGGGTGTTGAGGTGTGTGCAGGCTGGTCTGATGGTGTGGGTGGGACAGGCAGAGGAACAGGAGACTGGGAGGAGGGAGTTAGTAGAGGCAGGCAGGAGACAGGGACAATGGCTGCCGTCAGTGCTGAGGCCAGAGCCTGGAACGATCGCTGATGGGCAGCCTGACCCGAATGAATGCCCTCCAGGTACGCATTGCTGCGATGAACCTCCCTCTCCACCCCCTGGATGGCATTCAAAAGGGTAGTCTGCCCAACAATGAGCGTTCGGAGGAGGTCAATGACCTCCTCACTGAGGGCAGCGGGGGTAACAGGGGCAGGGCCTGAGGTGCCTGGGGCGAAGGAGATGCCCGGCTTCCTGGCAGAGCGGGCACGGGGCGAACGCTGAGGGGCTGCTGGGAGGGCGGAGATGGTGCGCTGGGTGGCGGCTGTACCTGTAATGGCGGGGGGCACGGATGGTGCCACCCCCGCAAGGGAGCCCCCTTCCGAGGACGTGTCCGTGTCGCTGCAGGGTCCAGTTGTCCCCGTCGTGGAGCTCCCCTCGCCCTCCGTCTCACTGGTCCAGTCTGACTCTGTGGCATGGCCCTCCTGGGCCATGTGAGATGCAGCTCCCTCCTGCCCCGATGCCACTTCTCCTCCGCCTGATGATGCTGATGCACACAAGCACAGAAAGACAAACAAAAAGGGGGGGGAGAGAGAAATAAAGGGATATTGATTACATGGATCTCCGGTACAGTTAGCGGACATGACAGACACAGATGCCCCCTGCACTAAGTTGCGCACTTGGGGTCCGCTACGCATTCCGTGGAACATGCCCTACACGCCTAGAGTTGACAACTGCACCCATGGATGACACGGCCCAGGGATGGCTGTACTGACAAACTACTGAGGGTGGTGGCTGGGGACACAGGGGCTTACGGGGGTGCCCAGCCTACAGATATCGCCCTGGCCTAGGGGGACCCCCAGCCCTCCTCCCCCACCCAGACCCCTCCACTGCGCGACAACAGAGTAGATAATGCTTGTACTCACCCCCTTGTGTCTGCTGTGCTGCCCTCACGCGCCCATCCAAATCAGGGTAGGCCACCGCCAGGATCCGGAACATCAGGGGGCTCAGTTGACGGCAGGCACCCCGCCTACGTTGGGAGGCCATCCCCAGCAGAGACTCGGCGGTCTTCTTGGTCCCACGGCGGATGTCCTCCCACCTCTTGCGGCAGTGGGTGCCCCGTCGATGGTGGACCCCCAGGGTCCGGACTTCCTTGGCGATGGCACGCCAAATCCCGATCTTCTCATGGGCGCGGACCTATGTGACACGTACAGGGAGGGAGAAATACCACGTTCAAGTTTGTCAGCATTTTCCTTGCCAGTGGCCCAACGCCCCCCATCCCCGCCAGGCCCCCCGCCATGCCCAACATGCCCCCCATCCCCGCCAGGCCCCCCGCCATGCCCCCCGCCATGCCCAACATGCCCCCCATCCCCGCCAGGCCCCCCGCCATGCCCCCCGCCAGGCCCAACATGCCCCCCATCCCCGCCAGGCCCCCCGCCATGCCCAACATGCCCCCCATCCCCGCCAGGCCCCCCGCCATGCCCAACATGCCCCCCATCCCCGCCAGGCCCCCCGCCATGCCCAACATGCCCCCCATCCCCGCCAGGCCCCCCGCCATGCCCCCCGCCATGCCCAACATGCCCCCCATCCCCGCCAGGCCCCCCGCCATGCCCCCCGCCAGGCCCAACATGCCCCCCATCCCCGCCAGGCCCCCCGCCAGGCCCCCAAGCCAGCCAGTGGCCCCAAATCCAGATTGAATTAAACTCACTTGTTGGTCTGGAGGACCGTAGAGTAGCGCATACTGGGGGAGGACCCCATCCACAAGTTTCTCCAACTCCTCTCCAGTGAAGGCAGGGGCCCTTTCCCCAGGTGCAGCAGCCATTGTCCCTTCCAGACCGAGGTCACAGCAACACTTGCAGTATAGGTCCTCTCCTGTGAAAGTTCAAGTCGCAAGTGGATAAGTAGATAGAAAATGGCGGTCACGTCCGCGGCGGTGCGTACCGCGGCGGTGCGTCCCGCCACCGCCGGCGCCCTTCGCCATTGGCTCCTGAAACCCATAGGCTTCAATGTTAACCAATGCGGCTTGGCGCCGCGGTCTTCGCCCGCCGCCCGCCGCGGTGTGCCACGCCAGCGCATTGACCTCACATCCCATTGTCACACTTCACAGGTCAGGCAGCCGCCATTTCCAGGGCCCACATGGCTCAATTTCAACTGCGTCACACAGGCCTAGGCCTTGCATAGCCACTCAGACACGCCATTCACTGCATAGAGAATCGTTTACTGTGCTAGCTGTGAGTACGTACCTGTGGGTTGCTTGACTGTGTGCTCCATGTTGTCCTTCCTAGGCACCGTCCGCTGGGTTGGGCGAGGAGACGGATGAATCCTCCCGTGTACCGACCGCTGGTGGACCTGTCGACAATGGAAGAACGCCACATTATCCTGACCTACCGTCTTAACCGTGCCACTATCCATGAACTGTGTGCCCAGCTGGAGCCCGACCTGATGTCCCCCATCCGCCAACCCACAGGGATTCCCCCTCTGGTGCAGGTCATGTCAGTACTCCATTTCTTGGCAAGTGGGTCATTTCAGACAACAGTGGGAATTGCTTCTGGGATGTCTCAGCCCATGTTTTCGAAGGTGTTATCCAGAGTGTTGTCTGCCCTGATGAAATCCGTGAGGAGCTACATCATTTTCCCTGAGGTGGGCGAATTGGCTACAGTGAAGGGTGATTTCTACGCCCTTGGACATATTCCCAACGTAATTGGTGCCATTGATGGGACCCATGTGGCTTTGGTTCCCCCAAGAGACAGGGAGCAGGTGTACAGGAACAGAAAAAATTACCATTCAATGAACATCCAGGTGGTGTGTTTGGCTGACCAGTACATCTCGCATGTAAATGCCAAATTCCCAGGGTCAGTGCATGACGCCTACATCCTCAGGAATAGCAGCATCCCTTACGTGATGGAACAGCTACAGAGACACCGTGTATGGCTAGTGGGGGACTCTGGGTTCCCCAACCTGTCGTGGCTACTGACCCCAGTAAGGAATCCCCGGACCAGGGCAGAGGAACGGTACAATGAGGCCCATGGGCGTACTAGGAGGGTGATCGAACGCACCTTTGGCCTCCTAAAGGCCAGGTTTAGGTGCCTGCATATGACAGGTGGATCCCTAATGTACTCACCTAAGAAGGTGTGTCACATCATCGTGGCCTGCTGCATGCTTCACAACCTGGCTTTGCGCCGCCAGGTGCCTTTCCTGCAGGAGGATGGTCGAGACAGTGGTGTTGTGGCAGCGGTGGAACCTGAGGAGAGTGACGAGGAGGAAGACGACGGGGCTGAAACAGACAACAGGGACAGAATCATTGAACAGTACTTCCAATAGGACACAGGTAACATTTCAAAGATAATTTTGTAAATGTTAACTACTCTCCTGCATCTCTGCTGCCTGTCTATTTGCCCCAGTGTATGATGACTGAGTTTTGGCTTTTCCCTCCCTATTTCAGATCTGGGGTCCCCACTACGAGTCCTGTGCTTCGTTTCCCCATGGACTACAGCTTTGTGGCAGCTGTTTGTTGACTTCACCATGTACAAGGACATATTTGCACTGTCATGTCAATTACAATATATTGAAATCACAGCCAGACTCCAGATATTTTGGTGCAAAATAGGTGTTTATTTAAGTGCTCAAAATGGGATGGGTGGTTTCAAGTGGGTGGGGGCTATGGTGAAGGAATGTCCATGGCAGAGTCCAGAGTAACAGTCACACAGGTGCATTGTCCAGAGGCCTGTGGAGAGATGGAGCATGGGCAGTTCAAGGATGGACAGGGTGACAATGTGGGACAGTGGGATGACATCAGGTGGTATCCATTGCTGGCGGGGGTCTTGACATCCTACTCTGTCTTCTTGCGAGATCTCAGGGCCCTCTTGCGGGGTGGTTCTTCTCCTGCAGGAGGTGGGGGTCTGGTGGGCTGCTGCTGTGCGGGGGCTTCCTGTCCACTAGCGCCGGCGGAGGTGGTTGGCTGTTCTTGGTCCAGGATAGTGGCAGGGGCCCTTGGGTGTTGTTGAGTGTCCGCCCTGGTGTTGACGAGGTCCTGCAGCAGCCCTACCATGGTAACCAGGGTGGTGTTGATGGCTCTGATGTCCTCCCTGTACCCCCGATAGTGTTCCTCCTGCAGTACCTGGATCTCCTGGAACCGGGCCAGTACCGTCGCCATCGTCTCCTGGGAGCGGTTGTATGCTCCCATGATGGTGGTGAGGACCTCGTGGAGAGTGGGTTCCCTGGGCCTCTCCTCCCCCCCCTGTCGCACAGCTGCCCTCCGAGTTGCCCTGTTTCCCTGGGCCTCTGCCCCCTGGCCGGTGTGCCCACTACCACTGCCCCCAGGTCCCTGTTGTTGTTGGGGTGGTGGGTTATCCTGGGTGCCCTGTAGTGGTAGACACACCGCAGATTGACGCGCCCTGGAGACAGAGGCATGGGCCCGCTGGGTGGGAGCTGTGCTGGTGTTCCCAGAGGGGTTTGGGTCTGTAGTGGCCTGTGCCTGTGTGAGGGGAACCGACTGTCCAGAGGTCCCCGATGGTCCGGGCTGGTCATCGGTGTCCAGGTCGACAGAGCTGCTGTCATCGCTGACGGCCTCTTGGGTGGGGGGTGTGGAGAATTCTGGCCCCTCCGCCGCGGTGTGTTGACGGTCGGGTCCTGCAGGGGTATAGAGGTATGGTTATAGTTTCAATGTGTGGCATATGGGTGTATCTATGGGTTCTCGTGTCCCCAAGTGCTGGCATTCGTGTGTGGGGGCTTTGGTGAGGGTGGCTTGTGGGGGGGATGTGTATATGCATTGGGCATGCTTTGGTGATGGGTGTCCATGCTTAGTGGACGCATGCAGGCCTAGGTTTTGGGATGTGTGGGTTGTGATGGTGAGACATTGGCGGGGAATAGGTGTGCTGGGGGTGGGGGTGAGGATGGTGGTGGGGGTGAGGATGGTGGTGGGGGTGAGGGTGGGGGTGAGGATGGGGGTGGGGGTGAGGGTGGGGTTCGAGGATGGGGGTGAGGGTTGGGGTATGATTTGGCATGCAGGTGGGGGGGAAGCAGTATCGAAGCTTCAACTTACCAGTATCCATTCCTCCGCCGACTCCTGCGAGGCCGTCAGGATGCAGGATGTTCAAGACTTCCTCCTCCCATGATGTGAATTGTGGGGGTTGAGGTGGGGGTCCTCCGCCAGTCTTCTGCACGGCGATGTTGTGCCTGGATACCATGGAACGCACCTTCCCCCGTAGGTCGTTCCATCGCTTCCTGATGTCTTCCCGATTTCTGGGGTGCTGTCCCACTGCGTTGACCCTGTCGACAATCCTCTGCCATAGCTCCGTCCTCCGGGCAATGCTGGTGTATTGTATCTGTGTGCCGAACAGCTGGGGCTCTACCCGAACGATTTCCTCCACCATGACCCTGAGTTCTTCGTCTGTGAAGCGGGGTTGTCTTTGGGGTGCCATGGGGTGGTGTGTATGATGTGTGGGGTGGAGTATGTGTATTTAAGTGAGTTGAGTGTGGTGGTGTGTGTTGTTTTGTGTGTGGATAGTGTGTGGGTGATGGTGTTGAGTGGCTGTGGCTGTTAGTTTGTGGATGCTGGTGTCTCGCTCTGGCCTTCTTTCAGAATTTTTTTGCGTAGGGGTTTGTGGGTGATGTGGGTGGGTGTTTTATATTGTATTGTGTGTGTGGGAGTGGTGTGTGTATGTGTATCAGGTGTGTGGGATTCAAATCGTCCAATGTGGCTGAGTTTTGTTCGTTTGTGTGTATTCTGACCGCGGCGGTGTGTCCCGCCAATGGAATACCGCGTTTGAATGACCGCCGCGTGGATTTGTGGGTCGTAATGGCATGGGCGTATTTCTGTTGGCGTGGCGGTGGAGGTTTGGTCACCTCCACCTTTCCGCCGACCGCTGGTCTGGCGGTCGGTTGTGGCGGTCGGATTTTCGGAGGTTTGCCTTCTGCGGGTCAGAATGACCGTGGCGGGTTTCCGCGGCCGCGGCGGTGTTATGGCGGTCTTCTGACCGGCGGTAAGTGCATTTTACCGCCGGGGTCAGAATGACCACCTATGTCCTTATGGGCTATCTGGGACCATGGGGGAAGCCTCAAGGCTCCCGCCGCAGTCCTATTGCTTCAGCGAGCGAGGAGGTGCTTTTAACAGCAGCTCCCTGCTTGCTGAAGCAAAGCTTTCATCTCTGTTCCCTACACACATACCTGGGTGCAGGGAACAAAGATGAAAGGTTCGCTTTTTGACACCGGGACCTGTTTGACAGGTCCTGCTGTCAAAAAGTGTACTCTTTGCTGTGACTTGGCCCCTGTGACCTGGAGAGGTTGTGGTCCCTGGGGCTCGGGGTCCAAAACAGGCACCCTATAATTATTTGTAATATAGCCCTGGGGAGGTTGTGAGCCCCCAGGGCTGTTAGGGAGGCCAAGGCCCCCCCCACACAAGTAATTACTGTGGCCCCAGGGAGGTAGCCAAACATGGATGCCAACACTTCTTGGTTGAACTGTTAACAGCTAATCAGATCTCAGCACGAGATTGGAGGGGTTACGAATCTTTTGTGTCCCTAGATATACAAATTTGGATTTCCTTAAATTTCTCAAAAACTACTGAATGGGTTTACACCAAATAACAAAAAGGGCTCTTTCTGGACCAAGAGCTAGCTATCTGCCACATTTGGTGTAATTCCGTCCACTATTTTTCACGCTATTGCTGTTCCATTTTTAATGTGAGAACTAACATGGCAAATGCTCCAAATTCCCCCTCCCCCTCCTTTATCTCAGCCCCAGCTTGACGCATCACCCATAAACCTTCCAGACAGAAGCTCACGTGGCTGTCGACTTTTTTTGGAAAATTTTGTGAAGATTCGTCAAGCTAGATATAGATATACTCAACATATAGGCCCTCATTCTGACCTTGGCGGGCGGCGGAGGCCGCCCGCCAAAGTCCCGCCGTCAGGTTACCGTTCCGCGGTCGAAAGACCGCGGCGGTAATTCTGACTTTCCCGCTGGGCTGGCGGGCGGTCGCCTTCAGACCGCCAGCCAGCCCAGCGGGAAAGAGGCTTCCACGATGAAGCCGGCTCGGAATCGAGCCGGCGGAGTGGAAGCTGTGCGACGGGTGCAGTTGCACCCGTCGCGTATTTCACTGTCTGCGCAGCAGACAGTGAAATACATGTAGGGGCCCTCTTACGGGGGGCCCTGCAATGTCCATGCCAGTGGCATGGGCACTGCAGGGGCCCCCAGGGGCCCCGCGACCCCCCCTACCGCCATCCGGATCTCGGCGGTCCGACCGCCGGGATCTGGATGGCGGTAGTGGGGGTCGGAATCCCCGCAGCGGTGCAGCAAGCTGCGCCGCCGCGGAGGATTCAATGGGGCCGCGGTACACTGGCGAGACCCCGCCAGTGGTGCCGGTCCGACCGCGGCTTTACCGCCGCGGTCGGAATCCCCATTGGAGCACCGCCGGCCTGTCGGCGGTGCTCCCGCGGTCCTCCGCCCTGGCGGTCAAAGACCGCCAGGGTCAGAATGAGGGCCATAGTCAACCAAAAAACAGCTTTTTCTATAGAGTAGGTGCTAACTATAACTACCTTGTGGTGACTGCCACTAGGTAATATATAGTAGCTTTACACACACAACAGAGCAATAGAGAGAGAGACAGAGAATGCGAACACTTCAGAGAACGCTGACACTTAGGGGCATATTTGTACTCTATTTGCGCTGAATTAGCATAATTTTTTTAATGCTAATTCAGCACAAACTTATCTCCAAATTTACACTTTGGTGCTAGACCTGTCTAGCGCCAAAGTTTTGGAGTTAAAGTCATTTTTTGCCAGCATGAACCTACCTTGCGTCAATGAGATGCATGTTAGGTGTTCCCAGCCAAAAAGTGACTCTAAGGCCCAGGGGCCAGATGTAGCAAACGTTTGCGACTCGCAAACGGGCCGATTCGCAATTTGCGACAGTGCAAAATCGGAAATGGGATGCAAAAAGCCCATTTCCGACTCGCAAAAAGCGATGGGACCCGTTTGCGAGTCGCATCCGTTGCGACCCCATTTTGCGACCCGCAAATTGCAAGTTGCAATTTGCGAGTCGCAAACCTTATGCAATTGCAACTCGCAAATTGCGACTAGTCGCAAAAAGCCCAGTTTGCATGTCCCATTTACCACTAACTCAGAGCAGGTGGTAACCATTACCAAAGTATAAAAGGGGACCCAGAAGGCATCTGGGTTACTCAAGATGGCGGAGATATACCTGATAGCAGTGAGGAGGAGAGTCTACGCAGCCCAGCAGAGGAGGAGGAGGGGCCACAGACAGGAGAAGATATATAGAACCAGGCAGACTCTTTTTCAGCAAACTGAAGAGGAGATCTATGACAAATACCGCCTTAGCAGCGCAGCCATTCTAGAATTAATAGATTTACTGAAACCACAGCTAGAACACAAGACTCTGCGTGGCTGCGCCATCCCTACGCATGTGCAAGTACTATGCGCACTGCACCTCTTGGCCTCAGGGAGCTATCAGGGGGTCATTGCCGTGGCAGGTGGGGTATCCCAAAGTGCAGTGTCAAGGTTCCTCAGGGCATTCCTAGATGCCTTAGTCACGCACATGTCTCACTTCATATACTTACCAAGGAATGAGGCAGAAATTAACAGCACCAAACTGGACTTTTACCGCATTGCCCACTTTCCTCATGTCATAGGGTGTGTAGATGGGACACACATTCAAATATGCCCCCTGCTAATCTGGAACACATTTTCCGCAACAGGAAGTGTACCCACTCACTCAACATACAGGTTGTTTGTGATGCCCATTATGTCATCACGGACATCGTAGCTAAGTTTCCTGGCAGTACCCATGACTCATACATTTTTAGGCATAGTGGGATACATCAACGCCTGGAACGTGGGGAATTTGGAGACGGTTACCTCCTAGGTAGAGCCACAGATACTTGCAGACATACACACAGGTCACTGTGCACGACAATCTGGACTTCCTAACCGTGTACTTTTGTGCCCAACAGGTGACAGTGCATATGCTCTCAGGCCTTGGATCATGACTCCGTTTTTAACACCCAGAACTGAATCAGAGAGGCAATACAACAGTGCGCATAAGAGGACCAGGAACCTGATCGAGCGCACCTTCGGACTGCTGAAGGCAAGATTCAGATGCCTCCACCGCAGTGGAGGCGCCCTCCAATACACCCCCATTACCGCTTTCAAAATTGTGGTCGCATGCGCCATCCTCCACAACATAGCCACCCGACGTGGGCTACCTCTCACCCCTGCAGACCCAGATCCTGATGATGAAGAGCAAGAACAACCACATCGCCATCATGGGGATAGGAGTCTAGCTAATCAAGGCAGACTGAGACGGGACCACATTGCAACGCAATATTTTGGACGGTACGTGTCAACTCCCACCATACTCACCTATTAACCATTTGTTAAGTGGAACAAAAATAACTGTTTTATTAATGTCATGAAGAAACTATATACAAGTTGAAATTGTCCATGGGCAGGAAAATGCCAACCAGTCATGTGGCACATTAACGCCATGTGCCACATTAATCTGTCCTGGCTGTTATCTATGATCTTCTGCCCCTCCTGCCAGCCTGGCTGGTCCCTGCTGCGTCCATGGTGCTGTGCCTACCACTCCTCAGCACCCTACTGTGAGTGGCAGAGACACTGCTCACTGTTGAGCCCTCCTCCCAGGTGTATTTGTTAACTTCCTGGCTGTGATGTCATCATCATGTGCCAGGAAGTGTTTCCAGAGTGTTCTGGTATGCTTTCTGGAGTGTTCTGCTGCATCTGCAAGCAATTTTGAAGGCATTCGCAATTTGCGACACCCACTCGCTAATTGCGAGTTCGTTTTTTGCACACTCGCAAACAGCGACCTCGCAAACTGCGGACTCGCACACAGCGTTGCGAGTCCGGCTGCGAGTCGCAAAATCGGATCGCTTTTTTTTCTGGCATTCCAATTTGCGACTCGCATTTTGCGAGTCGCATCAACTCGCAAAATGCGAGTCACAATTTGTATTTTTGCTACATCTGGCCCCAGGTGCCTTATTTATCCTCCTGTGCAAAAATGGTGCATGGGAGGGAGGTGTGCCTTAATAATGGCGCTAAATTTGCTTAGCGCCATTATTTACCGCCTGAGTCAGGGCAGGCGTTAGGGGACCTGTGGGCCTATTTCCATGGTGAAACACCATGGTATAAGTCGACAGGTGCCCTCCCCAGGCCCCAGTGACACACCCACCACTCCAGAGGGACACCAGTGGATGGGGGACCTCATCCCAGGTAAGTATAGGTAAGTAGAGGTAAGTATTTTTGTTTTTTTTAAAGTGCCATTGGGGGCCCCGAAATGGTCCCTCATACATGGCACTGGGTGCAATGGCCATGCCCAGGGGACCCTTGTCCTCTGTACTGGCCATTGGGGTGGTGGGTATGTCTCCTGTCTTTTATAAGACAGAAGTCATGTGGTATGGTAGCTTTAGCATCAAGAAATGACGCCAGGCTGGTTAGAGTCATCTTTTTTTACTCTAACCAGCCTAATGTCATTTGTTGGTGCAAAAATCCCTTCTCCCATACCGCCACCCCACCGGGCTAACATCATTTTCCATGACGTTAGCCCACCCTTTGTGCCAGATTGCGCCATTCCATAAATAAGACGCCCAGCTGGCGTCTTGGAATGGCGTTAACTGGCGGTAAACTTTTTCACACAAAACTGCATTAGACCAGTTTTGCATGAAAAAGTATAAATATGAGCCTTACTTCTCTAATGCACATATGGCAAAGAAGGGGGAGAAAAGAACAAGGAGTTACATCACTTCCTCTTCCGATAGCACAAGATGATCTGTTTACAACTACTCACCACTATTAACGGTTGAGCCATTTATGTAAGCTTGTCATCATTTTAATGCAAATTTAAGAGTACTTAATGTGGCCCTTAAAAGCAGTTAATTTGGAGGTATTACTGTATTACACGCAAGCTTCTGATCCTGCTTTATTATCACTGTCAGGCTTAATCCCTGCACTGCGGGGGCTACAATGTACTCAGCCAGTCGCCCTACTCTTTCCCAACTCGTCACTGAGTTGAAAAAGGGTGGGGTGAATGAGCAGAGACTAAAAACTCGAATCTGCAACTGCACAGGTTTGAGGTTTCAGTTTCAAATGACTGACGCTGAAAGAAGCAGCAGGACTCCAAACAAGTCCTGCACAGATCGCAAGGTAAGTTGAAAATGCTTTGAAATCCCGTGTATGTATGGGTGAGAGTCTGTGTCTGTGAGAGTTTGTATATGTGAGCATGTCTGTGTGTCTATGTGCATATGAGTTAGTAAAAGTGAGAATGTCAGTGAAGGAGTGAGTCAGAGTGGGGGCAATGAGTAATATAAAAAGTGAGAACAAGTGAGAATGATTGAGTGAGGGAGAATGACAGGGAGTGTAACTGCATGTTACTGTGTGTGTGTTGGACCTGGCTTTTTGACAGGGACATCCCCAAACTTTTTGCCTCCTTCCTCCTATTTTTTCTGACCTGTTGTTGTTGGCTTTTGACCTCTGGGCACCTTACCACTGCTAACCAGTGCTAAAGTGCATATGCTCTCTGTGTAAATTGTACTACTGATTGGTTTATCCATGATTGACTATTTAATTTACTTGTAAGTCCCTGGTAGAGTGCACTACATGTGCCTAGGGCAGGTAGATTAAATGCTACTAGTGGGCCCGCAGCACTGGTTGTGCCACCCACCTCAGTAGCCCCTTAACCTTGTCTCAGGCCTGCCGTTGCAAGGCCTATGTGTGTAGTTTCACTGCCACTTCGACTTGGCATTTAAAGGTACTTGCCAAGCCTACAACTCCCCTTTTTCTATACATAAGTCACCCCTAATGTGTGCCCTAGGTAACCCCTAGAGCAGGGTGCTGTGTGGGTAAAAGGCAGGACTTGTACTTGTGTGGTTATATGTCCTGGTAGTGTAAAACTCCTAAATTCTTTTTTACACTACTGTGAGGCCTGCTCCCTTCATAGGCTAACATTGGGGCTGCTCTCATACATTGTTGAAGTGGCAGCTGCTGATCTGAAAGGAGCAGGAAGGTCATATTTAGTATGGCCAGAATGGTAATATAAAATCCTGCTGACTGGTGAAGTCTGATTTAATATTACTATTCTAGAAATGCCACTTTTAGAAAGTGAGCATTTCTTTGCAGTAAAACCTTGTTGTGCCCTTCAATCCACGTCTGGCTAGGTTTAGTTGACAGCTCCTTGTGCATTCACTCAGACACACCCCAAACACAGGGTACTCAGCCTCACTTGCATACATATGCATTTTGAATGGGTCTTCCTGGGCTGGGAGGGTGGAGGGCCTGCCCTCACACAAAGGACTGCCACACCACCCCCTACTGGGACTCTGGCAGACAGGATTGAACTGAAAGGGGGCTTGGTGCATTTCTTAGACACTCTTTGAAGTAACCCCCACTTCAAAGGCACAACTTAGTATAAAACAGGGCCTCTGCCCTACCTCATCAGACACTTGCTGGAGAAGAAACCTGAACCAGAAACTACATCCTGCCAAGAAGAACTGCCTGGCTGCTCAAAGGACTCACCTGTCTGCTTTTCTACAAAGGACTGCTGCCTTGCTGTTGGCCTGCTGCCTTGCTGAACTGCCTGGCTGCTCAAAGGACTCACCTGTCTGCTTTTCTACAAAGGACTGCTGCCTTGCTGTTGGCCTGCTGCCTCGCTGAACTCTTGTCTGGCTGTAAAAGTGCTCTCCAAGGGCTTGGATAGAGCTTGCCTCCTGTTCCCTGAAGTCTCAGGACCAAAAAGACTTCTCTCTTCCTCTTGGACGCTCCGTGCGCCGAACTTTTCGACGCACAGCTTGTTCCGCGGCAAGAAAAATGCTGCACACCGACGCTGATCGACGCAACGCCTTTGGGACGGCCGAAACCTTTGACGCATGGCCTCGCAAGGACAACGCCACCCGACTTCCCGGGAGAAATCGACGCAACGCCTGCCGTGAGATCAAAACTTTGACGCACGGCCTTGCAAGGACAACGCCACCCGACTTCCCAGGAGAAATCGACGCGACGCCTGCCGTGAGATCAAAACTTTGACGCACGGCCTCGCAAGGACAACGCCGCCCGACTCCGCAGGAGAAATCGACGCAACGCCTGCCATGAGATCGAAACTTCGACGCGCAGCCCCGCAGAACGACGCGCAGCCGGAAAACAACCTGGAAAAACAACACACAGACCCGGGACATCTGGTACTCCCCGCAAACCACATTAAAAGACTGTCTGCGTGCCGGAAAACGACGCACGACTCCCCGCGTGGAAAATAACGACGCAAGTCCATGTGTGCTGAGGAGAAATCGACGCACACACCAGTTTTCCACGTACCTCTTCTCCTGTGGCCCTCTGAGGACATTTTCCACCAGAAACCAGGTACTTTGTGTTTGAAAGAGACTTTGGCCCTCATTCTGACCCTGGCGGTCTTTGACCGCCAGGGCGGAGGACCGCGGGAGCACCGCCGACAAGCCGGCGGTGCTTCAATGGGGATTCCGACCGCGGCGGTAAAGCCGCGGTCGGACCGGCACCACTGGCGGGGTCCCGCCAGTGTACCGCGGCCCCATTGAATCCTCCGCGGCGGCGCAGCTTGCTGCACCGCCGCGGGGATTCTGACCCCCCCTACCGCCATCCAGATCCCGGCGGTCGGACCGCCGAGATCCGGATGGCGGTAGGGGGGGTCGCGGGGCCCCTGGGGGCCCCTGCAGTGCCCATGCCACTGGCATGGGCATTGCAGGGGCCCCCGTAAGAGGTCCCCTAAATGTATTTCACTGTCTGCTGCGCAGACAGTGAAATACGCGACGGGTGCAACTGCACCCGTCGCACAGCTTCCACTCCGCCGGCTCGATTCCGAGCCGGCTTCATCGTGGAAGCCTCTTTCCCGCTGGGCTGGCTGGCGGTCTGAAGGAGACCGCCCGCCAGCCCAGCGGGAAAGTCAGAATTACCGCCGCGGTCTTTCGACCGCGGAACGGTAACCTGACGGCGGGACTTTGGCGGGCGGCCTCCGCCGCCCGCCAAGGTCAGAATGAGGGCCTTTGTTTTACTTTCTAAAGACTTAAGACACTTTGGGCCTGATTCTAACTTTGGAGGACGGTGTTAAACCGTCCCAAAAGTGGCGGATATACCACCTACCGTATTACGAGTCCATTATATCCTATGGAACTCGTAATACGGTAGGTGGTATATCCGCCACTTTTGGGACGGTTTAACACCGTCCTCCAAAGTTAGAATCAGGCCCTTTATATAACTGTTCAGTGATATCTTTACAAATTCGTATTGCAACTTTGATCGTTTTGACCTGAAGATACCCAGATAAATATTATATATTTTTCTAAACACTGTGTGGTGTATTTTTGTGGTGTTATGCTATGGTGTTGTATGATTTATTGCACAAATGCTTTACACATTGCCTTCTAAGTTAAGCCTGACTGCTTGTGCCAAGCTACCGGAGGGTGAGCACAGGCTGATTTTGGATTGTGTGTGACTTACCCTGACTAGAGTGAGGGTTCTTGCTTGGACAGAGGGCAACCTGACTGCCAACCAAAAACCCCATTTCTAACATTGGTGATCAGCGGTGAGGATAGGACTTGTGTTTGTGCAGTGACATACAGTAGCTAAGTATTTCACTACCTACCCACAGTTGAAGGTCAACTTGATTTTTAATCTTTTTTTTGGCTTTTGATTCTCTGATGTCCTCCTGGATATACTATTGATATTTTGGACTTTGGATTTTGGTTTTTGCTGGTAAAATCTTATCAGAATGGGATTGCTTACCTACTCATTCTTTGTTCGTACTGACCACCTCACTAAGGCTGACCTAAGGAAGCTTTGCAGAAAATGGGGCCTTCCTGTAGCAAGGAGATCTACTAAGGCGGAGATGCTACATAACTACATAGTCTGGGGGGGAGGAAAGATGGGCAGAGAGAGAGGCAGCAAGAAACCAAATGACTAAGTACCCCTCAGATGAGGAGGAGGACTACTCAGATGAGGAAAGAGACCCAGAGATAGATGAATGGCTCCGAAGTCAAAGGCGACAGGAGCAGCAATTAGAGGAGTATCTTGCAGGTGTTGAGGCAAAAAGACTCTTAGCCCTGGAAGAAGAAAAGATTGCAGCTCAAGAACTGAGCTGTAAAGAGCTGAAACTGGAGGCCGGAAGGGCTGAGTCCAGTTCAGATGGTGGCAGCAAAAATCTTGCATCTAGTACTGCTGAAGAAGGGCACAAGCCCAGAGATGTGGTGCCCAACTTGAAGAAGGGAGTTGACACACCCCAGGCGGTTCAAGGGTATGAGGTAGTTCCCGTTATGCACAGGGTCCCTGAGAAGGATTGGGGAACTGGCACAGGGAGTCATATTCCTACTGGGGGGAGGGACACTTTACTGACTCTAGCAGAGAGTGACAGAGAAAAGGGTTCCCCCCTGGTGGACGTCCTGGATATAGAGTGTAGAGACATCCCAGAAGAGTATGGGTTGAGTGTCAGGGACAGACAGATACTGTCTCACCAGTCTCAGGAGGGTGAGGTAGAGTGCTTTTCCAAGGTTGAGTTACTGGGTGGTTGGGTGAAGGGTACTGTGGTTAATACATGTGAAGGGCAGAATGATGTAATTGCTGGAGAGCATATGTCTGGTCCTTATTTTCCAGAGCTACGCCAACACCAGGTGGAGTGTGAGTTCTCTGACCCCAGGGAACTTACAATGGAGGCAGACTTCTGGGTGAGTACCAGAGAGTCTGAAGAGGCATTTGGGGGTGCTCCTGAAGGGAGTGGTCTAGGTGGTTCCCAACCGAGTGAGGTGGGAAAGGATTGTAGTGTCCCAGGTAGGTCCCAGGTCCTAGAGGGTTCCATGAGGGAACACCAGGAGGGAAGCCTAGCCTGTACCATAGGGCCACCTTTTGAGGGAAGCCCCGCAGTGTCAGAAGAACTTGGGGGGGTAACTGTAGCCAGCATCCCAACAGTTCTGGTGTCTGGCAGTACCCCTCCTAGTGAGGGGGTGCAGAAGTCCAGACAAAGGGTTGAGAGGGGGTTGCAGACCCCAGTGGAGGACCTTGAGAGTCAGGGGACAGCTCTGAGAGCAGAGCCCCCCAGGAATGACCCAGGTGAAACCGTTTCTGGTTTGGGGGAAACCCAGACTCTGCCGGATGGGCAGAGGTCGGGAGACCTGCGCCAACCAGACTCTTGTGTGGCCCTTGGGGACGGTGTGTCCCTTGTGGGGGGTGAGAGTGCCCCCCAGGAAGTCCTGGCATGCCAGGCAAAGATTCAACCTCAGGGTGGTGACTCTGGGTTGGATACCCAGGTTCAGAGGTTAAACTCTGACCTGGTGGGAGGTAGATGTGCCTCCCAAGAAGTCCTGCTGTGCCAGGCAATTGTCCAACCTCAGGGTGTTGACTCTGGGTTGGATGACCAGGTTCAGAGGTTAAACTCTGACCTGGTGGGGGGTAGGTGTGCCCCCCAGAAAGTCCTGGCGTGTCAGGCAATTGCCCAACCTCAGGGTGGTGACCCTGGGTTGGGGAACCAGGCTCAGAGGTTAAACTCTGACCTGGTGGGAGGTAGGTGTGCCTCCCTGGAAGTCCTGGCCTGCCAGGCTATGGTTCAACCTCAGGGTGGTGACTCTGGGTTGGCTAATCAGGTTCAGGGGATAAACTCTGACCTGTTGAGGTAGGTGTGCCCCCCATAAAGTCCTGGTGTACCAGGCAGTTGTCCAACCTCAGGGTGCTGACTCTGGATTGGATAACCGGGTTCAGAGGTTAAACTCTGACCTGGTGGAGGGTCAGTGTGCCCTCCAGGAAGTCCTGGCATGCCAGGCAAAGATTCAACCTCAGGGTGGTGACTCTGGGTTGGATACCCAGGTTCAGAGGTTAAACTCTGACCTGGTGGGAGGTAGGTGTGCCTCCCAAGAAGTCCTGCTGTGCCAGGCAATTGTCCAACCTCAGGGTGTTGACTCTGGATTGGATGACCAGGTTCAGAGGTTAAACTCTGACCTGGTGGGGGGTAGGTGTGCCCCCCAGAAAGTCCTGGCGTGCCAGGCAATTGCCCAACCTCAGGGTGGTGACCCTGGGTTGGGGAACCAGGCTCAGAGGTTAAACTCTGACCTGGTGGGAGGTAGGTGTGCCTCCCTGGAAGTCCTGGCCTGCCAGGCAATGGTTCAACCTCAGGGTGTTGACTCTGGGTTGGATAACCGGGTTCAGAGGTTAAACTCTGACCTGGTGGGGGGTACTAGTGCCCCCCAGAAAGTCCTGGTGTACCAGGCAGTTGTCCAACCTCAGGGTGCTGACTCTGGTTTGGATAACCGGGTTCAGAGGTTAAACTCTGATCTGGTGGGGGGTAGGTGTGCCCCCCAGAAAGTCCTGGCGTGCCAGGCAATTGTTCAACCTCAGGGTGGTGACCTTGGGTTGGAGAACCAGGTTCAGAGGTTAACCTCTGACCTGGTGGGAGGTAGGTGTGCCTCCCAGAAAGTCCTGGTGTGCCAGGCAGTTGCCCAACCTCAGGGTGGTGACCCTAGGTTGGAGAACCAGGTTCAGAGGTTAAACTCTGACCTGGTGGAGGGTCAGTGTGCCCTCCAGGAAGTCCTGGCGTGCCAGGCAATTGTTCAACTTCAGGGTGGTGACTCTGAGTTGAATGGCCAAGTTCAGAGGTTAAACTCTGACCTGGTGGAGGGTCAGTGTGCCCTCCAGGAAGTTCTGGCGTGCCAGGCAATTGTTCAACTTCAGGGTGGTGACTCTGAGTTGAATGGTCAGGTGCAGAGGTTAAACTCTGACCTGGTGGGGGGTAGGTGTGCCTCCCAGAAAGTCCTGGTTTGCCAGGCAGTGATCCAGTCTGAGGGTACAGACCCTGGGCTGGAAGACCAGGTTCAGGGTGTCCCCCCGGACCTGGAGGGAGGGGCTACTGATAACAGTGCCCCTACCATGTTGTCTTCTGAGAAGGCCACTCCTAGTTGGAGGGTGCTGGACCCCAGAAGGGAGGGCAGGGGGAGGGAAGCCTCACCCCGGGCCCTAGTCCAACCTGAAGGTACAGACCCCAGGTTGGAGGGCCAGTTGCAGGTTAACAGCCCTGCACTGGTGGAGGAATGGTACAGGGCGACTTCTGTAAGCACCCTGACCATGTTGGACTCTGGGGGTACCGCTCCAGGAGGGAGGGTACAGAGCCCCAGAGGGGAGGACCAGGTTCAGGCTGTCATCCCTGACCTGGTGGAAGGGAGAGTGGTTAAAGGGTGCCCAGCACCTGGGCCTACCGCCCCCCACTCTCCACAGCCACAGTGGTTGGAGAGCTTTGAGAGGCCTTGGGCCTGGCTCTCATCCCTGGCAGCTGTCAGTAATCACTGTGGCTTGCTGTCCGGGTGGACAGAGTTATCCCTGGGGAGGGGACAAGTGTCACACCCCGGGCGTAGAGTGGGCAACACCACTGTGCTGGTCATGGTGGTACTATCCTGCTCCTGGGATACATCTGTGAGCAAAGTAAGGTTAGGTGCTGCACAGATGGGATCCGCAGGTAAGGAGAAAGGTTCCCCATGGGTTGGCTTAGTGGGCCCTGAGAGTATGGACAGAGGGATCCAATTGGAGTCAGGAAGGCGAAGAACTGGAGCATGCCCCTGCTGTTGTGGGCCTTGGTCCTTGTTCTGTCACCTCAAACAGGGAAGTACATCAGGATAGTGATTGTTCTCCCCTGGCTTTAGGCTGGTAGGGGGTCATGTTGGACCTGGCTTTTTGACAGGGACATCCCCAAACTTTTTGCCTCCTTCCTCCTATTTTTTCTGACCTGTTGTTGTTGGCTTTTGACCTCTGGGCACCTTACCACTGCTAACCAGTGCTAAAGTGCATATGCTCTCTGTGTAAATTGTACTACTGATTGGTTTATCCATGATTGACTATTTAATTTACTTGTAAGTCCCTGGTAGAGTGCACTACATGTGCCTAGGGCAGGTAGATTAAATGCTACTAGTGGGCCTGCAGCACTGGTTGTGCCACCCACCTCAGTAGCCCCTTAACCTTGTCTCAGGCCTGCCGTTGCAAGGCCTGTGTGTGCAGTTTCACTGCCACTTCGACTTGGCATTTAAAGGTACTTGCCAAGCCTACAACTCCCCTTTTTCTATACATAAGTCACCCCTAATGTGTGCCCTAGGTAACCCCTAGAGCAGGGTGCTGTGTGGGTAAAAGGCAGGACATGTACTTGTGTGGTTATATGTCCTGGTAGTGTAAAACTCCTAAATTCGTTTTTACACTACTGTGAGGCCTGCTCCCTTCATAGGCTAACATTGGGGCTGCTCTCATACATTGTTGAAGTGGCAGCTGCTGATCTGAAAGGAGCAGGAAGGTCATATTTAGTATGGCCAGAATGGTAATATAAAATCCTGCTGACTGGTGAAGTCGGATTTAATATTACTATTCTAGAAATGCCACTTTTAGAAAGTGAGCATTTCTTTGCACTAAAACCTTGTTGTGCCCTTCAATCCACGTCTGGCTAGGTTTTTCTGACAGCTCCTTGTGCATTCACTCAGACACACCCCAAACACAGGGTACTCAGCCTCACTTGCATACATCTCCATTTTGAATGGGTCTTTCTGGGCTGGGAGGGTGGAGGGCCTGCCCTCACACAAAGGACTGCCACACCCCCTACTGGGACTCTGGCAGACAGGATTGAACTGAAAGGGGGCTTGGTGCATTTCTTAGACAATCTTTGAAGTCACCCCCACTTCAAAGGCACAACTTAGTATAAAACAGGGCCTCTGCCCTACCTCATCAGACACTTGCTGGAGAAGAAACCTGAACCAGAAACTACATCCTGCCAAGAAGAACTGCCTGGCTGCTCAAAGGACTCACCTGTCTGCTTTTCTACAAAGGACTGCTGCCTTGCTGTTGGCCTGCTGCCTTGCTGAACTGCCTGGCTGCTCAAAGGACTCACCTGTCTGCTTTTCTACAAAGGACTGCTGCCTTGCGGTTGGCCTGCTGCCTTGCTGAACTCTTGTCTGGCTGTAAAAGTGCTCAAGGGCTTGGATAGAGCTTGCCTCCTGTTCCCTGAAGTCTCAGGACCAAAAAGACTTCTCTCTTCCTCTTGCACGCTCCGTGCGCTGAACTTTTCGACGCACAGCTTGTTCCGCGGCAAGAAAAACGCCGCACACCGACGCTGATCGACACAACGCCTTCGGGACGACTGAAACCTTTGACGCACGGGCTCGCAAGGACAACGCCGCCCGACTTCCCGGGAGAAATCGACGCGACGCCTGCCGTGAGATCGAAACTTTAACGCACGGCCTCGCAAGGACAACGCCGCCCGACTTCACAGGAGAAATCGACGCGACGCCTGCCGTGAGATCAAAACTTTGACGCACGGCCTCGCAAGGACAACGCCGCCCGACTCCGCAGGAGAAATCGACGCTACGCCTGCCGTGAGATCGAAACTTCGGCGCGCTTCCCCGCAGAACGACGCGCAGCTGGAAAACAAGCAGGAAAATCCACGCACAGACCCGGGACATCTGGTACTCCCCGCAAACCACAGTAAGAGACTGTCCGCGCGCCGGAAAACGACACAAGACTCCCCGCGTAGAAAATAACGATCAAGTCCGTGTGTGCTGAGGAGAAATCGACACACACACCAGTTTTCCACGTACCTCTTCTCCTGTGGCCCTCTGAGGAGATTTTCCACCAGAAACCAGGTACTTTGTGTTTGAAAGAGACTTTGTTTTACTTTCTAAAGACTTAAGACACTTTGGCCCTCATTCTGACCTTGGCGGGCGGCGGAGGCCGCCCGCCAAAGTCCCGCCGTCAGGTTACCGTTCCGCGGTCGAAAGACCGCGGCGGTAATTCTGACTTTCCCGCTGGGCTGGCGGGCGGTCTCCTTCAGACCGCCAGCCAGCCCAGCGGGAAAGAGGCTTCCACGATGAAGCCGGCTCGGAATCGAGCCGGCGGAGTGGAAGCTGTGCGACGGGTGCAGTTGCACCCGTCGCGTATTTCACTGTCTGCGCAGCAGACAGTGAAATACATGTAGGGGCCCTCTTACGGGGGCCCCTGCAATGCCCATGCCAGTGGCATGGGCACTGCAGGGGCCCCCAGGGGCCCCGCGACCCCCCCTACCGCCATCCGGATCTCGGCGGTCCGACCGCCGGGATCTGGATGGCGGTAGGGGGGGTCAGAATCCCCGCGGCGGTGCAGCAAGCTGCGCCGCCGCGGAGGATTCAATGGGGCCGCGGTACACTGGCGGGACCCCGCCAGTGGTGCCGGTCCGACCGCGGCTTTACCGCCGCGGTCGGAATCCCCATTGGAGCACCGCCGGCTTGTCGGCGGTGCTCCCGCGGTCCTCCGCCCTGGCGGTCAAAGACCGCCAGGGTCAGAATGAGGGCCTTTATATCACTTTTCAGTGATATCTTTACAAATTCGTATTGCAACTTTGATCGTTTTGACCTGAAGATACCCAGATAAATATTATATATTTTTCTAAACACTGTGTGGTGTATTTTTGTGGTGTTATGCTATGGTGTTGTATGATTTATTGCACAAATGCTTTACACATTGCCTTCTAAGTTAAGCCTGACTGCTCGTGCCAAGCTACCGGAGGGTGAGCACAGGCTGATTTTGGATTGTGTGTGACTTACCCTGACTAGAGTGAGGGTTCTTGCTTGGACAGAGGGCAACCTGACTGTCAACCAAAAACCCCATTTCTAACAGTGTGAGACTGAGTAAGTCTTACTGAGTCAGAAAATGAATGGGATAGAATGAGTCAGTGTGAGAATGATGTAGACTGAGTGAGAATGATTGTGTCTGAGTGAGTGTGAGTCAGAATGATTGTGATTGAGTGAGCCTGAGTGAATCAGACTGCGTATGACTGAGTGATTCAGTAAGAATGAGTGAGATTAAGTGCAAATGACTGAGGCTGACTATGAATGAGTAAGACTGAGTGACAGAGAGACTGAGAGAATCAGAATGAGTGAGACTGAGTGGGACTATGGGGGTGATTCTGAGTCTGGCGGGCGGCGGAGGCCGCCCGCCAGACTTCCCCCACCAAAATACCGCTCCGCGGTCGAAAGACCGCTGAGGGTATTTTGGGATTTGCCCTGGGCTGGCGGGCGACCGCCAAAAGGCCGCCCGCCAGCCCAGGGCAAATCATCCTTCCCACGAGGACGCTGGCTCAGAATTGAGCCGGCGGAGTGGGAAGGTGCGACGGGTGCAGTGGCACCCGTCGCGTATTTCAGTGTCTGCATAGCAGACACTGAAATACAAAGTGGGGCCCTCTTACGGGGGCCCCGCGGCACCCCCTACCGCCATCCTGTTCCTGGCGGGAGACCCGCCAGGAACAGGATGGCGGTAGGGGGTGTCAGAATCCCCATGGCGGCGGAGCGCGCTCCGCCGCCATGGAGGATTCTAAAGGGCAGCGGAAAACCGGCGGGAGACCGCCGGTTTTCCGCATCTGACCGCGGCCGAACCGCCGCGGTCAGAATGCCCTGCGGGGCACCGCCGGCCTGTCGGCGGTGCTCCCGCCGACCCTGGCCCTGGCGGTCTCTGACCGCCGGGGTCAGAATGACCCCCTATGTGTGAATGAGTGAGACTGAGTATGAGTGAGTCACAGTGAGATTGAATCATAATGAATAGACCTGAGTGAATCAGGGAGGAGGAGTGAGTTATGAGGAGAAGCAGGGAAATTAGGTGAGTATGAGTGAGACTGAGTGGGAATGAGTGCGTGAGAGTGAGACAGAGTGAAACTGAGTGGGTCTCAGTGAAACTGAATGAGCAGGGGGACATTCTGTGAGTCATAATGAGTGGGACTGGATGAGAATGACTGGAACTGGTTGAGTTTGAGTGAGGCACAGTGAATTTGAGTGAATTGGAGTGAGAGGGACTGAATCAGAGAGAACAAGTGAGTCATGGGGAGACTCAGGCAAACTAGGTGAGTATGAATGAGACTGAGTGAGAATGAATGAGTCAGAGTGAGATTGAGTGAAACTGAGTAAAACTAAGTGAGACTAAGTGAGACTAAGTGAGTCAGAGTGAGACTGAGTCAGTCAGAATCACTTAGAATGAGTGGGATTGGGTGGCTTTGAGTAAGAATGGGCAAGACTGCATGAATCAATGAAACTGAGTGAGAATAAGTAAAATTGACTGATGACTAAGTCTGAGTGAGAATAATTGAGAGATTAAGGCTGACTGCAGCAAGTGTGAACAAACTCTCCAAGTAAGTGAGCCAGTCTTATTTACTGGAATCCAAGCCAAGGATTCGGCCCCACCACTTTTAATGGTCACCGACCACCACTAGTATCTAGTCTGTATTTCCTGGCTAAACTCATAGAAAAATGTGCCCACAATCAGCTATCCGAATACACCAAGAAATTTGACTTACTACACAAACACCAATCAGGCTTCAGGCCTAGACAAAACACCAAGTTGCTGTGCTAAACTTCCTAGATGATATGCACGGCAAGCCACAAATGCCTCAGAGAAACTCTTGAATTCAGAATGGGCCTGTCAGGAGACATCCTTAACTGGTCACCTCCTTCTTGCAGAACCAATAACAAAGAGTAAAATGGGCACCACCCTATCTTATGTAGCCAATATTGACAAGGGTGTTCTGCAAGGATCTACAATTTCAGTAACGCTCTTCAACATATACTGAAATCCTTAAATAATCAAAAATCTCTTACCGCACGTATGCTGACAATACTCAGCTCTACATCAAACTCTCAACTCAAGAGGACATTCAGAGACTAGATGACACCATGAGGAAAACACAGGACTGTCTGGCACACAACCATCTAAAACTGTATCAGATGAAAACCAAATTCATTCTTCTCTCCTCACCCCTTAGATCTCAACAACAGCAAACATGGACAGTTCACCTTAAATCACTAAACTGCACCCTAACCATCTGCGAATCTGTAAAATCACTAGGCATCACACTAGGCTCAAATCTAAACTTGAGCGCTCACATGCAAGTGGCAACCAGAAGTGCTAACCTACATCTGCACCTTCTAAGAAAGCTAAAACCATTCATACCTCACGACCTCAAAATGGCAGTTCAATCTCAAGTGCTTTCAAGACTGCGCTAAGGGGTTTAAACTCTCATAGGTCTACCTAAAAGCATCCTAGGTCCAATGAAAGCAACACTAATTGCAGAAGAAATACTTTTAACAGGCACATGTCATTATGATCGCATTTCCCCATCACACAGGACCCTCAACTGGTTCCCAGTAGAAGCTAGGATCCAACTGAAGTTTGCATGCATGATACACAAAGGTCTTCACTATTCTGGTCACAAATACATGGTGAATAGTATCAATCTATCTAGAGATGGAAGGGATTCTAGAAGTGCTAAATCCCTCACATTAGAACCAGACAGATTTAAAAAAGGAAAACACACAGCTGCACTTTCGCTGGATCTGCTCCAGAAAATATGAAACTCCCTACCACCCTCCACAAGAGCAATTATCTCACCCTGGCTTTTCAAGAAGGACATGAAAGCTATACTTATAGAAACATTTGTGTAATAACAGTACTATTTTGAAACTGTCATTCACCCTACTTTATATGGTATCTTATTGTTTTTACCTAGCTCTTCTAACTCGATGTATAGTGTGTCTGAAGTAACAGGTGTTTTGTACTGTACAGTAACCCTAATCAGCTCTCTCTATGTGCAGCGCTCTGAAACCACGATGATCATGTTTGCGCTTTATAAAACGAAATAAATAAATAAATAAAATAAACAGGCAACAAAGGTAGAGGTGGTCACATGGGAAGAAAAAACGTGTCAAAAGTGCTGTAGAGATCACTTGCAGATACTCTCACACCGAGGAGAAGTAGAAAGAGGAGAAAAAAAAACCTTTGCAGTATTGGATTTTGGGGTTATACTGAGCAGGTCAGGAGTGATTCAAGGGCTTGGTCAAGGAGCTGTTCTAAGCTCACATTGAAATCCAACTTATTTTCGTCAAATACACGCAAGAGTAAGATGTATACCCTAATTTATGCCTTTCTTGACTTTTTATTTACATGGGGCAGCCTATCTTTCTGTCCCCGGACCAGTCCTGCCATTACTGCTTTTGCACAGTTGCTCAACTGGGTCAAAAAGTGAACTAGTACATTTGTGGCGGTTGACATCAGGTCAACTAGGCACTCAAGGTTTCCTCAGCCTTTGAAATACGGAGTGGTTTGATTCAGCCCAAGTCCATCTTAATTCAGCTACTGTCCAATGTCATGGTAAATAGCACCCTGTGGAAATACAGTGATTCTTGTTTTATTCCACTTTTGTGTTGATGACAGGCATCCCTTAATGCCAGCAGGAAAGGTAATTTATTCAGATGGTCTGTCAGCCAATCAGGAGCTATTTCTGAGGCTCCATCTCTAGCCAGCGATAGACAACTAGAATACTATTATGGTTGCGGTGGCAGCAGTGACCATGCCTTGTCCACACAATTTGTAAAGGTATTTCTACTCTCAAGCCACAGGCTGACCTGTATAACGTGGCTTGAGCTGTGAATGCATGGTTGTGAAAACAAAGAGTACACTGCATTTATTCAGTTATTCATTTATTTAGTTATTTATCCCTAGTAAAAAGTGCACTCAACCCAGAGGTGTCAGAGCAGGATACAAACCAGATAAAAATGAGATTATGAGCATCCCTCAGACTGAACAAAGTAACACTTGTTAACCACATAGATAAAACCACATGGCATTTTAACATAGTAAAACCATGGAGTGCTGTCAACAATGGTGTTCCAGTAGCCAAAAAGAGAAATGTAAGCAGTGAGTAAAGAGGAGGAGAAGGAACTAGAAACACAGGTGACGAAGTTGATGGATGTCAGAAAGGAAAGTGAATAAGCAAGGAGAGCCAGCATGAAGCTGCAGTAGAAGTCATGAAAGATAAGAAAGAGGGGGATGTGAGGGTGAGAAAGTCAAGGGAGAGACACAACAAGATGAAGCTCTATAGTAAGGAAATCTTTAAGTGTCACCTCTAGCTACACCTTCCTTCGTCATCAAAATTTAATTATCTCTAAATGTAGTTTCATTAGTGCAGATGGAAGCAGGATCTGAGGTGAAACTTCGTAGCCTGTTCAGTTGCTTGTGGTTCACCAGGAAGGATGAGAATTGTCTCTGACCCACACCCCATAAGGACTTGTGTGTTTACAAAATATCAAGATGCCCATGATGATCAGCTATGTGAACGTCGCCAACAACTTGAAAAGAATGAAGATCCAAACCTCACCATAATTAAGATGTCTGTCCGAGGATGAGGAATCCTGGCTACAGTACCGAGAGTTTAGTAGCCTGGTGGTGGAGCCAGTTGAAATGTGGATAAAATGAGTGGAAGTGGAATGAGGGAGGCCGTGAAAGAAGATGGCATCCTCCTGGGGTTGAGAATATCGGTCTTTGGCCTCACATATAGGTGAAGGGCTTTAGTGATAGCGGCAGACAAGAGCAGTGACAACCTCGTGTGGCCCTGGTGGTAGAAAGCATATGTGCAGACGGGACTGCCCAGGGACAACATTTCACCCTGGCTGCTCAGCAAAATGAGACGTCATCATGACACCCTCCGGCTTGGATTGTTTGACATAGTACATAAAACTGCAGCTGAGTTCAAGCGAAGGGGCACTGGCTTAGCCTAAGAGGCTACTTCAGAGAGTAGGTTCATCTTGCCGCTAGTGCTGAAGCCTCGGTAGAGCTGGTCCTGGTGCCCTCATAAGATGATGCTGCAGGCACCAATACTCCTGACCTTTGGCCCTATTGACCTTACATAATAAAGACTAATGCTATTCTCTGGTGTCTGTTCCAACTTCATGAAGGCTGAACAGTGGCTCTGTAGGGGTTGAGTCTCAGCAATAGAAGGTCAAGGGACTCCAGTGAAGAAGAGCAAGAAGTATATCAACAGGAGATCCTTTGCCTTCAAGAACAGAATATTACCCTGTAACAACCCATTGCACATCCCCAGCTCTTGAAACTTCCAGACCTTCTTACATGAGTCCTCCTCTTCTGAGAAAAGAAAGACATAATGGCTGCAGCTAAGTGCAGGAATTATTGCATTTTCGAGTAGCACCTAATCCAAATGTTTAAGATCTGTTTGCAGTGACCAAGTCACTTTGCAAAAATTGAGGGAATTCTACCCAGTGCTGTAATACTTACATTCTAGCCATGTGAAATATCAATGGAGTCATCTTGTTCCCTTGATCTTCTAAGGTAAGGGTGAACCATATCAAACGAGGTCACTGACTGAGACTATGAAGGTTCTCCACTTGTTAAAGAACACTCTGAGGAGTAGAGGAACCACATAAGCTGAGCATTCGTAACAGCAGCCAAATCCACAGATGTGCAGATAGGAAGAGAAATATAAGTTAAGAATACATCTACAACTGAATGTAGCAGTGCAAGACAGAGTGATGAAGGTAGTCCTTGGTTAATTAATAAACTGTGCCCACAATCATGAAGATTGCACCAGCACTGATACATTGGGCAAGAGCAGCACCTGAATGTAGGTGACACAGGTGGTAAGACCTCAGGGCTCCTAACTGGACATATAACACTGCTTTCCACAGACTTAAGGTGGAAGGGGCAGAAATAGGTGAGTTAGGGCTGAAATTTTAACTGTTGGTTTAGGCACCGTTTTCCTGGAAGGGAGGTTCTTCACAAGAAAATCTAGATGGGTGGAATGGTTTGGAAGGGGTGACTGGGAGAGAAGAAAGGTTTGAAACATAATCCTACACTTAAATGGCAACATTTGAGTTAATGTTACTGGCAGCATGGCAGGGAAAGGTATTCTACATGGTATCAAATGGGGAATCAGGACATGGATAAGATCCTTAAATGCTTCACATTTAGTATCAAAGGAATTAACAACCATAGCAAGCACATTATGTGTTACAAGTCTTCAGACATCTGCTTCCACCAGGCAACACATTTGCTTCATAGGGATTCATGGAGGATGAGATTTATATTCTTCCCAATTCAACACGTCTTCTTTGTGAGAACCAAGATGTGGTGGCTGAGTATCTTAACAGACCCTTGTTAGGCTTTGTCATGTGGGATTCTTTATGTGATAGTAATGGACGCTGGATCCTCTTGAATGGGTTGTTGAATGACATTAACCAAAGTCCATGCAGGACTGACTTCTGAGAGATTAGCTGACGTAACTGAGAAATATGATGTGGATTTGTGCACCAAACCAGGAACAAGAGGCAATCATGTGGCACAACACCCAAAAAATCATGACTTGGCCCACATGTTCTCTGATATCGAGAGTGGGTTGTAACATTGTTTTAGACAAGTTTAGGGATAGAAGGAGCACAGTAACAATTTTGGAGGATGGATTCAGTGGGTTCATGGAGACTGCCTGGTTGACATATGCAGGGCACAGCAACCTACAAAAGTAGACAATGCACATTTCTCAGCTGCCCATAGGTTGAATTCCAAGATAGACATGTTGCTGAATAAACATCTCATGGGGTATTGATGCTATGCTAACTGACCATGCACTGTTTTTCTACTCTCTTGAGTGGCACAGAAATGGAGCTTAAAAGACCTAAAATACCCTAGTTGGAGATTTAGTAAGTGGCTAGCAAGGGACCCAGTTTGTAATGAGGTGATCGATTCCCAGATAATAAAGTTCCTCTGCTTCAACCTCATTTTGGAATGTGTGATCTCCACAGTCGAAGATTCTCGTAAACATCTTAGTGATGACCTTGCATAAACGGCATGGCCAGATTAAAGAACAATTTGTAGCAAACCCTGTAGGGCTTTCTAAAGGAACTCCAAAGACGTGAATTTTAACACAAGAAGACCTTGCTATTGAATATATGGCACAATATGTTGTCCTTTAGAGGCTAGGTGTGCTTACAGGACTAAACAAAATTGAATCCTCCCTGTTGAACTACAAAAGTAGACAATGCACATTTCTCAGCTGCCCATAGGTTGAATTCCAAGATAGACATGTTGCTGAATAAACATTTAATGGGGTATTGATTCTATGCTAACTGACCATGCACTGTTTTTCTACTCTCTTGAGTGGCACAGAAATGGAGCTTAAAAGACCTAAAATACCCTAGTTGGAGATTTAGTAAGTGGCTAGCAAGGGACCATTTGTAGCAAACCCTATAGGGCTTTCTAAAGGAACTCCAAAGACGTGAATTTTAACACCTGTTGAACTTAAACCATACATTTTAAGAAAGAGTAATAAATTAGTGCAGTTACTGACAGCCAAACTTAGGATGAGACAAGCCCAATCCTTCATAGAAGCTATCAAGGAAATGGACAGTAAAAAGATCCAAAGTACAAGACAACTCAGAGTTTTCCAGCAGTACTCTCAGAACGAATATTTTGGGGACCGGGCCAAAATGAAGGAGGAAAATGATTATTTTCAGGGAGGGACTGGAGGCAATGTTGGAGGAGCAAAGAGACTCATTAGAAATTCTACTAGCCCCTAAAGTAGTGATTAAAGTGGTTAAATGCCTCAAATCTCACAAAGCCATTGCACATGATGGTTTCGGACCAGTCTTTTATAAGTGCTTTTGGAATCCTGTAATTGGCTTAATGGTTGATCTGTTTAATTAATGCTGTCACTCAAACTAGGTGATGCACTTGATAAGAGAAACCAGGATATCCATGCTGCTTGAACAAAGCAAAGATCCTGAGGAATGTGGCTCGTATCTATCTATCTCTCTGCTCCACTTTGATGTGAAAGTTCTCACTAAATTCTTGGCCCTGCACATGTATGATGTGCTCCCCCAGATGATACATCTAAACTTAGTCCTTAAGAGGTGGGGTCATAAAAACTCTGAAAATGTAATGCACCTGATAGCCATTGTCAACAAACAAGGGAACACATCCATGTTCCTATCACTGGATACAGAGAAGGCTTTTGATTGGTTAGAATGGAGCTTTCTCAGGCAGCTGCTACTAGCAAAAGGTTTTGGCCACCCAACTCTTCAGGGTGGCTCTGAGGAGAGAAAGGCTCTAAAGTTTTCCTCGCAAAAAAAGAGGTGAATGGCATGGACTTCCAAAGGTCAGGACTGAAAAAGGAATGAGGCGGGGATGCTCCCTGTATCCCATCCTATATATGCTGTATCTAAAGCTTCTGCCCAGCAAAATACACAACATTATTGATATTAAGGAAGTGAAGTTAAGGCCAGCTGAAAATAAAATGACCATGTATGTAGATGACCTTCTAGTCTCTTTCACAGGTTCAACTTGTTTCCTTGGTCCCCTGATCAGAGAGATGCAGGCCATTGGTGGTGTGTCAGGATTTAAAGTTAACCTGCAAAAGTTGGAAGTGTTCTGGGTTAATGTAAGCAAGGATGAGAAGGTTCAACTTGGGCGCCATTCCTACTTTGCCTAGAGTCCTTAGTGCATCAAAATCTGAAATAGTTAAGGATAATTTTCCCAACCCTGGCGCAGAACATCGGGGCAGATATATATTCATTCACTTTTCTGACATGGCATTATAGCCACCGTTAAGGTGGCGTTTGTGCCTAAAATCATTTTCAGATTTCAGACTATACACCTCCAATTAGACCACAAATACATCTCACTGCTTAAAAAGTGTTTTCTCAAATTTCATGGAGTGTTGCAAGAAGTCTAGAATTATGGCAGGGGTTGGAAAGAGGCCTATCAAAAAATGGGTTAGGAATACCAAACCTGCAACTGTATTATCAGGCTGCACACATTCACTAACTACTAGAGTTGTCAAGGATAGAGACTGGGAAACACTGGCACTTCTTCGATCATAACCTGACTGACAAAACACTTTGGGAGGTACTCTGGTTGACACAGGTTCTCTGGTTGATACCTGAGGTAAGGGCAAGTAACACGTGAAGGTCCCTAGTGATGCAGACTACACTCAGTGTTGGGGCCATGTGAACGTGAGGTGCAGCCTGACTAGTTTTCTTTCACTCTCCCAGTAGTGAGAAACCAGGAGTTTAATTCTAGTCTAGGAAGAGAGGTCTTTTGTCAGTGGCAAAATTCCAGGTGCATAAAGATCTACAACATATTTCATAGATGAACCTCAAAATCCCTTCACCAAATTAAGACAGAATAAATGCATTGGGTCACATCCTGAACTATGAAAACCGCAGCCATATGACTACTCATACAGTTTGAAATGTTGCTTCGTCGAGATTCTGAAGACACACATTTAACCTCTGGGATACATAAGTTATTGCACCTGCTATGAGGACACATTAACCTCATGTGCCTCCATTGTTTGTAAGTGCGTAGCTCACATCCTACACCTGGGACGCCCAGCATGGCTGGTGCCTGGAGCGTCTGCAGATCCCTGCCGTGCACTTCCACTACGCAAGACCCTGGTGTCTGTGGCAGATGCACTACTGATAGTAGAGCCCTCCTCACTGTCTTGCGGCGTGTCTGCCGCGCCCCTAGCCACCTGTCGTGCCTCCATCATGTCCACAGCGTGGCTTATCCGTCCCAGGCCGCGAGCCACATCGCTGGCAAAGTGGCCCATGTCGACCTGTAAACTGACTGTGCGGCGTAACAGCCCTGTGGTATTCACAGCCAGGCGGACGATGGAGGCAGCCATGCGGTCTAGTCGGTGGATTAGTTGGCGGTCACAGCGCCTTGCACTCTCTCTCTCCGTAACAAGTTCAGTCACTAGTTGCCTGATGGAGAGCGCAAGGTCACCTACATTACTGTTCAGGTTTTATAGCTCTGTGTGGACCTGTGCCAGCCCTGTTGTCTGATTCCTCTCCATTCGCCGCATGGCCCCTGAAATCAGTCTCATTTGCCTTGTCTGCAGGCGCTGACCTTCGATGAGTGCTGCCTCGGCAGTGGACATGGAGGAGTCCCCTACATATCCCTGGGACACTGCAGGGACATGGACACGTCGCCTGCGACGCAGTGGAGCATCTGTGTCCTGTTGGCTGGCACTGTGGCTGGGACCGGGTGCTGGGTCTATCTCCACTATGGCCACTGGTGCATCTGGAGGGGACTGTGGTCGGGTGGTGCAGGTCCCTGTGGTGGCTGCTCCTGGGTCCTGTGCTGCCTGGTGGCTGACCTCTGCACCCTGGACGGTGTGGCTGGTGGTGGTGTCTTGTGGGAGACCTGTGGGACATAGGGAACACACTGTCAATATCTACCATCTGTCGTATGCTTCATAATAAACTGTTGCCTATCAGCTGCCTACTGGACTACATTGCCCATAATGCACCATTCTGGTGGTTGCTACTCTGAAATGGAGATATTGTGGTTGTGCATGCTGCTGTGTACTAAGTGGGTGGGGGTATGGCAGATATGGGTGTACATGCATGTTTCATGGTACTCACTGGTTGATGGTCCTGGCCCTGACGTGTCCAGCTCTCCTATTCCAGATACTGTCTCTGGCTTCAGGGTCTCTTGCACTCTTTCCTCCATGGGTGTGGGTGGTGGGACGGTAGATGGGCCTCCTCCAGTGCCCCTCATCTCCCGGAGGCGCTCTGCCACCCTCTCCTTGGTCCTGGAGCGCAGGTCATACCATCTTTTTTTAAGTTCATCTATGCTCCTGTGGCTCACCCCCATTGAATTCACCTTCTCCTGGATTTCCGTCCAAATCCTCCTTTTATCCAGCTCAGGCACACTGAGGGCTGCTCTTCCAAAAAGTTGATCATGGTGCTGGCAGCATTCATCCGTCAGCACCTCCAGTTCCTTTTCAGAAAATGTGATTTTCCTCTTTCTGGCTGATTCCTCCATTGTTGCTACTGTTCCTCCTGTTGGCTGTTCAGCAGTTGGAAATGGGTGTGGTCCTTCCTCCTCCTCCCAGGTGTATTTGTAAACTTCCTGGCTGTGATGTCATCATCAAGAGCCAGGAAGTGTTTTCCAGAGTGTTCTGCTGCACCTGCATGCAATTTGTGGCACAGTCGCAATTTGCAACACCCACTCGCAATTTGCGTGTTCGTTTTTAGCGAGGTCGCAAAAAGCGACCTCGCAAACAGCAGACTCGCAATCTGCGGTGCAACTTCATTTGCTGGATACCTGTTTGCGAGTCGGAAATTGCGAGTCGCAAAGACTCGCAATTTCCGACTCGCTATTTTTTTCCTACCTACATCTAGCCCTTAGCTTCTATTGGTCAGTCTATGGGGAGGTTTAGGTCAGAACCAATAATTATTAATCCACATTTCAGAAGTATCTTTTCTCCATTTTCTCCATTCATGATTGGCTCATTTTCTCTCACTGCAGTCATCAGTTTCCTCAGTAAAATACAATTGTTGCAGGTTATACATGAGCACTGAATACTATTGTTCCTGGGTACACATGTCATCCCAGGAAAACAAACAAATGTTACAACATAAGAAAAACTTTCCACAGTGTGCAAGTCACACAGGATATTGAAAATCTATTTCACCAAACATTTAAAATATTATGTGATGTAAGCATAATGTGAACATCGAACATTGAACATTAAGCTTCTATAAATTGCTGAGATAGAAAAGCGTTGCGCAAGCTTTCAAAATGTAGATTTAGCTTTAGGCTTCTTTATGTAGGCCTACATTTATTAAAACATGAAATTCACATTTTATATCAAATAATCATCTAATTCATTTACATTAGTATTCATTTTAATATGGCTTAATATATTAATACATGTTTCTACATTAATCTTTATTGTTCATTATAAAACATAATTGTTTGTGGCATTCGCCACTTTATACGTTGCACATTTTAAACGGATATCACTTTCAAAAAGGATTTTTAATACACACTTTATTCTTTTAATTAATAATTTAATACTTCAAAATTGTATTAATTAACCTGCTCTCTAACACCAGTAATGAGAGAGCGTGGGTCAGCAGAAGTCAAACGGTTAAGAACCACTGGACTACAGAGTTCTGGCTTTAAGGTACCTCATTACAAGAGTAACTCCCTGTCGAATTTTCTGTTTCAAAGATGAATAGGACTGGGCATGATATAGGACTGGGACCTTATGGAACCAAGCCACAAGGGCAGCCCCCTGTACAAACCACCACATTGAACATGGATAGGACTGGGATAGGACAATGAGCATTTCTTATTATACTATGAATTGAGGTAGGAGAAGGGAGAGAGTTTACCTTTCAATAAAGAGAATGTATTGAACACTAAGGCCCTCATTATGAGATTGGCGGCAAATGCCGCCTACCGCCACTGCGATGGCCGTCAACAAACCGTCGCCATGGCTACCGACCGTCCATGCCATTATGACTGTAAGAAGCCAGAAGGCTGGCGGAATTCCAGTGATGGTCATGGCGGCAGACGGCGGTAAGGTGGTGCGGTTGCCAGCAGCAGCGCCACACCAGCAAAACACTGCCTACCGTATCATGTTCCATGAGACGGCCTGGCAGTGTTTTGCTAGCGGACGCTGCTGCTTGCAGCAGCGCTGCGTCGCATCTCCTGCCGGAGGACCCCCTGCAAGAAGATGAGTTGGGTTCTCCGACAGGGGAGAGGGTAGGGGGTGGTCTGTGCATATGTGTGGGGGTGTGTGCGACTGTTTGAATGCATGCATGCATGTGTAATGTGTGTGTGCATGAGTGTGTGTGTGTGTGTGTGTGTACGGGCATGTTGTCATGTGCTTGCGTGTGTGCCTGGATGTATGTTTGTGAGTTTTGCAGAGAATGTGTATGAACGTATGCATGCATGGGTGAATGTGTGTATGCGTATGTGTATGGGTGTGTATATATGTGCGTCTGTGTGTGCGTATCTGTGGGGGGTGGGAGGGGGAGGGTTGGGAATGTGTGTATGCGTGGGTTTATGGGTGTGTATGTATGTGCGTGTGTATATGTGGTCGGTGGGAGGGGGAGGGCGGGGAAGTACTCTCGGGAGGGGGAGAGGGGCAGGGGAGACCCCTATCAATGCCAGGGAAGGACTTCTCTGGCACTGATAGTGCCTACCGCCATGGTTTCCGTGGCGGTACAGAAACCACGGAAACCTTGGCGGTGGGTGGGGTCAAAATGCCAGGGGCGGCCTAGTGACGGCCGCGGGGCTGGAGACTGAGGTCTCTAGCCCGGCAGTCATTACCACTGTGGCGGTGGGTGTGTTAACTTGGCAGTTTTGCTTTGGCGAAACCGCCAATGTCATAATAGTGGAGGTAGGTACCGCCAGCCTGTTGGCAGTAATACCTCTTTTGTGAAGAAAAGGGGCCCAATAGGATTTATTATCTTCTTTTATTAGGCTTAAATGTGCAACCCCTGCCAGACCACAGCGAACCCTTCCAAGCTGTGAGTGGTCTACCGCCTAGAATACTGAAAACAACAATCTCTAATAGAACCCTACTGTTGCTAGGATATAACACATTTCCCCCCTTTAATTTGATACAGAAACAGATTCCAAAAGCGTTGTAAATACACTACTAACAAAACACATCAAATAAATTATCATTAGCAATCAACAGATAAATGCTAGAAATGTTCACGTAATAATACACACTGCTATATTCATGGGGACACCAGATAATACACTAATCACAAACATAATCTCTCATCCAAAGCAGTCTAGACGCCTCCGATCGCTCTTTCTCACACTGTAATCCACACCCCTCCATCTCTCCTAATTCCTTGACCTACATTCAATATCATTGCAGCGAGTCAATCTCCGTACATTCCACTTTTTCCCATCGCTCAACCACACATTATTGCCCATCACCTCCTTAACTTGCTTCGGCTTAAACCACTCCGACAAACCCTTCCTTTGGCTGTTTAACAAAAACGACCTTACCCAGTCCCCACACTTATGACCTGCGTTCCGCACACCGTCATTGTGCCTCTTAACATACTTACTTTGATATTTCACCACTTTCACCTCGAGGTCCTCTCTCTTCATCGTTCTGACACTTGACTTATTCATCAATGCAGGAGTTAATTTCGTCCCTGCCACCCTTCCCTTCAATAGGCAAAAGGGAGTCTCCCCAGTAACAGAGTGAGGAGTATTGCGATAGTTCCAAATCATCTCCTTGACAACCCTTCTACAATCATAACCTTGTTTATCAGCTAACTGCACACTTTCCTTCAGCTCTCTATTAAATCTTGCTACAAGACAATTTCTCTGAGATTGTACACTGCTGTGGTATAATGTCTTACACCACAATCTTCCAAATACCTCCTGAATTGTTCAGCTACAAATTGTGGTCCATTATCAGTAACCACACACTCCGGATAACCTTCCCTGTGAAACACATCTTCACAGAAACAATCTTGTTATTAGCCTTTACCTCCTTCATAAAAGCTACCTCAGGCCATTTAGAGAAATAATCCACCAAAACAACAGCATATTTGCTTTCAATCCCTTTGGTTACAAATGGACCGCAAATATCCATTGCCACTCTTTGCCAGGGTTTCTCCTGCAATTTAGTACACAATATGGGCGATTCTCTCACAACATGAGATTTGTCACTACACATGCATGCAACACAATTGTGAACACATCTCTCTATCTCTTTATCCATACCTGGCCACCAAAAGTCTACACGCGCTCTCCTTTTCATTCCAGACATTCCACCATGACCTTCATGCAATAGACACAACAATTTATTTCTCAAACTCATAGGTACCACTAACCTCTCTCCTCTTCTCAAAACTCCATGAACTACTGATAATTCAGGCCAAATCCTATCGTACTCCCCAAACTTACCTCCCTTCTTACACGCTTTATGCTCACTCGACAAACGATCACATACCATACTCAAAACCTCATCATCCTTTAAAGCCTGCATCCATTCCTCCATCTTAATGCTACCACCACTTGCCTCATTTACACTGGCAACTAACCATTCTTCACCATCCTGCCTTTCAACATCATTCATGTTGTTTTGCAATGGCATACGTGATAAACAGTCCGCATGGCTGTTGACAATCCCCGGTACATACACAAGATTAAAATCATACTCCTGCAACCGTTAAAGCCATTTGGCTATCCTTGGAGTAGCTTTACCAGCTCCCTTGGTAGTAAATATGTCTATTAATGGTTTATGGTCAGTTCTCAATTCGAATTGGGTGCCCCACACATATATTTTGAAATAACTAACACCCCACCAACATGCTAGGGCCTCCTTCTCAATTACGGAGTATGTTGATTCTGCCCCTTTGAGTGTCCGTGAAGCAAATGCCACCACTCTTTCCTGGCCCATTTGTTTTTTGCATAAGAGCTGCACCTAGACCATGTGCGCTAGCGTCTACGGCTATAATCGTTTGATCACAGGGATCAAATGGTTTCAGTGCCACTGAATTCACAATTTCACTTTTTATAAAATCAAACGTTTCCTGACACTCATCTGGCCAACCAAATGTAACCATAGATTTCATCAGATGTCTTAAAACATGAACTTTTTCAGCAAATTGTCGAAATTTTTTGAATAGTACTCAGCCAGACCCAGGAAAGAACGCGACTGTCGGTAGGAGGCGGTGCTTTTTCAGTAGCCTCCAATAAACGTCTTTTGGGCTTCACACCCTCTCCTGATAAGGTGTGTCCTAGGTAATATATTTACCTCACTCCAAATTTACACTTATCAACACTGATGGTGAGACCAGCTTTTTGTAATTTTTGCAATACATCAATCAAAACAGCGTTATGGTCTTCAACATTCGCACCCCAAACTAAAATATCATCTACACTACAGCCTTCTCAATGTCCATCAAAATATTATTCATCACTCTCTGAAAAACAGAAGAGGCCGACGCAAATCCAAACGGCATTCGTACACATTGAAGCATCCCCTCAGGAGTTATGAATGACGTGAAATGTTTAGAGTCTGGATGTAAACGAATTTGATGGTATGCATTCGACAAGTCTATAGAAGAGAAATAATTAGCATCTTTAACCGAGAACAACAATTCATTGATATGTGGCAAAGGATTGTGGTCTACCCAAATACATTTGTTGAGATCTCTCAATTCAATGCACATTTGCAACTTTCCATTCGGTTTACGTGCCAAAATGACGGGACTAAGCCATTCCGATGATTCAATAGGTTCAATCACGTTGGCATTGCACAGTCTCTTTAACTCATCTTTTAGCTGCGATCTCAATGCAAACTGTACATTTCTTACTTTATGCACTTTGGGTGTACATCCTAACTTCATGACAATATGATGTTCAAATTTTCTCAAGCATCCCAAAGTATCAGAAAACAGATTAGGAAACTTTGCACACCACTTATTTTTTTCTACATCATCAATTAACAACACTTGATCGGGATGGTTGGGATTCAAAACAATGTTCAACGCTTTTTGTTCTCTTCAACCCAGAAGTGCCTTCCCTTGCTTTACCACATACATGCGAGCATCAGTGCACCTCCCCTTAAATGTAAGATAACACTCAAAATACCCAATTAACGGCAATGTGCCACCTCAATAACCCACAGGTTCAATATCTGGCAACAACATCTCACCTAATCCAAACTCCATCCACGTTTGTTCATTTATAACAGTATACAGTGAGTATGAATCAGCCCAAATTTCCACCACTTTATCATCCATCTTTACTGTACACTTTGGCGGAACGTATCTTTCTCCAATTGCACTAACAGTATCATCTATAGTTAACACCTCAATTCTTTCCTCTTCTTCCTCCTCCTCTAAGTGCTCATTGCTACACCCCTTGATAACATTCACCAATTGTTTTTGAGAAAAAAGTGGTCGTCATCCCGCTTTGCACACCCGCGAGAAATGACCCACTTTTTTACAATTGTAGCACTTTGCTAATACTGCAGGACACTTGCCTGCCTCAGCTGTGTGATTGTTGCTTCCACATCTATAACACTCCCTTTTGTCTCTTCTCACAGATCCTCCCTTCTTCACTTTAGATACCGCTTTAAACGTATCGTCTACACAGCTTTGATTAAGATTGAGCTCAGTTAAATACTTCGATGTATTTTCTATACGTCTTGCTATGTTAATAGTTTTTTGGAAAGAGGGATCTTTCAATTCTAATAAACGTTCTTGAATTTTGCTATTGTTAGTTCTATTAATAAATTGATCGCTTAATATTTCTTCTTGCAAGTCCCTAAACTTGCAAGAAACAGCCAAAATCCTCTATTCAGAAACATATTGTTCTACAGTTTCTCCTGGAGCCTGGCATCTAGAAAAAAATGTATGTCTTTTCACAACCACTCTAACTTTCTTACTGCAGTTATCCTCAAAGGCCTTAATAGCTTCACTGTACTCATCCCCACTAGTGTTATCTGAAGCGGAATCATCATCACCTTCGCCTTTGACATTTGAAGAGGTGCTACGATTAGTCTTAGGTAATGTCTTTAAAACTCTTCTACCTTCAACACCCAAATTGTGCCTTCAAATCGCCAAAGTAACCTTAAAATAAATAAAGTGGTCACTGTTGTCTTTATTGCCCACAGAACATCTCCAAGTAGTTTCCCAGTGTGTAGAAGTTAAAGCCATACATGCAGACGGGTCATTGTTGATCCCTTTGTTGACTTTGTTTCACACCGAAAATAAAAAGTCAAATCAGGTCCAACCTGCTCGCTTGAAATAGAATATTTACGTGCCCAGCGTCCCGACGCGCCTCATGTCTTCTTTCGTGGAGTTCAATGCGACTACAATGCTTGCCAGTCAATGATCAATTGCCAAGCTCCTCCCGTAGCGTCTCTATCACCGTGGCAACCACGTCCTGGCTTCCTGTAGCGTGTATGTTGTGCACACCGTCGTCGCACACACAATCATCAAGCTGCTCACCTTCGCACCGAAGTTCTGCACAAACGGTGAGGCTCTCCTGCGTTGTTTACTTTTAAATTTAAAAATGCACACTGCGCATAGTTTGTGCTCACCGGTAGTATGCACAAAAAAAACACTCACCACAAAATCTGCTATAGGCGTAAGTTCACCTGCATTAAATCCAGAACGGGTGTAGTTTTGTTCTTCTCAGATCCACCACATCGCAGTACCTTCACGGTTTATCACAATCTGGCATCTCACGGCACCACCTTCATATCGCTGGGAACTTCCAATATTAATCTACATACTCTACCAAATCTGTGCTGGGATATTTATTTATTTTCGTTAAAACTTCATCCGACAGGGGTTTACCGCTAGAAGTCACCTCGCACTAACAGCAGAGCTTAAATTAACAGTACCCCTTCCTCGTCGCCAATTTTGTGAAGAAAAGGGGCCCAATAGGATTGATTATCTTCTTTTATTAAGCTTAAATGTGCGACCCCTGCCAGACCACAGCAAACCCTTCCAAGCTGAGAGTGGTCTGCCGCCTAGAATACTGAAAACAACAATCTCTAATAGAACCCTACTGTTGCTAGGATACAACAACATCGACTATTCAACCGACTGCCAGGGTCGTAATGACCCCCTAAATACCTACACTGTGTAATATGGCAACGCACTTTATTGTGGCTACACATATACCTAAGGACCTCGAGCATGGGGTAGATGACAACATGTTACATCAAAATATTTCACAAAATGGGAGAAGAGAGGGATCTCTGTCATTAACGATTCCGGAAGAACCAACAGGACAACTCCCCACCTGGGGTGCATGTGAGCAGGCCTGCATCCCACAACTATCATCTGCCACTGTCGTGATCTATGCAGCTACTTGTTAGTTCACTGTGAACAAAAAGAAAATGAGAATGTAGCTCATAGAATATTATTCTCTCATGTAAGTGTTCTTCAAATGTCTCCATTTGTAGTGCTTACGCGTAGCAACCACTACCAACGTGTCATGATATCTCTTTTGAGGCGTAACCCTCTCATATAAGATTTCAGATGATACCTGGTCCAGTGGGATTTTCAACTTCCAGCAGTTTCATTTGATCATGGGCCTATACAAACCACGCCCAATGATCAACTGTGGCTCTGTAATTTGCATTTGTCTTAAGTGTGCAGATATTTCCTTACTGCTTAAATCGTACCCTGGGGCACCTGACCTGATCTAGCGTATGAAACATATGCATCATAGGGAGACACAAGTGAAGGACCTTAATCTAGGATGTCCAATAACTTAACACTTGGCCCAAATTGACTATATCAATTCCCCCAGAGTGCAAGAGCAAGTAACAAGGAACTATCATAACTCTTGTACATGAGCAAGTGATTAAAATACTGACATTCGTAGGGGTCTGTTTAGGAGTGCAGAGGATGCTTCCTTGAGTAGAGAGTAGACGTACTGCCTTAGAAGAGTTGAACTCATAACATCTACACTTGACAGCTCTCTGTCATGTTACTACCAACATAGTGAAGTGCACCTTGAGCTCCATGAGTAGATTACTGATTACGTGTCCTTCTTCTTCTTTACTTTTCGTTTTATGTGCCCCTTCCCTGCAACCTTGGTAGCACAACTATACTGGTTGTTTCTGGAGGTCAACAAACAATTCAATGCTGTCATTTCCATTACCCCTTGACTGCTGAAGCTTTTTCACCCCAGTGCTGAGCCCTTTTTTGGCTATTTGGGGTAGTTTGCGCTTAGGCCTCCATAACTATTTTCCACATAAGATATCCCTGTCCAATTTTGTGTCCTTTTTTCCAACATCCTAGTGATTCTAAAGGTACCTAGGGTTTGTGGATTTCGCTGGAAGGGATTGAGACAATAGTCAAAATATAACAACATTTTGGGTTTTTGGGGGAAAACATTAAAAAAGTGCTCTGCAAAAAAGTATAGTTTTTTTCTCTAAGAATGGCATCAAGGAAAGGTTTGTCCTGCTAAAGTCACCATCTTTTCAGCTTTCAGGAACATGCAGAGCTGAATCAAAAAATCTATTTTTTACCACCGTTTTGGTAACTTTGAGAGCAGTAGACAACCCTTCCTTATTTTTGTGCTTTCAACCTACTTCCAGTTTGTGGTGGAAACCAGTATGATACATATGCATGATCCTAAATATAGATTTCTGAAATGCAGACAAAAATCTGAATTCAGCAAAGGGTCACTTGCATAGATCCCTTAAGGGGTTCTTAAAGAAATTAACTGCTGAAATTAAAAAGTAGTGAAAATGAGTAGGAAAAAAGCTGCCATTTGTGACAGCATTTTCATTTGTAACTTATTTTTACAATGGCTGATGTACAAAAGAAATACATAATTGCATCCACTAGACTCTTTTGGTTGTGTGGATATATAGGGTTTGTAAGTTGTCCAAGAACCCGAGATACTGAGAGCCAACAACTGAGCTGCACCTTACAATGCTTTTTCACTGTTTACCGAATATAGAGAAACTCATATGGTAAAATACAAAACAGTGGGTATCAAGGAAACCTATGTATCTCTAAAAGGGAAACTGGATATGGAGTGTAATGGCAGTGGTTGTTTGTACATCTCTGAATTTGTGGGTACCCATAATAGCATATGATTCAGAGGACATTTTCTCAAAATGTCTTCTTTCTTAGACACTGGCTTACATTTGAAAGACACAAATGCAGAAAAATCCAATTGGTCGTAACAAGTGTTCTTCTGTTCAGTGTGCTCACATACCTCCTGATAAAAATGGCACCCCACTTGTGTGGGTAGGCATAGTGTCCACAATGGGAAAGGGCCTAAATAGCAACATGGGCACATCAGATTTTTGCACTGAAAACTCTTTTTTTCTAATGAGGGTTACTGTGGATTTTCGGCCCTGGCTCAGCAGGTTCCCAGGCAGTAGTGACATGGCTCTCACCAGGTTTTCTTATCCAGAAGCTTTTGCAAACCTCAAACCTTGACTAAAAGCACACATTTTCCTCAAATTTCTGTGTGAAAATCTTCTAGAATCTGTGGGGAGCCACAGATTTCCAACTACTCAGCATACCCCCACATCTTCTCATAAAAATGGTACCTTACTTGTGTGGGTGCTCTATACCTACCCAAACAAGTAAGGTACCTAAAGGAAAGGGCTAAAAAATACAATATGTATTTTCCAATTAGGACGCCCATTGTCCCTGGCTTGATCCATTCCTGCATTGGGCAACAGGCCCAGCCACACAAGTGGGGCAGTGTTTTTATCAGGACAAGTGGCGTATTTCTGGGAGATAGAAATTTTGTGGATTTCTTCTGATTTCGAACATTTCCAGCATAGAAATGAAAGGAACATTAGTGATTGGTGAGCCGATGCTTAATTTGTCATGGTTTATGCAAAACCTTATTGTTGGGGAATCCGCTCGGCGATTGCCAGTATAAAAATTAAATCCTGAAGGCACAAATCTATCTTTGATCTCTAGAAGCACACATTCACATAGTAGCCCCTGCAATTTTGTGTTCAGGCATGCTTTGCATTTGCAGTGCTATCATTCACAGTGAAGTTAACCAATGGCAGAAGTAGCCAGACCCATTGCCGGATGATGCACTGGGTGGAATAATAACAGACCAATATATGAAGGAGGCTCTCTATGAACCCTCTCCTTATATTTTTTTGAAATGTGTATTTTCCCCGAAGAGGAGTGGGGGGGGTGCAATCGGCCCCCCAGGAGAAACACACATTTTTTTAAAAAAAGTTTGGCCCCTAACTGCATTTCTTCTTTTTTAAATGTGTGTTTTCCTCTGAGGGTTGCAACCAGCCTCCCAAGAGCAACACACATTTAAAAAAAAATTGGGACTTAAAGAGATCGGTCTTCCTGACAACTTCTTATATTTTCATAATTTTTTCCCCCTTGATAACAATTTTATGCACCTAGGGAATCAGCCCATACAGCAGATAAGTTGACCCCAAAACTCAGCAAATCCTTGTGGGCTAGTGGGTTTCCTGCTTGTGGATTGTGGCACGACTGTGATCTATAAGCAAGAAACTGCCTCTCAACATGGGGAGGCATCGGGCCCAAATAACCCTAACGGAGTGAGAGAGAGCCCTCAACTCCAGGGTCCTTTGCATCCAGTGCGGAATCTGTGACATCATCGTGCCCAGCTTTGCCTACATCCTTTAAAAAAAGTAATCCTCTGTTGCAAGCACTGGAGGTTCTTTTTAAAGCCTCCCCAGTGTCAGCCAATGGCCGGCAAACGCACTGGGAATTTAGAGGGGGTGTCGGCCACTGGTCGACACCAGTACTGGAAGGGTTAGAGACAATAATTTAAATTCAATGGTTACAATTAGGATCATATAATAAAAAGAGAATTAAGACCTCATCTGAATATTCATCTTAGCCCATTTTACAAATCCCCAATTTAAATAAATCTATATTTTAATTAATAACCAACTAAAATAAAAACCTTTTGCTGCCTGTTATCCTTTTGCTGAAGAGGTTACCCCGCCCCCAACCTGGCTGTAGGTAAATTCTCAATGCTTTGTGACTAGAAGTCTGGTTACAAATTACTGATTTCTAGCTATATGTCTGTATCGCAATTTGGAAGGGACACCCACAACAGTCCCATTCCATACTGCGATTTGGGAACCATTTAGCAATCTATTTAAAGAGCTGGTAAACTTTTACTTTCTCCAAAAATGTTTTTTACGTTGAAAATAAAGGGCCTCATGTACAAAGGGTTTTTGAATTCACAAGCCCACTGATTCAATAAATCAGAGTATTTGTCAATCCCCAAAACCTTTTTCAAATGCACTAGGCCCATTTACTGAATCAGTATTTAATAGGGGCATGTCTAGAGCCTTACTTTCAAATATCAATTCCATATTGTTGGGAAATCCAGTAGTAGAAAGTTAGCATTTTACAGACCACACTAAGGTAGTGGTAACGCATTCGCAAATAGGTAGGGGCCCCCCTCAGATCCTTTCCCCTTAATGAATGCTGACAAAATCATTTTTTAAGGGCTTGCCGTGATCCCATAGTCTTAAAAATGTTGTAAAACGCTTTTTTAACACTTCCTGTTTTCCTTTAAGGAATTGGGCTGCAGTAAAAAAAAGTTTGCTTTATTTATACGCAATCACAGATATGTTGGATTGCTGACCCCAGCAGACCACCATTCTGTGATGGCAGAAAATCGTATTGGTACACAATTTGTGAACTATTTCAATAAAATTCATGAGATAGTTTCAATTGTGATCCACTGCACTATGGTATTTTGTGACCTGACCTATTTGTACATGGTTAAGTTTGGAACATACCAATACGTTCGGTAAAATTCAGGGAGCAAATTGCCACCACTTTTACCAGATACATTATTTAGTACATGAGGCTCAAAGTTTTCTGCGGTCTCCTAATCGAAACACCGAATTAGAGTATTTGTGACAACTAAAACTCCTTGGGGGGGCGTGGCTTCGGGCGTCAAGATGGTGGTCGCACTCTGAGAGTGCTCTGGACCCCTCCGTCATCCGCCCATAGTTAGCGCGGTCCGAGGGAGCTGAAAGACGCCGTTTCAGACACCCCTGTGACCCTGGGTCTCGCGGGGGTCGAGCACGGCAAAAAATAAAACGAGATCCTGCATTTTATGCCCGCGCGGAGACCAGGCCGATCCCGGGAAGGGAAAACAAGATGGAGACCGCGACGCGCCCGGCTGGACCGAGGCCAGGCCGATAGCTGAGCTGATGGCGTGTGCGGCAGGCTGAAAGAACGGAGAGAGTCCCTGGGGGGGGCCTGGACCGGGCCCCGGCGGCGGATCCCTGTGGCCGGGCGGCCGGAGAAGAAGGCACCAGGTGAGCGGCCCGCCTTTTGCACTGCCCTGCGGGTGCAGGCCGGGAGGCCTGGACCCCCCATCCATCCTGCCTGGCCCGCGAGACGAAAGTGAAGCGGCCGGGCGAGGACAGGAAGACCCCCGCCGCTGATTGTTCCCCCCGCGGCCCCCTCCTGGTACGTAATGGGGGCTGGGGCTGCGCGGGGGGGTCGGGACTCAACTGGGGGTCGGGCGGGTCCGCCCGGGAGGACAAAGACACTATCCGGGGCCCAGGAGAGGAGGAGAAGGAAGGAGAGGGGGTCGACGAGTTGTGAACCCCCCCCCTCCTGTCATTGCTACAGTGAAGGGGACAGGCAGTGGCCCACCTCCGGCTCCCATTCAGATCCCCATCCAGAGGGGGTTTGCCAAGGCCCACACCAAGAGCTGGTAGCAGACCAGGATCCGAGAAGTGGAGACACACACCCCAAAACAGTCTGAAATTTAAGGCCTCGAACTATAGACAATTGATCCTTGTTGAGACAGATCTGAGAAGTAGAGGCCAGCGTGTGGCGAAATGGGGCCCTTTATGGAAATACCAGATCCTGGGTGGGGGGAGACCTGAGCCCGGATCTGTAGTGAGTCCCTTTCGCCTAAGCAGAGGGTGAGAGGAGGGGAGCTACCGGATGGGAGCCAACGACCAGGTCTTTCAACGGTACCAGCAAAAGATGCTTCCACAGGGCCCAAGAGAGAGCAAATTAGTCCAGAAGACGCCCCTGAGACAGTGACACCCCACCGTCCCTGCGCGGAGCAGCACAGCGATACCTTCCCTGGTCCAAGACACCGGAAAACAACTTGAAAACCTGGGCTTGAAAACATAAATACGGAGAGTGTGACACACCCGGCCCCCACCCCGGGCACCACGATGGGAAAGGACAAGGCGAACAAACAGCCTCCACCCTCCCAACAAAAAATCGACCAGTTCACGACGACGACGGGCCAGCGGGGAGGGGGAGACACAGCCAGCGGGGGTCCCACCCTGGACGGAGTGAGCGCCATTCTCCAAGCTATTCAATCATCGCAGGTAGCCGTAGAAACCAAGATCGGAGAAGTACGAGTGGATATGGGCCTCATCAGACAAGACCTTAGAAATGCAGTAAACCGAATCACTGAGGTGGAATCCCGAGTTTCTCAGAATGATACTGATTTGTCTGACCTCAAAATCAAAGTGGCCCAACTGCAGACCCGAACCAACGAGCTTCACCGCCGTGCAGAGGATGCTGAAAACCGGGCAAGACGCAACAACTTACGCTTTATCGGCTTCCCCGAGGGTATAGAGGATGACAAGGCCTCCGAGTTCCTGGAGAGATGGATCAAAACGTGGATGGCGGACCAATCCCTCTCGCCCCTGTTTGCTGTTGAACGAGCCCACAGGGCACTCGCACCTCGGCCCCCTCCGGGCGGCCCGAAGCGCCCAATGATCGCACGATTTCATAATTTTAAAGACAGAGACAACATCCTTAAAGAAGCGAGGAGGTTGGAAGATCTTCAATGGGAAAATCACAAAATCCTAATTTTTCCGGACTACACCAGAGAGGTCCAAACCCGCCGCAGGTCGTATGAGCAGGTTAAGCAAAAACTCAGGGCAATGCAACTTTCGTACATGCTCCTCTTCCCTGCTCGCCTCAAAGTTCTCATGGCTGGGAAAGCATACTTCTTCGAATCACCTGAGGAGGCGTGGGACTGGCTGACGGAGGAGGGCATCGGGGCCCGGAGGGGTCCCCCGGGGGCTGCCGGGAAAACCCCTTGTATCGTACCCCCCTCTTCAGAGGGGCCCCGGAGGAGCCGGCGGCGCACCAGATCTCGGAGAGGTAGGTGGAAAGATCTGAACACTCTTGCGGACGGTGAGACGGCCCAAGACTCAGGCTCACAGACTGAGATCACAACAGACGCTCTTCCGGGGCCTCAGACACCGGCCCTAGTGACAGAAGACGGTCGCCTAAGTCAATCTCCGGTGCTCGGCTGACGAGTCGTGTGCGGCCCCCTCGTTGGAAGTGGGGAGAGACTGGCCGCGCCTGATGTGCTCGGGCAGGCCCCGGTGGGACTGCCATGGACGACACCGGAGACTTTCTAAAGTATGGTGTCGAATGCTCGTTTTGCGACCGCTAATTGCAATTGATCCGAAAGAAAGGAGGGGTCCACCACTCCACCCCAAAGACAGCAATGCTGGCTGTCTGGTTTTGGTTGGGTTTTTGGGCGACAGATGCTTCCGGGGTGGGAGTATGGGGTGGGGGGGAGTTTCAGGGGGGGGGAGAGTTTGAGTTGGGTTTAAAGGGCTACGAGTTAGTCAGCCTGGTTTGTAACTTTAAGATTTCGCCAAATTGTTTGAAATGGTCGTCCCTAGGTTTACACCCGCACACTAAATCTTGCGTAACACCTGCACACCTCACGCTTGGCCCTCGATGACCCAAGTCCTTTCCTGGAATGTAAATGGCCTATTAGACAAGATCAAGAGATCAGCAGTATTCCACACTCTCCGTAGATATTCCCCCTCTGTGGTCCTCCTCCAGGAGACCCACCTCCTTGGATCCAGATGCCCTATGCTCGTGCGAGGAGGATATGATAGAGTATACCACGCAGGATTCTCCAGAGGCTCTAGAGGGGTGGCTATCCTACTACACCGATCTTTACCCATGGTGATCACAGCCACGCAGTCCGACCCACAGGGTAGATTCGTAGTAGTCACAGGGACTCTTCAGGGGCACCCGTTAAACCTTGTATGTGCCTACGCTTCTCCAGCGGGGCTTGACACCTTCTTACTTTCGCTCCACCGAGTGACCTCAGGACTCCCCCAAGGGACCACCCTACTGGGAGGCGACTTCAATGCGGTTCTTGACCCAACTCTGGACATATCTGGGGAAATCACCACCAATAGATCTAAGAGGGCTTCAGCCCTAAGCAATTGGGCGGAAAGCCTCGGCCTGTGCGAGGTGTGGCGCACCTGGCACCCCAGAGAGCGCCAGTACACGCACACGTCCGCGGCCCACCAGACGCAATCCAGAATAGACCTTGTGTTTATGCCCGCTCTGGACTTCTTAAACATCACGGGGGCAGAGATTCTCCCCCGAGGGGTCTCGGATCATGCGCATATACGTATCCGACTAGGCGGAGTAGACCCAGCCAAGCGGCCTATGTGGCGCCTGAACGCTTGGCACCTGCAGGATAAAGATTACACGCAGGAGCTCAGGAATCACCTCAGTCAATATTTTGAACTTAACGTAGGTTCGGTTCAAACCCCGGGAATAATATGGGCCGCTTGTAAGGCTACTCTTAGAGGGCACGCCAAACACATTCTTCGGTCCCGTGAGCGAGACCAGAACTCCCAGATCTCTGTAATGGAAACCGAGGCCCTACGACTGGAACGCCAGCATGTAAACTCGGCTTCGGCCTCTACCATGAGGCGACTGACTAGGGTGAGAGAGGATATCAAACATATGATGCTGGAGTCGGCCAAACACATGTGGAGAGCCTCAGCAGCCCGAATATATGGATGGGGGATAAAAACGGGAAACTGCTGCACTGGCTAGCCACCCGCCCCATGGCCGACAGAATTATACCCGAGATCCTAGAGGACTCGGGCTCCCTTGTTAAAACATCTGCAGAAATTGCACATAGTTTCGCCTCCTACTATACGCGTCTATATGCCAAGCACCCACGCCCTCCCATTGAGAGAGAGACCCCACTACTAAACGACATTACCCTTCCGAGGGTGCCCCCAGAGGCGAGAAATAGATTGGAGGAGGCCATTACCCTTGCAGAGATTAGCAGTGCAATATCCAGCCTGGCAACGGGCAAAACCCCAGGCCCGGACGGCTTCCCAGCAGAACTATATAGTAAATGCAGTGACATCCTGGGTCCCCACCTACTTAACATGTACCACGAAGCTGAAAACCAAGGCCGCTTCCCCACTGAGATTGACCAAGCGACAATTGTGGTGATCCGCAAAACCCAGCCCCCTTCACTACACTGCTCAGCGTACCGGCCCATCTCGCTCCTAAATGTCGAAATTAAAGTACTCTCCTCGATCCTTGCCTCCAGACTAAAGGAGGTAATGCCTACTCTGGTTCACCCTGACCAATGTGGCTTCATGCCTACCCGTAGTACCAGGCACTGCATCAGGCGGTTACATCTGGCTTTGGCGCACCGCAAAACTCTGTCACACAAATACTTGGCACTACTTCTACTTGATTTTGAAAAGGCCTTTGATACAGTGGATTGGTCTTACCTCGAACAGGTCCTGCATAAAAATGGGCTCGGACCGAAATTCAGAGGATTGGTGAAACTCCTATACTCTAATCCGACTGCCCGAGTCCGGGTGAACAGAGTAGTCTCCGACCCGTTCCCCATTGGCCGTGGAACGCGACAGGGATGCCCGCTATCCCCTCTACTTTTTGCGCTAGTAATAGAACCCTTGGCGATACTACTGAGAAGCGACCCACTGATTGAGGGCTGGCACTGGCCCATCGGTTCGGAAGACCGAGTGGCATTATACGCAGACGATGTTCTCCTGTATATCTCCAACCCACCCAAAAGCGGCCCGCACGTCCTAGAAATCCTGAGACTTTTCGCAGAAGCCTAAGGACTGATCCTGAACCCAGCCAAGTCCCTGCTAGTCCCCCTGCACCGCTCTCGCGATTGTATAGATTGGCAACGAAACATCCCAGTTCGGAGAAACAGCTTCAAATACCTAGGAATACATGTTTCACTTCTTGCCGAGTTAGCTTGGGAACTTAATATCGCGCCACTAACAAAGAAAATCAAGCTCGACCTCCTGAGCTGGAAGGTGCTTCCCCTGAATCTACTTGGCAGAATAGCGCTGTACAAGATGATGATCCTCCCCAGGCTCCTATACCTCCTACAGAACTTCCCACTTCCCGTCCCCACGAAATGGTTCAGGGAGATGGATTCCTTAGCGCGCCAATTCATATGGGGTGGAACTCGCGCACGATTGCCGCTTAAAACATGTCGGAGGGACATATACGAGGGGGTCTTAGGCATGTCTAATGTCCAATACTACTATCTAGCGATGCATACAGTTGTAATTAATGACTGGGTGGGAGGTGGTTGGTCACCTGCATACAAACTAGAACTACAAACAATGGGCTACCCACAGATCTTCGGCGCCCTTTATGGGAGTCCGATCCCTTGAGATACCCCAGATGTAACCAAAGTGGTACTACAGGGATGGCGGACGGCTCAGAAAGTGACGGGGTGGTGGGGACGCCTTACCCAACAGACCCCGCTATGGCACGGGAGGCAGCTGGAACATGTGGCAGGTCTGGAGGGCCTTCAGACCTGGGACAACATAGGTATCTCCACTCTGGGTGATATCTGGGAAGGGTCACATATGCGGTCCTTTCAGGAACTCCAGAAACAATACGCCTTGAACAAGACACAGTTCTACCGATATCTTCAGTTGCGTCATGCCCTGCTAGTCCACGTACAGGCTGGGGACACCATCCCCGAGCATAGCCCCATGGAAGCCAAGGCTCTGATGGGAAACCTGGGCAGAGGAGGGATTTCCCAGATATATCGCACCCTAACTACCGTCGCGGCGGGCCCCCTGGGAGGAATTCGCAAGAGGTGGGAGGATTGGGTGGGTCCCATGAGGACATGGATTGGACAGAAGCACTGATGGCCCCGCGCTCTCTTACAATGGCCACTCGCCTCCGATTAATACAAACCTACTTTCTACATGCCGCATATCTCACGCCCGACAAACTACACAGAGCGGGCCTCCGCTCCTCGGCGGAATGCACACGTTGTGGGGGCCCCACAGCTGACTTCTTCCACATGGTATGGGCATGCCCGATAATAGCGGCCTACTGGGGTGCGGTTGTGCAGGAGATTTCTGGGGTCTTACAAGAGGAGGTGGAGAGGTTGCCAGTGCCCCTCCTCCTGGGGGTCATGGGTGACATTGGGCTGCGAAGATCAGACCGGACCTTTTTAGGGGTGGCATGCCTGGTGGCCAAGAGGGATATAATGACAGAATGGAAGGCAAAGAATGCACTGACACTGACTAAGTGGAGACGGGGGATGGATTGGTGTGCGCAGCGTGAGAAACTTATATATGAGGCCAGAGGTTGCTTAAATAAACATAACAAGATATGGGGGAAGTGGGAGGGCATGGCAGGCTTTTAGGTTTAAAGATTGTATTTTATATGTATCAACAAGGTGTGGGGGGGACCTAGGATTCGACCACCATTGTTTAAATGCCCGTTGGCATCATGTTGATTTGTATTTATCATTGTTTTCATGCAAAATCAATAAAAATTTCTTTATAAAAAAAAACAACAACTCCTTTTTAACATCTAGCCCTCAGTTTCCAAATCACAGTCATGTTTTGTTTGCTTATAACAATGGTGCGGTTTAAAAAAATCTACAAGGTACTTATCAATCAAACATCGTTAATGGTTAAAATTGGCATGTAAAGGTTTTGCAGGTTGGCCATCAGGGAGAGTGATTTAATGGGGATTCAAAAAAAGTGTTTCCCATTTAAACTCCCACAGTGTTAACGCTGATTGTAATAAAGAACATTCATGTATTTTGAGTGTTGGATTTGCGTCGAAAATTTAATAATTTAGGGAAAAATAATACACACATTTGAAAGTGCGCCAGGTGAGTGGCCACCAGTGTTCATGAAGTGTACTCATTAACGGTTTATTAATATGAAATGATGAACTTATGTTTGATTAGTGTAGTAAGTTGTCATATTGAGGGTTATGCATTATGTAGTACCTTTATTAATTGTAGGCCTTAACTTGTTCTTGGCCTAGTTGCATGGCCTCATGTCAAGCTGCATTTCTTAATCGACTTATAAAATGGATGCTTAGAGAATTAAATTGTGATTTTCCACTGAGCGGACCAAATGCTCGTAGCTAAAAGTCCTTCTCACGAAAAATAACAGGTGCTCACAGAAATGGTAGTAGGATAAGGGTTATTCACCTACAGAGAGCAGAGTAATTTGTGGAAATTGGTGAAATTTGGATTTATTGTTTCAGTGATAAAAATTGGAGAGAATATGTGCCCCTAAGTCCTAAAATGACTTTCCCAGGATCTTGGAGTTTGCCAATGATTGTTTGAGGATGTTCTCCACGTTCTAGTAACGGTGTGAAAGAAGTAGGTTTTGCGCTTGCACAGCGTATGCAAATAGCAGGTGAATGGTGATGTTTGTGAGGGCTTAGGGAGTTTGCGTACTCCAAATAAAGTTGTAGAAGGAGTGTGCGTACTCCGCAGTATGAGAGTAGGGAAGTCGTTGAACTTCACATGTGTGTGGCGCTTTGTGCTAAAAATTGTCCATGTGGTTGTTGGTATACGGACACTGCATGGTCTAAGACTCCGGAGTATATTGAAAAGTGTATGAGACACTTGGGCCCATAATTATACTTTTTTAATGCCATATTTGCGCCGCTTTTCGACGCAAAAACGGCACAAACTTACAAAATACAATAGTATTTGCAAGTTTGCGCCGTTTTTGTGTCATAAACTCAAACACAAAAAATTTGTAGGCAGGGAAAAATCTGCTCTATATTTTAAGCAACCAAATATTCACTATTGGTTACAAGGGTGAATTACTTTCCCAAATTTATTATATTTGTTCACAAACTACAGCATACAAATCGTCATACCAACACCAATTACTTATTCAATCAGTATAACACAAATATATATACATCAACTTAACATCTCACACATTGATTACATCTTCTTATAAACAATAATGACACATAACATAAATACCTAAAAGGAGGGTTATGCCCATCAACATCAAATTCTATTGTGGTCACTGTAGCACAATTAGCATTGTGATCCCAAACACTGTAGGTCACCAAGGGTCTAGCACCCAGCTGTAAAATACCTAACTATTATTTAGAAGGTATTATGTAGTGCTCCATCAATCTTAATCCTCAATTTTTTAATTTCCAAGCCCTTGATCCCACTATGCATATGTCGACGCGTTTCGGCCTCAACATTCATGGCATCTCTTCAGGACTGTCGGGGGGCACTGGCACCTCTTTCTTTCCGTTGTATGACAACTTCAATTTATCCACTGCGTTTGTATGCTTGTTTCTAATTAATTCTCTTTACCTCTACATCTCAGCCTTAGAGTATACATCTCTCTCCATACGGCAGTGTCCTTGGGCTTTATACTCCAAAACATGCGACTGGCGGCATTCTCGTTGCCGGCAGGCGCGTATTCAAGCTGCTATTCTACTCCGTACGAAACAAGTTTTTGTGTCATAAAGCGGCGCAAATACGGCGCTAAAAAAAGTATAAATATGGGCCTTGGTTTTTGTTCTAATTTGTCTAGTTTAATAGGTCAAAAAGGCGTGGTCGACAAGTCAGAGTGTGAGTCAAAGTGAGTGAAATAATTTTTTGACTGAGATCTGGCAAGTCCTATGTGCACAAGGACAGACCCACTGATCAGTTGAGAGTGAAATTTGCAAGTCGAATTTTGCTTGAGAATCAGGTAAACTGAGAAAGAAGGAATAGCTGTTAGAGCGAAACGCTTTCAGTGAAAAATCTATAAAGTTTCTGAAGCAATTGTGTTACATTACCTGTAATAAACAGACAAATTTGGTTTTGATTTTCTTTGGTACTCGCAATAATTTTGTATTAGTTTTGTCTGAATCTGAGTTTGGAAGGACAAGTCACAAGACTGTGTCAGCCAGGGTATGTGTGAGTGTGACGTCATTGGAGCCGTGCTGGGATAGGTTGGTTAGTGAGAAGGGTTGCACATGGATTGACAGGCATCCGTGAAGCGCACTTGGTTGAGAAGGTGGATGAAGAGAATTCTGGGATTAAAAGTCACCCCCTGATTTGATTTAGAATAAAAATAAAGGTCGCAGAAACAAAAATTTTTAAAGCTTTAAAGAGTGCTTTTAGGGGCAATACCTACATTTCAACGAGTATTGGGGACATTGCACCACCAGAAGGTATACCAGCTTACATCGTAATCAAAGAAAAAGGAACTGCGCCATGTCTTTGGCTAAAGCAATGGTGCAAGTGGCAGAGAAGGATGGGAGCTTAGCGTTTCCTATAAACAGAACATTTCATTTGAGGAGTTTAGAGAATTTGAGGAGGGTGCTGTATGATCTGAAACCCCCTCCGAGACCAGCACAGTTCGAGGTATTAACAATCAGGAAACTAGTAGCCAGACAGCAACAGAACTTTATGAGAGAATGAGAAAGGCAGAAAAGAAACTAGCAAAGGCTAGATGGGGCAGTGATCAGAGATTTTAGAGAACCGAGACTTTACAGGGGATTAAGTTGTTTCCGGAGATTACACAGGACAGCGAGAGAGAAGGAAGGAAAGCTACCAGAAAAACAAATAGGAGCCCTTCTGAGAGTAGGGAGAGGAGACCAAAGGAGTTTCAGGAACCATTGACATATCGTCCTCACCTTATACAGCCCAAGAGAGTGGTCCGAGCACTAATGTAAATTCTTCAGCTGTGACACAGGTTAATGTGACAATGACTCCAGTGCAGGTTAATCCTAGCCCGACATTGAGCCCAATGTAGACCAGTCTTTACGCACCTACTACTCCAGTAGTCCAAAATCAAGTGCCACAGTCGAATGTCCAGAGAATTTACCCTGATGTGCCCATTGTGGAAACTGCCCCTAATCTGATAGTGCCGACAGGGCAGGCTTTCTAGAGACCGATGTTGGTTCAGACAGAGCCATCTCCATTTTTACTGCTTCAAACGCAGTCACAAACAATGCCGAACTACACTCCGATAACATGGACACAGTCAGATATGTCTGCTTTGATGAACCAGAATGCAGGAATTACGTCCCCACAGAACCTGAGCGTTAGACCAAACCCAGATTCTGTTTCTGTATCCTGTCACCATTGGTCCGATTGTATCTTTGTTTGCACAAGAGAAACCCAGTGCAGATGGACCAGGAGCCCTGAGTCAGAATGCAATGAGGCGAGGACGTAATAAGAATATTCGAGTGGTCTCTCCAATGGGGCCAACCGTTGACGGATCGCGATCTCTGTTAGACCTTAGTCTATTCGGTGTTCTTCCAGATACTGTCATAGGGTCGAATGTTAGTCAGAGCCTGAAATTATTGACACCGCATACTCCAAATACAGTAGTGCAACAGGCACCAGAGGCCCAGGCTAGCAACATTTTGTTGCAAGGTTTGACTGCCCAGCAAGTAGCTGAATGGTTAGACAAGCTGAATACCCCACAGGGTGCTCCTATGGGAGAGGAGTACTTGAACTACACAAGACTAGGAATGGAAGCTCGTGAGCTCATTGAAGGAACTATGGGTGTGAACAGGTTAGAGTCCTACACAGAAGCAGAGTTGAGATATCTGTGCCCGAAAATTACAAGAGAAGTGAGCAATGTGCATCAAAAGCTAGCAGACCTGGCAGAGAAGTACGGAATAGAAATAGAGAAAACTAAGCATTTGAAAAGGAGTTATAGTTTCGATTTTGAGACCAAAGATTTTGAACACATGAGATCTGCAGGAATGAAGGCACACCTTAGGGAGTTACTTCAGACTGCCCAGACCTGGGGCGCATTAGACAGATGGGAAGGCAGATGGGTAAAGGAAAGAGATAAGAGAAAAAGGGATTCTGCGGATCTGATTGCGAATTTGCAGCAAAGTAAGGATCCAGTGAAAATCTGACCAATGAGGGATATTCCAGGAGGGAATTTTGTTCACATCCATTGGAGCAGAAGTGACATTCTGTCATTTACTAATGATTATCCCAGGTTGAGAGAAAAGCCAGTAGAATGGTACCAGCAGACAGGTTTGTGAAACTTGCAAAATGCCTTTGGGAAGACTTGAACACCCTATTAGAGATAGTAGTTCCGGTAGATCTGTGGATGGAGTGCAAGAGGAGAATAGATTGGCCGACAAAAGAACCAGAGAGGGATCAGGTTACAGGTGCACGGTCTCCTGAAGTAATGAAATATTTTTACAAAGTGATTGAATTCCTGAAGGTGAGAATTTCGCCCAAAGACATTAAATGGTAGATAATAGACAGGACAGCTCAGGAAGCAAAAGAGTCGATACATGCGTATTACGAGAGATTGTTGCAGACGTTGAAGCATTACAGTGGTACAGAGACAATTGAGCCGAAAGACATTATTAATTTTGTATTCAGATTTCTGGAAGGATTGATACCGGAAATTAGCCAGATTATTAAGAGTCATTTGATTTGCTGGCAAGTAAAGCCGACTGATGAGGTGTTGCAGTATGCAAAGTACTGTAGTGACAAGATTGAGTTGAAGCAAAGAAAGCTGAAAGAAAAGGTGATGGTGATGCAGATTAAAGCCGCACAAACAAGGATTCAGGGAAATTTTCCACAGCAAAAACAACAGCTGCAGGGAAATGTGGTATTTCAGAATCAGAAGAGGGGCAGAGGTCGCGGAGGTGTTGTAAACTGTGGTTCAGATTTGGGGACTGTAGTGGTTCAGAATGATGTGCTGGGAATGAAGAAATTGTTGTCTTGTCACGCTTGCGGAGCAGTCTAACATTGGAAGCGGGAGTGTCCGATGATGGTGCAGGAAGGTGTTGTTCAGCAAACCAATGACATCAATTAATTCCCAAACATGAGAGGACCGAATGAGAGAAGGAGAGGAACTTCTAAAATAATGTGAATCAAATGCAAGAATTTCCGCTCATGCAGCAAGTGCAAATGCCACGTGTACAAATGATACAGTTGTAGCCAATACAACAGCAGGTTCCAATGGTACCTAGACAGCAAATTCAAATACCTCAAGCCCCAATGGAACAGCAGCAGGTGATACTTTCTCAACAGGTCAGAGGTCCAACCAAAGTAATAACACAGTACACCAATTCCTGTTACAGAGTGAGATTGGAATAAACGATGATTGAGTGAGCGAGAGTTCGGATGAGGAAGAATGCGTGCTTGCAGCTTCCTTAGAAGTATATCAGAAAGGTCCCTGTGTGAAAGGAAAAGTCATGGGTCACAGAGTTTTATTCTCGGTTGATTCAGGAGCTACACGCTCTACAATAAGATCTACAGAAGTTCCGGATTGGCCCCTTTCACTGAAGACAATCTAGATTGTAGGAACACCAAATCAGTATTTGACCAACTCGATTACAGAACAACTTCATGTTAAAATTGGCAGATTCGTAGTCTGTGATTCAAGTCTGGTATCCCTACTGAGAAGGGACTTGTTGTGAAAAAACCAGGTGCTCGATTACTTGCTCAAATTATGTAATCGAGATACAAATAGTGATGATGAAAATGACCCAATACCAGAGACAGAGTGTGAGACAATAAGTGAGGAGCACCCATTGATTAATTTCTTTCTAGTGTTCACAGTAAAAGAGCTTTCTCCTGATTTGCAGAGAACTGTTAATGAGAAAGTATGGGATCTGACAGGAAAGGAGATAGGATGGATAAAGGGAGTTGAGCCAGTTAGGGTTCCGGTAAAGCTCAGATTCCCCAGTACCATATGCCACAGGATATCCTTATAAAGGTTGCCCAAATAATTGCAGAATTTGTAAGCCAAGGGGTTTTGAAAGAGGCGTGGAGTAGCCCATGTAATTCACAGATAATGGGACTGAAAAAGCCCTGTGGGAAAGTTTGAATTGTCCAGGATTTTAGAAAAACAAATGACATTGTGATAAAATGATGCCCTGTGGTGCCAAATCCAGCTGTGATAATATTTCAAATTCCATGTGAAGCTGAATGGTTCACTGTCATAGACTTGTCACAAGCGTTCTTTTCTGTGTCTCTTCATGAGGACAGCCAATTTCTCTTTTGTTTCAAATTTTTAGACTGAGTTTACTGTTGGTGTCGAATTCCTCAAGGGTTTTCAGAGTCACCTTCCATATTCAATCAGATCTTGAAAAAGAATCTGGAGTCCTTAAAATTACCTTTCCAATCGACATTGGTACAGTACATTGATGACTTGCTGATTGCGTCCAAAACAAGAGATGAGTGCAAGTATCACACAATTGCCTTACTGAACCATTGGGGAAAGAATGGTCATAAAGTGTCTCCAATGAAATTGCAATACTGTCAGAAAGAGGTAAAATACTTGGGTCACCAGATTGAGAAGGGATGGAGGAAAATATCCAGAGAAAGGGTCATGACAATATTGCAGATGAGTCCCCCAACCACCCAAAGAAACGTCAGGATGTTCCTGGGGGTGGTAGGCTACTGCTGCCAATGAATTCCCAATTTTTTAGTCATTTCGACACCATTGCAGAAGCTGACTCATAAAGAAGTCACCGATCCCATAGTGTTAGACAGGCTTGCATGAAAGCATTTGCTGAATTGAGAGAGAGTCTGTGCAAAGCTACGGGTTTGGGTATGCCTGACTATACGAAGTCTTTCACATTGTTTTGTCATGAGCGTGATGCATGTTCTTTGTCTGTCTTGACACAGGTCCATGGAGGTGTAAACCACCCAGTAGCATATTCTTCAGCTACTTTGGACACAGTTGCAGCAGCTTTACCAGGCTGTCTGCATGCAGTCGCAGTGGTGGTACAGAGCCTCACACAGTGTGAAAGCATTGTGATGAGACACCCCTTTACAATTATGGCCCCTCATTCTATTAAAATACTACTTACAAAAACGAAAACCCAATACCTAACGGGTGTCAGATTAACTCTATATGAGAAGAGTATTTTAGGGTCACCAAATGTGTCATTGAAAAGATGTGCAGTGCTGAACCCGGCAACCTTACTCCCAAATGAAAATGTTGAAATTGAAAAAGTGGAAGACATTGAGCATTATTGTCTTGAAATAACTGATTTGTGCACTAAACCGAGACCTGACATTAGAGACACCCAACTGGAAGAAAATTTCCAAATTATCTTTGTTGATGGTTCTTGTCTACGAGACAATACAGCAACATTGAGAGCAGGATATGCTGTGTGTACCCTGGAAGCTTCTTGGCTGCAAGTAGTATACTCTGCACAAGTAGCTCAACTGGTAGCCCTTACTAGAGCGTGCCATGTTTCTGCTCAGTTAAAAGTTACCATCTATATGGATAGCCAGTATGGATTTGGAAAAAGTCCATGACTTTGGCCAATTGTGGTCACAGAGAGGTTTCATCACATCTTCTGGTTCACTACTTCGAAATGGTGAGAGAATTAAAGAATTGTTGAATGCTATCCAAATGCCTGAAAAGATTGCAGTGGTGAAATGCAGTGCACATCTGAAATCGCAAGATTGTGTGTTAATGGGAAATCGATAGGTGGATCAAGTTGCAAGGTTTTGCGCATTGAACTGTATATCGTTCAAAGATAAGTGGGTATTGTTACCTGAAGAAGATGAAACATGGCCAAGTTTTGTATTGCATGTAATAGATACTTTCAAAGAATTGAAAACACTGCAGAATAATGTTGACAGGGAGGAAAAACATTCATGGAGCAAAATGAAATGTGTACAACGACAATATGATTTGTGGGTTTCAGAAGAGGGTCAATTAGTTTTGCCCAAAAGTCTGTTATCTCAAATGGCTAGGTATTATCATGGTGAAGCACATGTTAGGAGGGATGCCATGATTCGTTTGTTTAAGCATAATTGGTTTAACCCAAGGTTTAGACAAGTAGCTGAAGCAGTTTGCCATTGTTGCGTCATTTGCCAGCAAATGAACGCGGGAAAGGGGACAGTGGTTAATTTGAGCCACATTGGAAGAGCAGGAGGCCCATTCAGCAGAATGCAAATGGATTTTATTGAGATGCCTGTGGGTAGAGGTTTGAGATATGTGTAGGTGATTGTCTGCATCTTTAGCCACTGGATTGAGGCACACCCTACACAAAGAAATGTCAGCCTCACAGTAGCAAAGCTACTACTACTTAGGGAACTGATACCACGTTTTGGGTTTCCGATCTCTTAAGAATCAAATAGGGGAAGTCACTTCAACAATGAAGTAATTAAATTACTGTGTGCAGCACTGAGCATCGAGCAGAAGTTGCATTGAAGTTACCACTCTGAAGCATCAGGACTAGGGGAACAATGAATGGTAGTTGGGATAGTTTTCCCAAAGATTTTTCAACTTGACAAATAAAAGACATTTCTGAAAGTGACTGAATTACATTACATTAGACAAAGGAGAGAGTCTCCTTCTGGTATAGTGGGAGATATATTTTGAACAATGATTTCTTCAGTAGGAGTTGTTCTGAATTCTATAAAGATTAGAAAGTTCTCTACTATTGTGGATAACATGCTGACAAACTTTTCAGGAGCTATACTCCTGATACATACTGAATTTGCTGCTGAAAGAGCTATGACTTCGGAACCGCCTCGCTTTAGACATTCTTTTAGCAAAAGATGGCAGCGTTTGTAAAATGCTCAGTTCTAGTCATTGCTGCTAATTTATTCCTGATAATAGTAAATAAATTAGAAGCTTACTTACTAATCTAACTAATGATAGTACTGATTTGAAAGAATTGAAAGAGTCAGGTGTTAGAGAGAAAGTTGGAAAAATATTTGTTTCAGTGGGAAATTGGCTCAGCAACATTGGGAAAGGAATATTATTGAAAATAATACAAGGGATGTTGATTGTTGATTGTTGTGATTTGCTTAATTGGAATATGGAGAATATGTAAATTGTGTAAAAAGATCAAATGAAAGAAGACTAAGAACAATCAGAGTAAGGAAGGAAGAAAAGAGTAGAGAAAATTTGTTTAGGGAATATTTGAAAAGGGAACGAAAATATGAGGGGATAGAGATGACAGAATTTTAGCTGATGCAAAAATTTGTGGGGAAGGTTTTGTGTGATGACACATTTAGGCCCTCATTCTGACCTTGGCGGGCGGCGGAGGCCGCCCGCCAAAGTCCCGCCGTTAGGTTACCGTTCCGCGGTCGAAAGACCGCGGCGGTAATTCTGACTTTCCCGCTGGGCTGGCGGGCGGTCGCCTTCAGACCGCCCGCCAGCCCAGCGGGAAAGAGGCTTCCACGATGAAGCCGGCTCGGAATCGAGCCGGCGGAGTGGAAGCTGTGCGACGGGTGCAGTTGCACCAGTCGCGTATTTCACTGTCTGCGCAGCAGACAGTGAAATACATGTAGGGGCCCTCTTACGGGGCCCCTGCAATGCCCATGCCAGTGGACCGCCGGGATCTGGATGGCGGTAGGGGGGGTCGGAATCCCCTCGGCGGCGCGCCGCCTTGGAGGATTCAATGGGGCGGCGGTACACTGGCGGGAGCCCGCCAGTGGTGCCGGTCCGACCGCGGCTTTACCGCCGCGGTCGGAATCCCCATTGGAGCACCGCCGGCCTGTCGGCGGTGCTCCCGCGGTCCGCCAGGGTCAGAATGACCGCCTTAGTCATCAGAGGAGGGATTGTTAGCTTTGCTTTTAATAACGAATATTCATGTATTTTCAGTGTTGGATTTGCGTAGAAAATGTAATATCTTAGGGAAAAATAATGCACGCATTTGAAGGTGCGCCCACGTGAGTGGCAACCAGTGTTCACGAAGTGCACTTACTAACGGCTTATTAATATGAAATGATGAACTTATGTTTGATTAATGTAGTAATATGTCATACTGAGGGTTATGCATTATGTATTACCTTTATTAAATGTAGGACTTAACTTAACGAGGTCTTTGCCTAGTTGCACGGCCTCATGTCAAGCTGCATTTCTTAATCGACTTATAAAATGGATGCCTAGAGAATTAAATTGTCAGTTATCAATGTGCTGACCAAATGCTCGTAGCTAAAAGTCTTTCTCATGAGAACCGCTTGCTAAAAGATGATGTACTAGCTAATGCAACATTGTTTAATGTAATGTGTGTAAGACTGACTTTCTCAGGAGAAAACAATGACCATACTGACTGGAGTATAAACTGCAACCCTATTGTAACCTGATAAGCGCAATGATGAGAACGGAACAGACAAGAGACAATCATTGACATGTGAACCATGTACTAGTCAAATTGTAGATTTGAGGGTTTAGTTTAATTGGATTAGATGTAAACATACGATCCCTTGACCAATAAGAACTTGGGAATTAGTTTTAGGAAATATAACTTAGCCGACCTGCACCAGGAAAGGAGAGAGCCCATTCTCCACATTCTTCTTGAGAGTTTAGACCCCATTTTGCCTTTTCTGAACTTTGATGCTGAATCCTGATGCCTAGCTGACCGAACTGAAGGCCTGAAAACGAAGACTGTCACCGCTTGCTAATCCAAAACTGGGGATAGTTATATTGAGTATGATACTGTTTGCCATGTCTATTTGCTTTTGTTTCTAGATACCAACCGCTATTTCGATAGACCCATATTTAGATGTTTTCCAAATTGGTGTTGACTAAATTGTTTTGCACAAGGCCCAAACATGCTTTTCTAATCTGTTATTAGTTAGGGTCCTCACTAATGAAGTTCAATACATGGAATAACATTTGATGTCTTTCCTTTGCTGAATCTAAATATATGTTATTATGTTTATGCAGTTATTCTTGATATTAATTTGTACTGTAACTTCAGAATGCGTAGTAGCTCAAGCTTTGATTAGATTGCGATCCTTTTGCCGCTTTGGTCAGCCAGTGTTGTTTCTGTATGTATAGATTTTGAGATTAACCTACATAACATTAGCATTGTTAATATAGGGAAATAAACATTCTAACTTTTACAAAGGTGTGGTTATTCATTACTGAAAGGTCATAGTGTGTAACAATTACTGACTCCTATTGATTACTAATATTATTGATTGTTATTGATTATTGATCTGCATGTACAGGATATATGGTGGGAAAACCTCAAAGCGAGTCAAAAGGTTCACCGACCTATTCGCTTCTCCTTGTAAGTTTAATTACTAAGGTCCGATGCATTAACAACAGCAACCTTTGCTCTCTGGTACAAGAAAAACTGTTATGTGGAACAGAAATGAATTATGCCAACATCGATCGGAAGCTATAACGTTACTCAAAGTTGTACTGTTTTGTGGTTTGGTGTAAATTTGTATGGAAGCTTTTGAGATATCTGCTTTCCAAACATGTGTTGGACAAGTTGTGAATGGTTCATTTTAGAGATGTCAGACAATTAATTCCTGGATCCCTCACACACCCAATTCACAAATCCTCTGAGGAGAATATGTTAGAAAATTAAATAAATCTGATTTGACAAACCTGCTTATTGTCTAGTGTCAACATCGATAAAGGTTTAAACGAAATCCTCATATTATTAGTGGGCAACATCCTTATGTCCATGCCAAGATAGAAGTTGTGGTTTTGGCAGTTGATTAATAGCGTTGAGGTACAGACAATGTAGGACGCACCTCTGCTAGCCATTCCTGGTTTATCCCTGCATTCTGGCCTGAAAGGGACCCCTCTTGCCCACTGAGACTAACAGCATGGAGTGCTTGTGGACACTTAAGGGGTTGTGGCATGCCAAACCAGGAGTTTCAGATGTGTGTGTAGTCCCAGGTTTGTGGGCTGTCATATGAGGCAGTCGAGGCTTTTATGTAGCTGTATCTCTTTATCCTGTGCATGTCCTTCTCTTTCTTCTACCCTATTTACTGCAGGGGCATTGTACCCACAGGCCAAGACTGTGATAGAGTCTCAGGTCAATGGCATGGCTGCTGCTTTCACCGGAAGGAAAAGGAAGTGCTGCCTGTTCATCCACCAGAAACCTTGGTCAGGTCTGCCAATAAAAGCTGAAGGTCGATAACAGTCTCTGATTGGCTGGAGACTGTCTGAAGGTATTGCACATTAACCAACAGCATTATGGGAGGTGAGTCATCCCTATGGGGAGAGGAGCAGTGTATGATTATTGAATGGTGGTTACAACGGAACTAACCTGTACCAGAAGGAACATACGCTTCTACCAGAATTAAACTTCAAGTGCTGCACACGTTTGAATGACCAGGTACCCTAGTTCTAACTGCCACTGTTGAAAAAATATGCTGGGTCTGTTAACCAGTAATATGTCTATCATTTAGTTTTGCAGAGCTCTGTGAACTGATACAGTGGAAAGGATTGGCCCTGGGGCAGAAAGTTTGGCTGCTATTATTAGAGGAAGGACCAGGCCCCACTTATATGGAAGGAAAGTCTGCTCTTCCTTACACACAAGGAAAAGAAAGTTGAATGCCTTGTGAGCTGTGAAGCTCATGAAAACAACATGAAGAGCTGCAAAGTCTACTTTCTGCAAGTGCTGGTGGTACAACTGCTGCAAGATGAAAAGGGTGACAGTCCAAGGTCACCACTGCCCACCATAACCCGAGAAGAATGCTATCATAAGTGCAATCCACCAAGATGGCCTTGCGTGGCTTGATAAATTTAACTTAAGAGTTGCGTCACTCTTACAACCTGTTGCATGGCACAAAAGGGATGCAATTCTTTGATCATTCTGGCCCAAAATATTTAGGTTTATGGTTTACAAACAACATTAAACAGGCAATTTTTTTTTCATTTCAATTCAGTGATTACAAAGCTCAAATCCTTAACATATAGATGGAACCCCTTGCTTTTATCTTGATGGGGAAGATTGGAGTCAGTCAAGATGATGGTAGTGCCCACTATTCTTTCAAATTAGCTAATATCCTTGTACACATTCTAAAACATTATGCTAAATCACTTTATACTATTTACCTTTCTATGGAATTCTAAAATACCTCGGATGTCTCTTTTTAATTTACAAAAACCCATAGAATTTGGTAGAGACTTTTTTCTATTTTTCTTTAGTATCACACAGATAGTTTCATAAATCAATCTAAATATTTTAGACTAAATGATATTCTTGATATCCTACCTTCATGGACAGAGGTTGAATTATCCCTCTTGCAACCTTTTTCACTGAATACATTCTTATCCTGCACTAAACTGTCACCTTCTTATCATTCTCTTTTTTAGGTTTTCATATCAATATTATACCCACTCTAAGGTGTACATACAATCAAAAAAGATACATTATTGGTGTCTTCATTATGTTATAATAATTTAATTAAAGTTAAAGGTGGACACATCTTTTGGAAACCTTGGAGGAACAAGGATCTTTTATGGATTAAACAACTAGTGAGTAATGACATTTGTATTCCTTTCCAAGAGGCACATATACTTCTTCATTTACTTTGGCCAAGAAATATGCATTATTAACAGGTACTTATTCACAAACATTACAATCTTTCTCTTCTAATGTTTGTGCTGATACTTCTATGCCACAAATTTCCCCAAATTTATCTTCCTCTTCTTCAGCTTCCAAAATCTACAGAGCCCTCATTGCATCCACTGAAACCTGTGACAAGATAGAAATTGAGCTTCAATGGGAAACAGCTTTTAATGTCTTATGTAATACACAACTATGCAATAAAATCTGGCCCAAAATATGTAAATCTTGTAGATTAGCAAATATTACTCAAACTCAATTTTTTGTATATAATAAACTTCTCATTACATCCATGTCTATACATAAAGAAATACTACTACTTCAGCAGAGAATTGGTTATGTAAGTCACCCTCAGCCGACTTATATCATCTTCTTTTCTTCTGCCCTCATACTCATCAATTCTGGTTGAAAGTATGGAAACAGATTAATGATATCTTTGGTGCCACTATTCCCTTTTCATTTTCAATTATATTCTTAGACAGTTTATTAGACTATTAGTATGTTTCTGCTTCTTCGGTTGAGATTATAGATCTTCTATTAACAGTTGCTTTTCGACAAATAACCAAAACATGTGGAAACTCATCTTCTGTTCCATTACAAGCATGGTGGTATGGTGTTTGTTACAATCATCGCCTAGATATACCATATGTTCAACCTGTGTTTGGCCATACAACAAGACTCTGGGCCTCATTACAATTTTGTCAGTCTTTTTGGAAGATCGCCGCAGTGGCGGCCACCAAAAGACCACAATGTTGGTAGTAATCCGACCGCTGTATTAAGAGTCACACTGTGAAGACTGCCAAAAAACAGACAACAGTCCGACACCGCCAGGAGACTGGAGGGCAGGAAAGAGGTGGTCCCACCACCACCACCGCCAGCCTGAGAAAATTCCATCCACCAGATTATGACCCACAAATCACCACAACAGTTCTTTCATGGTGGAAAACCATTGACGGTACGAACCACTGCGATCAAAACTCACTACTGCAGCAGAGAATTGGTTATGTAAGTCACCCTCAGCCGACTTATATCATCTTCTTTTCTTCTGCCCTCATACTCATCAATTCTGGTTGAAAGTATGGAAACAGATTAATGATATCTTTGTTGCCACTATTCCCTTTTCGTTTTCAATTATATTCTTAGACAGTTTATTAGACTATTAGTATGTTTCTGCTTCTTCGGTTGAGATTATAGATCTTCTATTAACAGTTGCTTTTCGACAAATAACCAAAACATGTGGAAACTCATCTTCTGTTCCATTTCAAGCATGGTGGTATGGTGTTTGTTACAATCATCGCCTAGATATACCATATGTTCAACCTGTGTATGGCCATACAACAAGACTCTGGGCCTCATTACAATTTTGTCAGTCTTTTTGGAAGATCGCCGCAGTGGCGGCCACCAAAAGACCGCAATGTTGGTAGTAATCCGACCGCTGTATTAAGAGTCACACTGTGAAGACTGCCAAAAAACAGACAACAGTCCGACACCGCCAGGAGACTGGAGGGCAGGAAAGAGGTGGTCCCACCACCACCACCGCCAGCCTGAGAAAATTCCATCCACCAGATTATGACCCACAAATCACCACAACAGTTCTTTCATGGTGGAAAACCATTGACGGTACGAACCACTGCGATCAAAACTCACTACTGCAGCAGAGAATTGGTTATGTAAGTCACCCTCAGCCGGCTTATATCATCTTCTTTTCTTCTGCCCTCATACTCATCAATTCTGGTTGAAAGTATGGAAACAGATTAATGATATCTTTGGTGCCACTATTCCCTTTTCGTTTTCAATTATATTCTTAGACAGTTTATTAGACTATTAGTATGTTTCTGCTTCTTCGGTTGAGATTATAGATCTTCTATTAACAGTTGCTTTTCGACAAATAACCAAAACATGTGGAAACTCATCTTCTGTTCCATTTCAAGCATGGTGGTATGGTGTTTGTTACAATCATCGCCTAGATATAACATATGTTCAACCTGTGTTTGGCCATACAACAAGACTCTGGGCCTCATTACAATTTTGGCAGTCTTTTTGGAAGATCGCCACAGTGGCGGCCGCCAAAAGACCACAATGTTGGTAGTAATCCGACCGCTGTATTAAGAGTCACACTGTGAAGACTGCCAAAAAACAGACAACAGTCCGACACCGCCAGGAGACTGGAGGGCAGGAAAGAGGTGGTCCCACCACCACCACCGCCAGCCCGACAAAATTCCATCCACCAGATTATGACCCACAAATCACCACAACAGTTCTTTCATGGTGGAAAACCATTGACGGTACGAACCACCGCGATCAAAACTCATTACTTTCAGAACACACCACCACATTGGATAGTTTGAATACCACATACCTGACACACATCCACTCACCTGACAAACCCAGTCACTGCACTATATAACACACCCATACACAACCCACAATCCTTTGCAACAAAACACCATTCGCACACACCATTCGCAGGAAAATTTTTAGAGAAAGCACCTTTACACAATAGGCACAAATACACACCTCACACCTCACACCTCACATATCACAAACCACACAACTGCACAACCAACACAATACACACATCACTAGCACACACAACCCGTGGCAACCATTTCACCCTCACAACACAGCATCCACACCTCACCAAGTACACAACACTGCACCTTAATGCACACAACATCCCCACACACGTCTACACAACCACTACCATGTCCCCACAAAAACACCCATGATTCACGGACGAGGAGTTGAGGGTCATGGAGAATAAAATTGTCAGGGTAGAGCCACAACTATATGGAGTACAGGTCCAACAAACATCCAATGGCCAGGAAAATGGAGTTGTGACAAAGGATAGTCGACAGAGTCAATTCAGTGGGAAGCCATCCATGCACAAGGGAGGACATCAGGGAGAGGTGGAACTTCCTCACGGGGAAGGTGCGTTCTATTGCATCACGCCACCAAATCCCTGTGCAGAAGATGGACGATGGGCACCCACTTCCTCCCCCACAGTTAACATCTTGGAAGGACAAGGTCTTGGACACACTGCATCCGGAGGGCCTGACTAGAATACCTGGGAGACTGGAATCTGGTAAGTATCCACAACAGTCATGTCACACATTAGTCTTGTCCTGCATGTCTCTTCACACCCAAATGCGCCCTATTTAACTGAATGCCCTACTATCCCTCCCACCTATTCACCTAATGCCCCTCTCCTCCATGCCACACCTCCACTCACCCCAACTGCTGTCACAGCCCTTGCCAATGACACGTAAACTACTGGCCAATGATATCACTACAACTCCCAGAATGCACTAACCCATCATTGTGAAAACCTGGGATGTGCCCAACACATCGCATGTAATGCATGTACAACTAAATTACTAGCAACACCATCTAGATTCTACTAGTGAGGATCAGTACATGGCAATGACAGCAATGCAATGGCACACTCACAATAGCATCCAACGTAAAATACAGCTACACCTCAATAACCATTCCAAATGGCCACAGATCCAAAATCCAAACCCAGAAATTGACTCACCGGGGTTGGAAAGTAACATGGTAGAGTTGATGCACATGCACAACAGCTAGATACTGGACTATAACCTTTGCATACTCGCATACTGTTTTCCCACTGGGACACCATTGTGCATTGTGCAGCTATCATGTGTGACAACTAGCAAGCCTGACCATTCACAAGGTAACAGAGCTGAACAGGTATGTCAAATATCAGACCAAACCAGAACCCATCTGCAGTGCAAACTCTTCCGAACTTGTATGACAGCTCCCAACATGGACAATGGAAACCACGTCACTGAGTAGTATCTACAACAAAGGTATGCTGTGTAGCAGCTGTCAATACCATTGCAGGGAATCAAGATAAGCCACTGTCTGCATCCTACAAAGCTGTAATCAAACACACAATCTAACCTGGACTCTGTGTCCCACATCCTCAATAGTTAACCCTGCCATTTCCACCATGGAGAGGATACTAGAGACTGCCAGTCCCCCTTAGGATGACGGCCCCAGTGTGGACAATACAGCAGGATGTCTGGGCAGTGACGACCAACCTGGCCTGTCTGGAACACCTGGTCAGTTAATGAGTTCCAGCCTTACCCTGCCCACATCAACCCCTCTGACCGAATGGGCATCCACATCACAGCCAACTAATCGCTCCCAAACCTGTGTCCCAAGGACTGCTCAATCAATTGTGTGCCCCACAGTACAGGGACCTTAGTCGAACCTTGACACCCCAGACAATGATGGTCCTGCTAACACTGGGAGTGGGCACACCATGCCAGGGGCACAGGCACCTGGGGGAAGGGTGCATGGGAGGGAAACTGTGGTCCAGATGATGGGACCTCAAAGGGACTCCACTGACCCGGAAACCATCTCCAAAGTCCTGGAAGCATACCAATCTTCCCAGGACAAGATGGACCGAATAATTACCATGCTGGGGGGAAATCAAAGTCTGCAGAGGGAATACTACCCTGTGGCAGGCACATCATGCCACCATGGCTTCTATTGCATGGGTGCTGACGGACATCAAGAGCACACTTATTGGTCTCTCCAGACAGCATCAGTCTCCTACCACTAGCACCCTAATATCTGGCCCATCTACATCTGCAGCAGCTAGTGGAATGGAGGCCCTGCTAAGAGAACCACAGGCCTCAGACACCCCTCCCTCTGTAGCTGACAAAAATCCCAGCAAACGTGGATGTCCATCCAGACATCAGACTGGAGCAGATGACAAGACCAAACCCACTGCCATGAAGTGAAACATTCCTGAATTGTTTCCTTTGTGTGCCATTGATACACCCTGTTGACTGTTCTGAGCCATTACTCTATTTTCCAAAGGACACTGGGTCTGTCCAACCAACTGATGTAACAGCTACCCTGATGAATCCACCTACCATGACCTCACTCGTCACCTTTTTGCACCTTTATTTTGACTATCACTATGATTATGTAAATCACCATTGAACACAGATACTGAATATGTATCTTTAATACAACACCAACAATTGTCATGCTTGCAAAGTGTGGTCTGGCCATACCTCCCCTGCATCAAGCAGCCAGTGCAAAGGATATTGGAGGGAGGCAAATTCAGCAGGAGAAACAGTAGTACAGAAATGTCATAGGCCAGATGTAAGTGAGTGTGAAATCCAGAGTATCACCTGGGTATAGTTAGTATTCCAATCTTTAAATAGATCAGGACATAGAATACTATCAGGATGGAAGGCATGGTGGCATACTAAGCACACTTACATGTAATAAAGGTCATGGCCATGGTAGACGACCTACTAAGCAGGGTCACTCTGATAGGAACTGTGCAGCACCAGGTACAGGATCTTCACTTTACCATACCACAGCTACATAGGCACTTATCCCATGGAACACACAAAGAACATCACATAGGAACACAGTACTTAAACCATACACTAACAATGGCCCCATAACTGTAGGGTTGTCACTCACCTTTGTCAGTATACAGTGGCCTGCAACTTGGACAGCAACATCAGTATACAAACAGAGCTAGGTCCCAAATTCATCACTCGGTACCCCACCCATTGTGAAGGCACAGACCACGATGCTAACAGCACACATGGGCCATGTACTACAACTGACACATAAGACACCAATGTACATCCCTCCCACCCCCACTGGTAAAAGGAAGGGATGAAGCAGCCACAACCCCACTTGTATGAAGTAAGCACTAGCAAGGTACAACACACTGTACCTACATGCATATTATCAGCTACATGGCTGGTTCTACTCTCACGTCTGTCAGCAAATAACAGTGCCTATTGACAATAAATACCTTAAGCATGGGTTGCAGAGCCAAACAGCACATGGCTACATCAGTGAGTGGAAGGAAAAGAGGATAGGAGAAAGCAAGACTCATACCTCAGTACTTATTGGACCATTACAGAAGTGTATGTCATGATCTGGTGTAACTATACACTAAATAGCTGAACATCATCTACTGTACACTTTACTACCTAGTAGTCTGCATCCACAACTCTCACATAGGCTTTGGAGCACGTGCCACCATCACTGATGAAGGTAGAAGGAAGGTGTAAAGGCAGCCATCTACTACAAGTTGTGCTCATTCAACACATCATATGCTCCACTTCACAAATCTGTATGTCAGTTGACGTACTGATTGATGAGATATGCCCTACAGTCACCGGCTCCTTCTTACTAAGCCTCGTCATCACTTGCCATGTCTCCATCTCCAGCCATAGGTCCAACTGCATCCCCCTCATCTGCTATCATTGGTATCTGACATCTCAGGGCTAGATTGTAGAGCATGCAGCAGGCAACAATTATTTGGCATACCTTTTGGCGTGAGTAGAGGAGGGGTCCTCCAGATAGGTCAGGCACCCGAATCGTGTCTTCAGGAGCCCAAATGTACATTCAATTATACACCTTGTCCTCCTGTGGGCCTCACCGTAACCGAGTTCCCCTGTCGTGGCTGGGTACCTCACTGGTGTCAACAGCCAAGGATGGTTTGAATAGCCGGAGTCACCTGTGTACACAAAGGGACAACTACTCCAATGTTGTATGTGAGACTGGGTAGATTGTGATGACAGGAGACATAACTCACACACACAACTATACTAACTTACCAAGAAGCCAGTCCCTCCCTGTTTGCAGTTGTGCCATCGGATGTGGGACATTGGTGCTCCACATGATGCAGGAATCATGCACAGATCCAGAAAACTTGGCTTTGACTTGTGAGATGTACTGGTCTGCAAGACACACCACCTGTACGTTGATTGAGTGGTAGTTCTTCCTGTTCCTATACACCTGTTCATTGGAACTGGGAAGGACCAGGGCTACATGGATGCCATCAATGGCTCCTTCCACAAGGAATGTGTCCCATTTCATAAAAATCAACCTTCATATAGGCCTAATCTTATTGGTGCATAAACCTGATGTAGCTGTGCAGATGTTTCAACAAAGCAGACAGTACATCCTTCAACACAAGGCTGAACATGGGTTGAGACTTCCCAGCTGTGAAGCAACTGTAATCTGAAAGGACCTTGTGGCCAGGAAGTGTAGCACTGACAAGACTTGAAGGATGGGAGGTATGCCATAGGGATTGTGAATTGCAGACATCAGATCTGGTGCCAACTAAGTACAAAGTTCCATGATGGTCAGACGATATGTCCCTATAACATGACTGTCTTCCATGGTTTTCAGGTCTACTAGTGGACGGTACACTGGTCCTCATGGCAGCATTACTATGTTGAAAGAAGTGAGTATACTATCAGTTGTGCTGTATTCACACATCTATTACATATGGCATAAAACCTGACACCTAACATATGTAGAGGATGCATAGAGCTTCTGACATATACAGTACAGCCTGTAGATATTCACTGATTCCTGTCTCATTGCTGCACATTGGCCTACATGCTAATTGGAATGTACTAATGAGACTAATGTAAGTGTACAATTGTGTAACACTTAGCTGTTCTGCACTATTCACACATCACTATTGTAAACTACCTATCTCTACCCGTGGCCTATGTACCTCAGAGCCGCTATGCATAGTTGTCACCATATCAACTCCCTAATAAGTGAATATATGACTATTATGTTGCACATACATGATGGCACTACATACGTGAATACTGCTTTTGGGATGGAATAGGTGTATGACACAGACAAGTAAACACATCCATAGCAGAAATTTGCACAAAATGGCAGGCACCTCACCTGCTGCACTGGACAGGTGGAAGTGACCTGAGTCCCCTGCCGGAAGTCTTAATGGCAGTAGGCAGTTGCAACACCCGTGCAACTTGCCATTGTTACACATTGCTGCCTTTGGCGAACTTGGGCCAATGGCGATGACCGCTGGCGGTGACGGTCCTGTATGTGGTAGTCGTGACCGC